>NC_048595.1:427381560-427717122 GCF_003668045.3 Cricetulus griseus | reverse complement strand
TATGAATGTGCTTCTTTTGGGTATATGCCTAGGAGTGGAATTGCTGGATCTTGTGGTAGACTGATTCCCATTTTCTTGAGGAGTCGCCATACTGATCTGCAAAGTGGTTGTACAAGTTGGCACTCCCACCATCAGTAGAGAAGTGTTCCCCTTTCTCCACATCTCTCCAGCATAACCTGTCATTGGTGTTTTTGATTTTTGCCATGGTTCTAGAGTTTTCTTTTTGGTAATATTGTAACATTATAGTTTGAGGATCCCTTCTGAAATACTTGAGCCAAAAGTACCTAATGTTTTGTAATACTTACATATATATAATGAGATATAAGGGTGGGAGCTGTGCAGTTCTAAGCGCTAAAGTTCATTCACATATCATATGTCCTTTAAAATAGTCTAAAGATGATTTTATGTGATATTTTTAGTGTCCCTGCTTTTTGCCTGCATCTTGTCACATAAAATAGGTAAAGAATTTTTCCGCTGTAGCATTATGTAAGTTCTCTAAGTTTCAGATTTGGGAGCATATTTGATTTCAAATTTTTGCATTAGGGATGTCATTTGTTTTTGCTATAGTTTCCCTGTTTTATGCATTAAAAAAAAAAATGTGCTGCAGCCACAATATGGACATAGGAGGAGCAACTTTACTGCACTTTTGCTATTCTTTTTTCAAAAGATCGTATAAGTTATTAGATTTCCTGTGATCAGATGAATTTTCTGCCTTGAATGAAATAAGTTACATTGTACATAAGACAAAGCTAGTTTCAGAAATTATGATGTGGTTACAAGATAGCCTGTAGTGCTTCCCAGGGTTGGATCTCTCTGCTACAAACAAGATGATTATGAACATTAAATATTTATGTGGCACTCTGCCTGCACCAGAAAGCTTTGCTTTCTTTTATTAGCTTCAATTTTCTGTAAATGTAGAGTCCGGGAATCTAGGCCCCAGGGAAAAGTTCTTTTATATTCTGTAATCCATTCCTTTCTAGAAAATAAGGTTTCAGAGAAATCACTTTATAGGCCATAGCAATAGTTTTTATGTTTGTTTATTTTTAAGAGACTGTATTTATAAATGTTATGAGGCAATAAGAGGGAAGAAGAAATTTGAAGACCAAAGATTGGTTACTCCTATCTGTCACTATCTGTGCAGTTGGTTCTGGAGACATGCTCAGCAGTTAAAGCACTGGCTGTTGTTCTAGACAGTCTGGGTTCAATTCCCAGCACCCACTTTTGTTTTTGTTTGTGAGATAGGGTCTCTCGACATAGCCCTTCCTGTCCTGGAACTCACTATGTAGACCAGGCTGCCCTTGAACGCATAGAGATCTGCTTGCCACTGAGTGCTGAGATTAAAAGCATGGACTACCATACCCAGCATACATGGTGGCTTAAAACTATCTTTAGTTCCAGTCTCAGAAGATCTGACTTCCCTTTCCTTTTTTTTTTTTTTTTAAATTTTTAATTAAAGTTTTTCCCTTTATTTTACATATGACCCACAATTTCCCCTCCCTCCTCTCTTCCTGATTCCTACCCCCACCTCCCTTCTAACTCCCAACCCCAACCAATCCACTTCGTCTCCTTTCAGAAGGGGGTAGGCCTCCCATGAGAGTTAACAACTGATTCCCTTTTCTGACACCCTCCACCACCAGGCATACAAGTGGTGCACAGAACTTAACACGGAAGGAAAACATCCATCCCATAAAATAAGAAATTTCAAATTAGTGTAAATAAGAGAAAGAACTGGGGAAAAGAGATCTTTTTTCCCACCAGTATTGTACTTGTATTAAGCGTTAATTTGTTCTAATTTGTTAACATGAAATAGATGCCACTGAATCTGAAGTACTATCAGTCTTACAAATCACTGTCTACTTTTATTTTACATGTGTGTTCGTGTGTGTTTGGTTTAAGACAGTCTCAATTTGTTGCCCAGTGTATCCTGGAATTCATTCTGTAGCCCAGGCTGATCTTCAATTTGAAGTAGTCCTCTTGCCTTTATTGCCCAAGTGCTAGGATTACAATTGTGTGCCATTAAGTCTATAGTTCTCTATCTGTTTTATCTTTTTTATCTTTCTTTTTTTTTTTAAAGATTTATTTATTTATTATGTATACAGTGTTCTAAGGCCAGAAGAGGGAACCAGATCTCATTACGGATGGTTGTGAGCCATCGTGTGGTTGCTGGGAATTGAGCTCAGGACCTCTGGAAGAGCAGTCAGTGCTCTTAAACCTCTGAGCCATCTCTCCTGCTCTCTTTTTGGTCTTTCTAGTGCTGGAATTGAAGCCAGGGCCTCTCACAAGCCAGTCAATCACTGTGCCACTAGGCCACCTCCCAGCCCTGCTTTCATTATCGAAAGACATTTATTATTAAAACTTACTCACTTTTAGCCCGGCATTGGTGGCCCACCCCTTTAATCCCAGCACTCCGGAGGCAGAGGCAGGTGGATCTCTGTGAGTTCGAGGCCAGCCTGGTCTCCAGAGTGATTGCCAGGATAGGCTCCAAAGCTACACAGAGAAACCCTGTCTCGAAAAACCAAAAAAAAAAAAAAAAAAAAACTTACTCACTTTTAGTCTGCCTCATCTTTATAGATCAGTAATTATGATGATCATTTCTTTTCATGTTGTTTTTATTTTGGTTCAGGTTTTTTGAAATGAGTTTGGCAGCAACTGGATCAGTATATCCTTTTACATTATAAATTACGAGAACATGAAGTTTAGCTTATTTATTCATTTGTTTATTTATTTGTTTTTGTTTGTTTTGGTACTGGCAGTCTAGCCCAGGGTCTTCATGCATATAAGGCAACATTCTACCCATGAGCTATAGCCAAAGTCTCTTTAAGTTGTTATCTTAAGATACAGTCACCCTAAGTCACTAAGATGGGTCTTAAACTCACTATTCTTCTCCTTCAGCCTTCTGAATTCAAATTAGAATTAGAGCCCTACCCCACATAAAGAGAAACATAATCAATAATTTCAACTCGCAAGCTTTTGAGCTTGGGCTTCTGTGGTAAGGCCTGTGCAGAAAGAATAGAAACAGTTTCCTCATATGAGGCTGTAAGGACTCAGGCATTATGGTAGTCTGCCCCTGCCACCTGGCAGAGTCCACTCGACAGTACCCTGCTCAGCCCAAGTTTCCATGACTACTAGTCTGCATGCAGGTGCAAAGGACTGCTTTAAGATCCTAGATCCCCCCCACCCCCAATAAAAGAAACCCTCAATATAATGTTGGTCACCATTATAGACATTTTACCACATGGTCATATATGACCTCTTTTTAAATATATAGCACTCAAATAAGTAAGGTTAACCAAAGATTAATAGACACATTTGAAATTTTACAAATCTACTGTTGTTTATTGGTAGGAGGGTTTCCAGAAGCATTAGACATACTTTATCTAAACTTCATTAATCACCAGATCCAAGGTTTTTATTTGTATCTATCTTAACACCTTTGTCACAGCAAATATTTACTAAATGTTTCTTAAAATATGTTTAGTTTGACCAAGTATGTTGGTATGGGTGGAGTGAGGGAGTGTTTGATACTGTGCCTTGCCTGATCTGGAACTCTCAGTGTAGACCAGCTTGGCCTTGAGTTTATAGAGATCCACTTGCCTCTGTCTCCCAGGTGCTAAGAGTGAAGGCTTGGCCACTACCACCCAGCATGACCAACAGTATTCTCCAAGTCAAATTTGACATGATTAGAGTGATGACTGTAAAAGAGAAACCTGTGTTCCAAATGAATTAGCGGGGTCATTCTCTTCTGTTTTTCAGGGTCCTCATTCTTCATTTGAAACGGTACAGCTTCAATGTGGCTCTCTCACTTAACAACAAAATAGGACAACAAGTGGTCATTCCAAGATACTTGACCCTGTCATCTCATTGCACTGAAAATACAAAACCACCTTTTACTCTTGGATGGAGTGCACATATGGCAATGTAAGAGACAATACTTTTTACCTGTACTTTTGAAATGGGTTGTAATATTTAAGAGATTGACCAAACTAGATAACAACTCTCAGAAAAAAATAAACCCAAAAGGAGATTTCAATTCTGCATTATTTTGGAATTTTAGTATTAAACTGATGTCTGAGAGAAGTAATTAAAGAAAAATGTTTACACAATTCTTCCAAACTAAATAGATGCATGTTATAATATGATACTTTTTGAGGGAATGTTCCTACTCTCTAAAACACAAAAGAAAAAAAAAAGATCATTGGTATACTTGGGAATATAAGTGAAATGTGGTAATCTTAAGAATCACCTAGACACTAAAAGTATTCATTTCTGTGTTCATCTCTACAGGTTTTGTTTTATTAGATCTGCATAGGGCTTGGGGATCAATGTTCTTAACAAATGCCTCCGCTCTGTGGGACATGCAAATTTGAGAAATCAAATGTTTTACTAGAGCTCCACCCCTAACAGATTATTTATTCTATAAGTGAGAATTAAGCCCAATGTAAATAACTTCGGAGACTCCTAGAAATGTTTCAGAGAAAGAAACACTTTGCTTTAGATTTTGCTTTGCCAACACATGCATGCTGGGGACCTTAGGACATCTGAATGCCATGCTCTCTCCTGCATGTGTGCTCTTACTTAGAAATGGATGCTACAGTTCTTTTTTGTACTTGAACAGTAATTTGACAAAGTCCTGGAACTGTAGTAGTGAAAAGAATTTTTTGAAAATTTTGTCCAAATCCTTAATTTCACTGTGGACCAAAGAAGATTGATTTTCCTGTTAGAAACCAAAAAGGTCGAGTCTTACTGGGCATGGTAACACATGCCTGTAATTGCAGCCTAAAGCAGACAAATGCTTTAAGACTAATTTGGGCTATGTAGAAAGTTTGGGGCCACCCTGGGCTACATAATAATACTCTTATCTCCAAAAAGAACAAGGAAGGACAGTGTCTTGGCTAAAGCAGAATTAGACATTACAGAAAATAAATGAACATTTCCCAAAATTAATTGATGCAGTTTTATAAGATATTTATCTTTGGGTTTATAAATTACATCGTGTAAGTTTACACTAAAGTCTTGGATCTACTAACAAAGCATGTGTCCAGGGAGTCTTTAGTGTTTGTAATTGTTTTTCTTTCTGTTTTTAGTTGAAGAGAATGTTTTTACTTAATACAAACTGCCCTCTACTGGTAGAGCTGTTAGTGCCTCTGAATGTATTACATATATTTGTGATCACTGATCTGAAATGAAGCTGACAGTCTTTGTATGCATTTTTAGGACTTTAAGAACTTGAAAGTTTGATTTGTCTTTGGGAAAAAATTTTGTTGTAGCCATTAAATGCAGTAGTACATACAATGTTTGCCATCTAGGAAATCTCAATAAATTGAGAGCTATTATTTTTTTTAAAGATTTTATTTATTTATTATGTATACAACATTCTGCTTCCATGTATATCTGCATACCAAAAGAGGGCACCAGATCTCATAACAGATGGTTGTGAACCACCATGTGGTTGCTGGGAATTGAACTCAGGACCTCTGGAAGAGCAGCCAGTCCTCCTAACTTCTGAGCCATCTCTCCAGCCCTAGAGCTATTATTTTATTGCTCAAAAATAAATAAGATGAGGCTGGGTGGTGGTGGCCCACTCCTTTAAAACCAACATTCAGGAGGAAGAGACAGACAGATCTCTGTGGGTTTGGTATCCAGTTGAGTTCCTGGACAGTCTACAAAGCTACAGAGAAACCGTGTCTCAAAAACAAAAAAAAAAAAAGGAAAAGTAAGAAGATGAAATAGTTTTCCTCAAGTTGTTCTTCTCATAGGTGTTATACTTTGTCATTTGTAAAGCTGTTTATTTCAATTATTAGATCAAGAAGAGCTAGAGATGATAATTCATTTTCCCTTTTGAGCTTTTATGGTTAGTTATTTTAAAGTATTGCTTGCTTTTAAGGAGGGTATAAGAAGAGACTTATAGAGTAATTAACTGTACCAGTTCAATATCCACCTTTAATGATGTACTTGTATACATTACATATTTTCCAATTTTCTGATAGTTCTAGACCATTGAAAGCCTCTCAAATGGTGAATTCCTGCATCACCAGCCCTTCTACACCTTCAAAGTGAGTTCTATTTCTTATGTACCCAAATTTTCTCTTTCTATGCATTGGGCTCTCCCTAATCTCTAAGGTTACTCTTTCTCTTTTCTTCTTCTTTTTTTTTTTGCATGCCAGGTGCTCAGTATATTACTCTGGTTTAGATATGACCTAGCGCTCAGGTCTTAGCAGTCAAATAAGGTTCCAGGATTTTGTTTTTAAATTTCTTTGAAAAAAAAAAAAAAAAACTTTGCTAATAGCATTATTTTCATCCTAAAACTCTTAAGAACTGACTATAATATTCAAGGAAATAACTCCTGTCTGAAGCCCCCTTCCTCAAGTAGGCACAGGACCCCACCTATTGCTAGCTTATCTCCTTGACACTGGCAGGAGGAATCCAGAAAGGAAACGAACAGGCACTGGATTGCAGCTATTTTGCAAATACTTCACATTTTTAAGGACTAAAAGTTTAAATAGGAAAGCACATTCTCTTCTGGTCTTGCTCCTCACTTTTTAAAATTGTACTTCCTAAAATGTCACTGGAAATTACTGATTTAGACCCTTTTTTAAATTAGACTGTTTTAATTGACGTCAAAATACATTTTTCTAAAAATTTGATGTCCCAAAGTCTCTTTAGGAGAAACAGTTTTGTTCTTATAAGCTTGTTTGGGGTTTGTGTATCCATAAAATGACATTTAGGAAAAACTGTTTTCCTTTCCTCCTATAATTGTTTTTCAGTGCAATAAAGCCAGATGATTAACATGACTAGAAATCTGAAATGTACCAATCTGAATACTCTTCCTTGCTTTCCAGATACAAATGCACCAATGCTACTTAGCTGCTTAGGAAGTGAGCAAGTGATACATTTACAGGACAAACCTTTTTCACTGCTAAGGCAGGATGCCTTCTGTAAACATCGTCATTACTCATGGCCTGCATCCTATGCACCAAACCACAGTCCTTCAAAGAAACAAATGGTTTTGTTTGACATTATTGTACCTTGGCATGCTCATCAGTTTCCTGGGGTCTACTGGGATGAGAATTTGAAAGTTAGCTAATAAAAGATGATTATAAGGCCTATAAGACCATCATGCAGATCAAATTTAAAAGAGGCTAAGTTCTGAACTGATTACCATTGGTTCTTCTGTAATATTCTTTGTCACAATGACTGTGGTAAAAACATAGTTAGGTGTCACCCCCTTCAACAAAGTATTTACCTGAGGTTTGCTTAATTGGCATGAAATAAAAAATAATGAATTAAGAAAGCTAATTGGAGCTGGGAGAGGTAGCATACATCTGTAATCAGTTCCAGCACCTGGAGGTAACGAGGAGGCCAGCTTGGACTACAGGAGACTATGCGGAACCATTGGTAGGGGGCTAATGTGGTGATTTCTAAGTTATACTGAAAACCTAATAAGCATATCATAGGCAGTATTCAGGTATCTAACTGGGCATCCTGACTCCAATCAGCTTCTCGGATGTGTGACACTGGCCATGTGCATTTTTGTGCTGTCCTCTTGATTTTCATTGAACCCCCTTTTCTTCCCTTTGGTGCCCATGCCTATTTATTTACAGTTTTCACATTTAAATTAACTGTGTTTTTCAGATTTTCATTTTTGTCCTATAGCATATAAGTTTACCTTAACTTCCACCGAAGGAAGTTCTTATTCTTTGATCTTTGCCACTCCTCCACTAGTGCAGTAGCACTTTATCTGGTATCTCTAAAAAATATTGTTTCACATAAATAAATAAGCATTAACACTTCTGAAACTTGCCTTTTAAAGCATTTATCTCTTAAAATTTTAACCATATTGGATAGAATTTTTCTAAAAATGTGTTAATGCTGTTCTCTCTCATTTATTTATCTTCGTGACCCTGGCTGTCTTGGAACTTGTTCTGTAGACCAGGCTGGCCTCAACTCAGAGTTCCATATGTCTCCCTCCCAAGATATTAAAGGCATGTGTCACCACGCTCATAATGTTATGCTATTTTTACACACCTTGAGACAGTTACATATTTCTTAATGATTTAGAATTTACATTATGGGGCTGGAAAGATGACTTCGTGTTTAAAAGTACTCTTGCTCTTCCAGAGCATTGAAGTTCAGACTCCAGCACCCTTGTCAGAATCCCAACCAGAGATCTGGAACTGTCTTCTAGAGGCCTTGGGTACCTCCACACATTTGTCTTGCCCAGATAGATGGCACACTGACACATAGACATATAGGCATGTATATACAAAATCTTTTTACAGAGGAAAAGTGAGTCCACATTCTAAATATCAGCACTGCACTGGGTTTTGTTTGTTTGTAGTTTTGTGTTTGGTCTTCACACAAGATCTCGTTATATAACCCAGGCTGGTCTCAAATCTGCAGTTTCATTGCCTCAGTCTCCCTCCTGCTGCCACTACAAGTGTGCACTATCATTCCCAGCTTCCGTGTTTTTGAATATTGACTATTTGCCTTTACATCAAACAACTTTTAGTTATTTTTCTCCCCCTTTATGATTCTCCTCCCACATTTCATAGCTCTCTTTTCTTATGTAATTGCTGTAGTATTGGAAATACATCGTGTCCTATTACTGTGTTGGGATTTAGAACTGCCTTCTCAGAACTACACCCCACCCCTCAATTTGGAATGTCTGTTCTTGAAGTTAGAGAGGTTGCCAAAAGCCTGACCTCAAAATGATAAATTAAGTGAATTCTTGCTGTCATTTTTAAAGTACACAGATTATAATTTAAAAGATCAAAAATTGGCTCTCATATATTTTTGTAAAAAATGCTGCTTTATAGCCAGGGCTATAAAAGGACAATACCAAAAAAAAAAAAAAAAAAAAAAAAAACCAGACTGGATTAATTGCTCTTGCTTTTTCATGAACTCAATAGAATCTTTATAAAACAGTAACAAACTACATTTGAAATTGGTCATTAGAAGAAAAAGGTACAAAGTTTACTGATGAAGCCGGGCGGTGGGGGTGCACGCCTTTAATCCCAGCACTTGGGAGGCAGAGGCAGGCGGATCTCTGTGAGTTGGAGACCAGCCTGGTCTACAACCTAGTTCCAGGACAGCCTCCAAAGCCACAGAGAAACCCTGTCTCGAAAAACCAAAATAAATAAATAAACAAACAAACAAACCATGGCTCTTTAAGTTATCAAAAGTAATACCTAAGTATACTTCTTTTGATACATAATTTTCTCGGTTAAATAATTTTCCATAATGGAAAAGCTTTTTGTTTTGGTGTTTATGAATCAAAAACAAGCTCCCCCCCAAAAAAAAAAAAAAAAGACAAGACTTTTTCATATATAATTACAGGAAATTCACCTTCAAATCCAAAAGCTCCTTTACTTCATGCCTTGATTCTGACAGTGAGGATGAACTAAAACGCTCTGTGGCCCTCGGCCAGAGGCTTTGTGATGTGTCAGGCAATGAGCAGCAGCCGGAAGATGTGGAAAAAGTAAGTAATGGTTCATCTCTGCAAACAACTGCCTCAGCAAATTAAAGAAACTCACAAGACAGATCGTAAACTTAATGCCTCTGTTTGAGACTCTAGTTTTAGAGAGTGCTTTTTCTAGAAAAATAAACAAAAACAACAGTCTTTGTCTGAGCAGAATGGTACATGCTTGTCCCAACACAGATTCTAGGTTCAAGGCCAGCCTAGTCTATATAGCAAGACACTGTTTCCAAAAAAAAAAGCAATTTAATTTTAAAGAAATTAATTTTACTAGAGATTTGGCCTAGTGGTGAAATACTTTGCTAGCATGTGTAAGGTTCTGGGTTCTGTCCCCAGTTCCTTATGCAAGGGTGGAGTGAATCATGAAGACACAGCTACACTATCTATTGCAGTCCTTAATAATTAATGCTTAAAAAAAGTAAGCTTCTCCAGGTGTACACATCATTCTATAGAGCTAGTAGTTACTTGTATTCTGAGTTGTCCCATCATACAGTAAAGCTGAAGGAAGTTTGTGGTTGCTTCCCTTAAATATGAAAAGAAAGCCAGGAATTCTAGAATGACAGTTATGCAGAAATATATTTTTTATTTACATAATCTTGTGTTGCTTTTATTTTTCTCATCTAAGACTAGACAACATTGCTAGGTGGTTTATGCCTTTAATCCCAGTACTCAGGAGGAAGAAGCAGGTGGATGTCTGTGAATCTGGCCCATATAGTAAGTTCCAGGGTCAGGAAGATCCACTATAGTAAGTTCTAGGCAAGTCAAGTCTATATAATCAGACTCTGCCTCAATTTAAAAAAAAAAAAGAAAAGGACCAGCTAACATTTATAATTGAATATTCACGGAATGTTTACAGTATAATCCATGTGTATCTGGACCAAAATAGTATCTCTGACTAATCTCTGTCTTTTTGAGACAGGATCTCATGTGGTAGCCCAGGCTGGCCTGGATCTTACAGCAGTTTTCTTGACTCTGTCTCCTAAGTGCTAGGGTTATGAACATGCACCACCATACCCAGTTGACTTACTGTTTTGAGTAACTTTATTATAGCAGTGTCCATCTTCCAAGTTTCTATAAGGGGTACACTTTGCACCTGTCATAATCAAGAAAAACTGTTAGGCTTGGAGTTGTAGCTCAGCTGGTAAAGTGCTTGCCAAGCATACATAGAGCTGTGGGTGTGAGCACCAGCACCACATAAACTAGGTGTGGTAGCACACAAATTTAATTCCACACTCATTTTGTAATTACGGGTGGGGGGTGCTCTCAAAAGACAGAAGTTCTCAGTCTTGGGAACTGAGAACTGAACTTGATCCTCTGCAAGAATAAATGCTGACTGCTGAGCCATCTTCCAGCCTGCAAATTTCCACTTTACAGTCTGGGGTGTATTAGATACATATTAGTGTTGAACATTAGATATATTGATAGGCACTTTTGCTTCTTGTAAAAGTAATTCTCTTCTTCAGGATTCAAAATTATGCAGATTAGAGCCCGGGAAGTCCGAATTAGAGAGCTCAGGATTTGACAGAATGAGTGAGGAAGAGGTGCTGGCAGCTGTGTTAGAGATAAGTAGGAGAGAAGCTTCACCTGTGCTCAGCCATGAAGATGACGATAAGCCAACCAGCAGCCCTGACACTGGATTTGCAGAGGATGACGTTCAAGAAATGCCTGAAAATCCAGATGCTATGGAGACTGAGAAACCCAAAACAATCACTGAGCCAGGTAGGTTTCATCAAGATAAGTCTCTGTAACACAAAACTTGGTTCTAGAGCCTTTACTGACGTGTGGCTTCTAAATAATCCAAGCCCTTGGGTTTAGAAATGGAAGTCATGGTGGGATATCACAAAATTATTTTCTAGATTTGTAGAGTCAGAGCATCTTCAATTTTGAATTATTTTATATGCATGCAAAAAATAATTAGTGTGTCCTCAGTTTAACAAGAAACAAATGATGGGGTTCTTATGAGGTATTTATTCCCTCCTAGTACAAGTGTCTCTAATGTATCCCTTGTTCTTATTAGTCACTGTTTAATAAATATCACTTGTTCATATTAATCCTTTGTATTCAGCACTATTACTGTACTTCTAAATCAAGGTCATTCTCCTCTGCCCTGAAATATTTGACAGTGTCTTTCATTTTTGGTTGTCACAGTAGAGAGAAGTGGGTTAAGGATTTAGGTCAGTGGTAGAGTGCTTTCCTAGCAAGCGCAAAGCCCTACATT
This sequence comes from Cricetulus griseus, assembly GCF_003668045.3. Lineage (NCBI taxonomy): Eukaryota > Metazoa > Chordata > Mammalia > Rodentia > Cricetidae > Cricetulus > Cricetulus griseus. The sequence goes on along the minus strand of NC_048595.1, from coordinate 427,705,429 downwards.
GGGTCCTCAGCTTGGGGGGGGGGGGATGATGACACCACACGGACGCAAAGCAACAAGGTAACAAGTAGAGAACTGACACCTTTTGTCATCAGCACTCCCTTTTCCATAACTGAGAGGGAATAATTCCATAATTAATTCCTGCTGTCAGGTGACTCAGTAACATCCCTGGTCGAGCCTGCTAAAATTCACAGAATGCACTCCATTTCCCACTCCCCAAAGGCCTCATTTGTACCCCAGTCAAATTATTAATGGTGCTGGGGCTGAGAAACTCTGATATAGATGTGGGAAGATGAAATTGTTGGTCCCAAAAAGTTGTAAGGGCTGGAAGTGTAGCTTGTTTAGTAGCATGCATACCTACCATGAACAAAGCCCTGGCTTTAATCCCCAGCACCCCATAAATCCAAGCGTGTTGATATATACCAATAGTCCCAGCAAGGAGGTGGGAAGTCAGAGCCAAGGACATCCTCAGCTACATAGCAAGTTCTAGGCCTGCCTGAGCTACATTAGACCCTAAACCTAAAGTGTTAGATGAGGGCAAGTGACCTCTCAACAGTAGGTGTCACTAGATTTCACAAAATTCAGGTGTTGTTTTGTTTTGTTTTTTCCCCAAAATAATGTTCTGCTTCTTCAGATCCTGCTTCTTTTACTGAGATAACAAAAGACTGTGATGAGAATAAAGAAAACAAAACTCCAGAAGGTTCTCAGGGAGAGGTTGATTGGCTCCAGCAGTATGACATGGAGCGTGAAAGAGAAGAGCAGGAGCTTCAGCAAGCACTGGCTCAGAGCCTTCAAGAACAAGTAAGACACTTTCTGTCGCCTCTTCATGCTTCCCAGACACCAAGTCACAATAACTAATGTGCCAAGAGTTTACTGTGTGTCAGGCCTTGCCCCTGGCTATTTATGTACAGTTAGTTACTACAATTAATAAGAATGATAATTTAAAAAAAAAATCTTTGGGCATGTTTTGGGTTTGAATGAACAGTTAAATTAGTAGATTTTTTATTAATAAAAAATTAGTTGTTATGTGCTGTAGTTGATGCGTGTTAAAGCAAAATGGGATACTAAAGGTTGTTCCATGTAACCTTTATTCTGCAAGCTGTCAATAAGTACTTCACTGTGATTTTGTGATATATATTAAGGTAGTATATTTGTTTGGTTATTTTCTTATATCTACTATAATTATTTGACCACAATTCCTCAAAAGTATCTAAAATCTAGTTATTTTTAGTTCTGGTAATAAAATATTTCTCAGTTCATTATATAGCAAGTCTGTGCACAGTGTTTGTTGTAATGCTGGGGATCAACCAACAGCATTGCCTACTCTAGGCTGTATCCCTAGTTCTCAATTTTACATTAAAGATTTAATTTATGTGTGTGTACATTTTGTCTGCGTATGTATATGTGGACCATGTGACTGGCTGATGCTCACTGAGGCCAGAAGGCATCATTCAGGGTGTGTGGGACTGGAAATTACAGGTAGTTGTGAGCTAACATGTGTGTGCTGGGAATTGAAGCTGTGTTCTCTGCAAAAGCAGAAAGTGTTCTTAACCACTGAGTCATCTCTCTGAATCCCCAATTTTTACTTTTGGTTGATTGGTTGGTTTTTGGAAACAGAGTTTCTCTGTGTAACAGCCCAGGCTGTTTTGGACCTCACTTTTTAAACCAGGATTGCCTCAAATTCAGAGACCCACCTGCCTCTGCCACCCAAGTATGTGATTAAAGGCATGTGCCGCCACCACCAGGCTTAGTTTTTACCTCTTTATATTAGTTGATTTGACCTGTTGTATCATCTAAGATACTTGACTTAGAGGTACTGTTTTTATGATTGCCTGAGCTAAGATAATCCAAATCATGTTAATGAATATTTCATGGGACTGGGAATGTAGTGCACTTGCCTGGTGTTATGCATGGTCCTGGGTTCAATCCCTAGCATTGAAAAACAAGCAAGAGCTAGTAAGACTCCCTAGAATGAATGCTTGCAGGAAAGTCAGTAGACTAGTGGAGTTTTTTGTTTGTTTTTAAGATAACAGTGTTGAAAAAGAAATGAGCTTCTACTCCACCTTCCTCATAGGTCAAAGTCCAAATATTTATCTGTAAAGTTAGAGAAAGCATGTTGAGCAAATGCCCCCAAAGAAGCTTGTTTTGCCTTCATCAGTTGTGTCTAAGGAATACCTCTTTAAAACCTTAGTTTTATTCTTATCTCTTTAGGAGGCTTGGGAACAGAAGGAAGATGATGACCTCAAAAGGGCTACAGAGTTAAGTCTTCAAGGTATGGAGACTATTTTAATTACATTTTTATTTTGCAGTTGGGTTGTTGCTTTTGTTTTGGTTTTTCGAGACGGGGTTTCTCTGTATAACATACCTAGCTGTCCCGGAACTTACTTTATAGACCAGGCTGGCCTCAACTCGTAGAGATCTTCTTGCCTCTGCCTCCTGTGTGCTGGGATTAAAGGTGTGTGCCACCACTGCCTGGTTTTAATTGCATTTTTAAATGGAAAATAGACATTATAAACATTTTTTAAGACAAAGTCTCATTTAGCCTTATCTATCGTTAGAACTCTCTGTGTAGCCAATGATGGCCTTGAACTCTGATCTTCCTCCTGAGTGCTGAGGTTACAGGCATACAACGCTTACTAGTTTTGGTAGTAGTGGGGATCAAATTCAGGACCTTATGTGTGTTAAGCAAAGATTCCGTCAACTGAGCTACATTCCCAGCACTAAAGTGTTGGGTTTGTTTTTTTTTTTTCATTGTTGCTGTTGTTCGTTTTAATATAGAATCAAATTTGAACAACTCCCAGGTACAGAGAAAGAACCTTAGAAGTTACCAGTGTATCAGTTTCTGTCTGAGAAAATCACTGTTAAAATATTTCCTTTAGCTTTATTTTTATATTTATAATAAATATATATTGTTATATATTATATATTATATGGTGTGTGTACAATATAGTATTACTGTGTTGTCTATATGTCTTCCAGACATATAACTATATATCTTCCAGAGGTCCCAAGTTTGATTCTCAGCACCTATATAACATCTTACAACCATCCGTAACTCCAGTTCCATAGAAAACAGCATCTCCTTCTGACTTCCGTGGGCACCAGGCATGCACATAGCACACATAAATACATGCAGGCAAAAGATCCAAACACATATAACAAGTAAATATAAAAAGTATATACTTATATTTTTAAGTTATTTTACTATTTAAATCCATATCAAAATAATGTTTTTAATCTAAAACAAAACAGCAAGACGAAACATCTATTTAATAAAAGATTTATAGTACCATTTCTAAGATTTCTACAAGAATATGTGGCTTCAATCCTGCAATTGACTTTCCAACAGCTCACTCTGGGGAAGTCAGTTGACAGAGCCAAGTAGCCTAAGATTGACACAAAGGGGAATGGAGGGACAAACAAAGATAGTTCCGTTAGTGAGGCAACTTGCTGTACAAGTATGAAGACTTAAGTGTGAATTCCTGCACCCATGTTAAAAAAAAAAAAAGCCAGGCCTAGCCGGGCTATGGTGGTGCATGCCTTTGATCCCAACACTCGGGAGGCAGAGGCAGGATCTCTGTGAGTTCAAGGCCAGCCTGGTCTACAAAGCTACACTGTCTTGGGTCGGGGGGAACCAGGCCTGCTCATGCATGTGCTTGTAATCCTGGTTTCATAGGGTGGGGAGGAGAGATGAAAACTGGAGGTTGGGGGCTGGAGAGATGGCTCAGAGGTTAAGAGTACTGGCTGCTCTTCCAGAGGTCCTGAGTTCAATTCCCAGCAACCACATGGTGGCTCACAACCATCCATTATGAGATCTGGTGCCTTCTTCTGGTGTGCAGATATATATGGAAGCAGTTTCTCTGTGGCTTTGGAGGCTGTCCTGGAACTAGCTCTTGTAGACCAGGGTGTCTGGGATTAAAGGCGTTCGCCACCAACGCCCGGCAATAAATAAAAGCTTAAAAAAACTGGAGGTTGCTGCCAGCCTACCTCTAGATTCAGTAAGAGAGACCCTATCTCACAGGAATAAGGCACAGAAAGATAGAGTAGGATACATATAGTAAAATGTATTTATATTTATATTTTTAGTTTGTCATAAGCAAAGAACTACTTATTTGCAATTTTTTTATGTAGAACAATTAATCAAGATGATTTGTTCCAAAGGAAATACATTGTTAACTGAAAAAAAGGGGGAGAGGTATACTGAATGTGTGTCTTAGGTAAGATTTAAGAACTAAAGTTGAATTTCCACCTTTGTATTATATTTTAACCCCCCCACCCCTCCCACCCCGTGGCCTTTTTGTTTTGTTTTGTTTTGAGATAGGGTCTCATTATGTAACCCTGACTGGTCTGGAACTCTATGTAGACCAGATTGGCCTTGAACACAGCGATCTCTCTGCCTCCTGAGTGCTGGGGCTAGAGGCCTGTCTGGTTTGCCTTCTTTGGATTATCTGTAGAATTATGTATTGTTTTTCAGTTCATTCATTTCTTGTGGTTAGATACTTTTTTTTAGGTATGTATGAAAGTTTTGCCTGCATATATGTGTGTGCAGTATGTGTATGCTTAATTATTTTTGGAGAATTCATAACATTGTATTTCAATCAGATTCATGTCCCAACCCTCCCCTTTATTATTCCCAGATCTACCATGTCCCTACAGTAGTCCCCCTCAACTTCATGTTTTTCTATATAATCAATCAAGTACAAATGTTACTAACCATATATTGCTGGCTGTGAGATCATCCGCTAGAATGTGATCAACATACCTGAAACCATACTCTTAAAGAAAACTGACTCTTTCTCCCCAAGAAGCCATAAACATTTCCTAAATCCTCTGTAGGAGTGGTGATTATGAGTCCTTTTCCCTTTCATAATTCTGTTTCTGTGGTTGTGATAAAATACCATCACCAGTTTATAAAAGAAAACATTTAAGCCGGTTGGTGGTGGTGCACAGCTTTAATCCCAGCACTTGGAAGGCAGAGGCAGACAGATCTCTGTGAGTTTGAGACCAGCGTGGTCTACAAGAGCTAGTTCCTGGACAGGCTTCAAAGCTACACAGGGGGTAACCTTGTCTTGAAAAACTAATAAATAAATTTATAAATAAATAGTATTTAATTTGACTAAGCCTTTCAAAGTGTTAGAATCCATGATGGTGGAGCAAAGACATGGCAGCAGAAACAGTTGAGAGCTCACATCTTGATCTACGACCATGAGGAGGGATCAAGCAACGCACTGGGAACGGCGCCTCAAAACCTACCCCTAGAGACATGTCTCCTAACAAGGCCACACCTCCTAATCCTTCCCAAACAGTTTCACCAACTAGGAGCCAAGTATTTAAACGTATGAGCCTATGGTCACCATTCTCATTTAAACTACCACATCACTCCATGCTGTAATGTTGATTGACTTGATCTTGGGCAAGCAATCATAGCTGCTGTGAATTCATAAGTAGAACAGCCTGGCATGTCCAAAGATACTGTTTCACTCCAGTCTTCCTGACCTTTGGCTCTTAGTCTTTCGGTCCCTTCTTCTGTGGTGGTCCCTGAGCCTTGGGAGCAGGCAGTGTGGTGTAAATATCCTATTTGTGGCTGAACAGTTCACAGACTCTTTGTGTTTTGACTGGTTGTGAGTTTCTATGTTAACCACTGTCTGCTGCACACAGAAGGTACTCTGATGAGGATTGATAGCACACAATTTTTTTTTTGTATTTATTATCATATATTGTTTTTATTGTGACATTTTCATGTACATAATGCATTTTGATCAAATGTACCCCCATTATCCACTCTTGTTCCTCTCCCACTCCTTCCGACTCCCTTTCTCTGCACAGCTAGTCACCCTTCTGCTTTTCTGTCTTTTTGTGTGGTTGTGGTTGTGTCCCAATATGTTACAGAACTCAGTCCTGTATGTCTTGATGCCAATATGTGCTCTCAGAGATTTTAGGCTGACTTCCACACTGAAGAAGGAAAACCTATCATTATAGTCCTGGCTATGTTGCCATTTTGATACTTCTTTTTTGTTGTTGTTGTTGTTGTGTTTTTTGGAGACAGGGTTTCTCTGTGTAGCTTTTTGGAGGCTGTCCTGGAACTCACTCTGTAGACCAGGGTGGCCTCAAACTCACAGAGATAATACTGTCCCTGCCTCCCAAGGGCATGCACCACCACCATCAGGAGCACACAAATTTAAAGGACAGTTTGATATATGACCATTTTGCAAAATAGTAATAGTAGGTTTACCCCTTGTGTCTGTAAGCTCCCCAACCATTGGTTCTTGGTCAGATTTATAGTACCTGATAGGAGTTTTCTCCTGTGGAGTAGGTGTCTTAAGTACAGTTAAAACACAGTTGGGTACCACCATAACATTCATGCCACATTGCACCCATGCCCATACCTTGCCATACCAGTTGTTACTATAGCTCTCGGGGGTTCAGAGCTGGGTAAAACTGTTGATGACTCTTTTCCCAGCATCTTCTGGTAAACTAGATAAAGCATACTTTTAATCACAGTGCCAAGGAGGTACAGACAGTCTCACCAGAGCCTGTGAGAGACCTAGTCTTAAAAAAGAAAATCCAGGTAGAAGTATTAGAGATGGCTCAATGGTTGAGAACACTGGCTTTTCTTCCAGAGGATCCAGGTTCACACCCATGTATGACTCTAATTCCAGGAGATCTGTCATCTTCTAGCCTCTGGGGGTACTTAAGCATGCATGTGGTGCACAGATGATACATATAGACAAAACACCCATATACATAAAGATTAATTTTCTTTTGAAGGATAGAAGGCTTCTAAGGAACAACCCCAGAGATTAACCTCTACTTACATACACATGCACACTCAACTGAACATACCCGGACATACAGAAAACAAGAAAAGGGACACTTCTTTCATAGGTGCCCATCAGTTACTTCCTAGGGTGCCTGAGTGAATTGGATTGGAACCCTGTTAATAAATGCTTTTTGGTTTTTCGAGACAGGGTTTCTCTGTGGCTTTGGAGGCTGTCCTGGCACTCGCTCTATAGACCAGGCTGGCCTTGAACCCACAGAGATCCACCTGCCTCTGCCTCCCGAGTGCTGGGATTAAAGGCATGCGCCACCAACACCCAGCCTAATAAAATATTTTTTGTTTTCTTAGAATGATGGGGTGAGTACCTCAAGGTGGGATTTTGGTTTGCTTTGGTTTTAGTTTTTTGAGACATGTTCTTGTTTTATAGTCTGTAGAGCCCTCAAACTCACTGTCTTCATACTTGCATCTCCTTGGTGATGGGATTACAGATGGGCATCCTCATGTCTATTCTAAGAACATTTACAAGACCCTTCTTTCTGTTCTTCAGAGTTTAACAACTCTTTTCTGGATTCCCTGGGCTCAGATGAGGACTCTGGAAATGAGGATGTCTTTGATATGGAATACACAGAAGCTGAAGCGGAGGAGCTGAAAAGGAATGCTGAGGTATGGTTGGTGAGCCTGTCGGGGTTCCTTCTGCTCCTTCAGTGTAACACAGCTTCGGTTCTACCCCCCCCCCCCCAGCTGCTGTCAAAGCACCTTCATTTCCTTATCTTTGTCTCTTCATTTCTTTAAAACAAAACAAATACATCCTGGCTGTCTTATGTTCTTGTTAGATAAGAATATGTATGTCCTTATAAATGAAGACATAAATATATTAAATTACCTTTAGTTCTGCCAATTAACTAGCTTTATATTTAATGACCAGGCTGGTCTTGAACTCTCAGAGATCCACCTGCCTCTGCCTCCCGAGTGCTGGGATTAAAGGTGTGTGTCACCACCATGTCTGACATCCTTCTCTTTTCTTTAAAAAAACTGCTTTTCCCAAAAAATATTACTTGGGATTCTAGCACACAGCTATTAATACATTATTTTGTCATTTCCACCTTCACATGTGCTTAAAAATGTTATAACTTAAGCAAAGTTTATTCTGCTTGTTAAAGACAATTAGCTGGACATAGTAGCTTATGCCTGTAACCTCAGCCCTTGGAAGGCTGAGACAAGAAGATCCACCAAGAAGAGTTCAAGGTCAGCGTAGACTACAGAGTAACATCCTGTGTCCAAAGAAAAAAAGAATATTTACAAGTTTTTTTTTGTTTAATCTTTTTAATAAAATCTCCTTTAGCTCAGACTGACCAAGAACCAGTTATGTAACCCAAGAATGACCTGATCCTAATAATATCTGTACCTCCTGAGTGTTGGAATTTTGTTTTTTGAGACAGGGTCTTGCTATATAGTGAAGCTAGTCTAGAATTCAGACCCTTCTGAGTCCTGGGGTTACAGGCATGTGTTCCCATACTACAGATGTTTACAAAGTAGAGTCAGAAATAGGTTGATAAACGGTAGTTTATTGGGGAAAAGTACTCACACAAGGCAGCCAGTGACCTGTTTTGCACCTGAGCAGGATGGACCCAGAAAATGCTTCCTAGTCAGCTCAGCCAGGCGAAAGAAAACCTTGTATGCCTCTCTCCTTCTTAAACCCTTGTTACTTGACTCTGACTTAGGCTTGGTACCTAAGTCAGCGGTACCTCCAATCAGGATTTCTCCCTACACCATACAACTTCAGTTTTTATTATAATAGTGTATTCAGCAACTGTGTGATTATAGTGTTCCACATTTTGAATTTCCAACTTAAGATAATCTTCCTGAAGTGAACTACTTCATCAAAATTTATGAGCATGTTAATTTTTTTTTTATTTACTTATAATGTATTCATTCTTTGGGTTTGACTTTATTGTGACGTCTACAGTATATGAATACTACTTTTTTATTAACAGTATTTTTAATACAGTATTTAAAAATACAGAAATCTATCCATAATTATTGCAGTGACACAACAGCTTTCCTTTTCTTTCTGTTGTTTAGTGTGTAACTGATCATAACTTTCTGTAGGGCTGTAGTTATTATGTGCATTCATGTGAATATGAAAAGCAAGCTAATATGTTGCTAATAGATATAATTTTTCTATAAAGCTAAAAATATGTATAATTGATCTTCCACCAGTCAATCAACTCTTATTGGAAATATTTCAGCCTCATTATTGTAATGTTACAGTGAATAATTAATATATATGTATACTGTATACGTATATATTACATATATAATACATATATATATATATATATATTATATATATATATACACACAAAATATGCTTTTTTTGAAGGTTTATTTTTGTGTGGTGTATATGTGTGTGTGTTCTGTGAAGGCCTGAAGTGGGTCTCAGATCCCCTGGAGCTGTAGTTTTATCGGCAGTTGTGGTGCCTGTGTAAGTACTGGGAACTGAACTTGGGTCCTATTTAAGTATAAGAAGTACTCTTGAATGCTGAGCCATCTCTCCGGTCCCAAGTATATTGCTTTCTTTTAAATTATTTTCTTAGGATAATTTCTGGAGATAGAATTCATACACAAAGGTTTTTAAACATTATAAGTGATTCTTCCTACAGCATGCGTTGAAGATTATATCACTTTTGATTAATACATTTAAATTCAGTATTTTACTTTTCTTGATATGAAGAGTTATACCCACTTGTGCTTTCAGACAGGAACTCTTCCTCATTCCTATCGGCTCATCAGTGTTGTGAGTCACATTGGGAGCACCTCGTCCTCAGGTAAATGGACATCATGATTTCAGCATTTGTTAACAAAGTAGCCCCCTTGCCCCTCTTATTGTCACTTGCCTATCTTTGTTAGGCGTAGGTTGGCTACATTAAGAAAAATTTCAGCTGGGCTGTGGTGGCGCACGCACGGCTTTGATCCCAACACTCAGGAGGCAGAGGCAGGTAGATCTCTGTGAGTTTGAGTCCAGCCTGGTCTACAAGAGTAGTTCCAGGATAGCCTCCAAAGCCACAGAGAAACCCTGTCTCAAAAAGGAAGAAAGAAAGAAAAAGAAAAATTTCAGAAGCTAAGGATGTCATTGATAAAATGCTTGCCTACTACTAGTATGTGGAAAGCCCTAGGTTTTATCGCCACCACTGCATAAACTGATAAGTTGGGTACACATCTGTGATCCCAGCATTCTTGAAATGGAGTTCAGGGCGAGTCTGAGCTATATGAGATCCCATCTATAAAAAGATAAAAACTTTAAAAATAATGCCTTTAATAAATACTGTCGCCAGGTGTTGGTGGCCCACACCTTTAATCCCAGCACGCAGAGGCAGAGGCCGAGGCAGAGGCAGGTGGATCTCTCTGAGTTCAAAGTCAACCACCAAAAAAATAATAGTAATAATAATAATAATGAAGCTTCCTCTGAGCAAATACATTTATTATTAAAAAGTTGTCTCGGCCTGGAGAAATGATTCAGTGGATAAAATACTTGCCTTCCAAGCATGAGGACTAGAATTTGGATTCCAGCACCCACATAAAAATCCAGTGGCCTGTCTAGAAAAGCCTATTCTCAAAGGAGACAAGACACAAGGGATCCCCAGGGAAAGCCAGCTAGCTAGATTAGTGAACATTCTGAGTTCAATAAGGCATCTCCCACAGTAAATAGAGTAGGAAGTGGTTGAGGAAGAGACATGCGTGCCATTTATGCAGAAAATAAAGTAAATAGATGTTTCTCTGGGTTTGGAACATTTCTTGTTTTGTTTTGATTTGCTTTTAGAGACAGGGTTTCTCTGTAGCTTTGGAGGCTGCCTTGGAACTTGCTCAGTAGACCAGGCTGACCTTGAACTCACAGAGATCTTGCTGTCTGCCTCCTGAATGCTGGGATAAAGGCATGCGCCACCACTGCCTGGCGGTTTGGCACATTTCTGTAATGATACCAAACACTTAAAGAAATGTGCCAAACACTTAAAGGCAGAAGCTACATGGTAGAAAAAACTCTAGGCTTTGCAAAGTACATAGGTGAGTTTAAGGTTAGCCAAGCTCTCTAAAGACACCCTGTCTCATATGGCCAAGAGCTGAAATGCAGCTCTGTTGTAGAGTACTACACACAAAGTTCTCTGTACATAGTTTTCAGATGAATTTTAGAAAGAAATATTGCTGAGGCAGAGAATAATTGAGGGTTTCTCTTTCTCAGGCTTCTGGTAGCCAAGAAAAATGTGACATGTTTTAGAAAACTTAATTTCAGATTTTGTCTGTTTCAGGTCATTACATAAGTGATGTGTATGACATTAAGAAACAGGCATGGTTCACATACAATGATCTGGAAGTCTCTAAAATCCAAGAGGCTACTGTGCAGAGTGACCGAGATCGGAGCGGCTACATCTTCTTCTACATGCACAAGTAAGAAGCCAACCCAGAAGGTAGAAGAAGCACAGGATGAAATTACGTAGACTCTTCTTGGGAACGAGATGCTCCCATCACTTTATTATAACTCCCGAATATTTCTCTGTTAGCTCAACATTATCATCTCACAGGGTTATCTGAGAATTATATTTGCAACAATTTGCTCTGTGGTAGAACCTATCTTATTATGAGTTGATCTTCCAGTTGTCAATGAGGTCTGATCATGTGAATGGGAACTACACAGGATTTTTACCAAAGTCAACGTCTGGCCCTTCCTCGTTCTCAGAAATCAGCTTCCAGAGTTATGATACTCAAACAAGTAAACTGTTAAAAAATTTTTAATGAAATTTAGGTGCCAAGTAGGATTATGCAAGTTTTATCAGTATCCATTTCCTGTTGTAGTGTTTTTCTCCCTTACCTATACTTTTCTTCTTCTCATTGAATTGTTTATTTTTTGTTTATTTTAAGGGAAATCTTTGATGAGTTGATGGAGACAGAAAAAAACTCTCAGGCACCTAGCATGGAAGTGGGGAAAGCTACCCGTCAGGCCTCATGAAGAACAAACTACTGGGCTGGCGACATGAACTGCGTTTCTCTCACTGCCACGCACCTCACCTTTCCTCTGCCTGGAGAGAATTTGGAATTCTACTTGATACAGGAGCAACAGACAGCTCAGGGCCAAACCAAACGACAAATTTCAGTCATGTGCAACGCTCCATGCTGTTTTATGGAAACCTTGGTCTCATCTATAGCTGATTATCCTTTTTCTCCTACAAGAGTGACTCTTTCTTTTATCTTAGGAATACATGTTGTAAATATATATATGTACATACCCACAAACATATATGGAATGAACGGAGCCTTAAAGAGCTAGGATAAGCCACCAGAAGTAGTATGCCTGCTCACAATGAATGCCACAGCTGTTTGGAGGAGAAATCAGAGTGTCCGTGCACATTCCTCTAAGGAAGGTGTGAAGATGCACATATCGTTTGGCTTTTAACTTTTGCTTTTTGGGTGGCTTCACTCAAGTCTAACCTTTCATGTGTTTCTTATGAGTAAAGTTCACTGGAAAGCCAGTTACACTAATAATAGTTTATTTTCCTTATAAGAGGCATTTCTGTAGCCTGATTTAAGTTTTACTTTTCTTTTGATTTTATGACTCATGCTGCTTATATGCAGTTCCCGACCCCCCCCCCAAAAAAAAAAGGATTGTTGGTGCTTAGAACCTTACAGTACCATACTTGTTATTTATTATACACTTGGCATTTTCTCTCAGAGATGCCTCCACATAGTGTGTTCACATACTCCTTTCATATTGTTGTGGTGGTAAAACCAGAAGCTTATTTTCTTCTGGAGCATTTGCCCATGGAGCAGGCATACCCCCAATGGATTGAAACTTCAGTTATGAAAGGTTCAGAGACAGTATTGCTTCAACTGGGACTCCCTTGACAGGGATGCTTAAGGCAGGGAAGAATGCTAGTCTCTTTGTCTCCCAGGCAGAGAAAGACAAAAGGCACGCTGCTTTTTATAGTGCAAACTGGACCACTAAAGCTAAATAAGCACTGTTGCAAGTAGTAGGGTGAGAATTGGGAGGATCGTTGTGGGTAATTCCAGGAGCTATCAAAGGTGCACAGTACATCTCTTAACTTTACAGGTGCTCTGAGTTAAGACCAAGTGAGGATACAGTGGCAAGTGCTACGTAAGTCACTTAGCCAACATTACCTGCCTGGTTAAGCAGCTAAGGAAACCATAAAAAGAATGAGCCTGAGAGAATTGTCAGCCCAAGGGTTATTAGGATTGCACAGACTAGCAAAATGAAGCCTGCATTCGTTTCCTTCCCTTTTCCTTTTATTATTAATGGGAAGGTTACTCTGCATTCTGAGATATGTATGAAACCATATCAGATTTTCTGGGGATGTTAAAACCCATCACTTTTCTGCAACATCTTTTCTGGAAGATTGTATTCAGAGAGCTCCAGCCAGTCTCTTGGAATCTGGGTGCATTCTTACATAATCACTTATAAAGGTCTGAATCATTGAGGTGTAATGGCCTCAGTGCTTCTGTTTAACTACTGATGAGCACTTTGACTCCTGCCTTCTCTTGCACTCATTGTAATGAATGCTCCAAAGTGACACAGGTAGATAGATAGCTGTGTGCTTGGAAGTGACTAGTATCTCAAATGAAGCAGTGAGTGTGTGCTTTAGCACGGTGTCTCCCACCTCTGCCCTGGAGAACTTTAGCTGTTGAAATGATGAGGCTTAGTGTGAGCTGGAGGAAACTAGAAATCACCCCTGAACTGAGGCCTATGTACGTCGTGGTATAGAAGTACACTTGGCACAAAACCAGGTTGGTTTGACCTTCATGTCTTGGGCAGGACTTGATAGTTGAAAATAGTTTACTACTTACAACTTCAGGACTTGAATTTTACATCTGTCCATGCTATGACCTTGTCAGCCTTCCCCTTCTCCCTTCATTCCTTTAATTTGACTGCAAATGGCAACGTGACCTAGACTATATTGATAGGGGTATTGGTTGTTCTAAGCTAGTTGTGTATTTTTTTAAATTATGAGTAAATAATATATTTCTTTTTTTAACACTGATCCCAGAATTGGGAGGTAGGGGGGTAGAGCAGTTAACATGCTGGGCTGGGAAGGGACAGGTGATTGGAAGTGTCAGTCCCCTTCGGTCTGCATAATGACCTTCTGTGTACAATGTCGAGTGTGTGCTTACATTACTTTAAATGACTGACCTGTAATTTCATAGCAATTAGTACTCTATGCAATATTTTTTGATCTTAGCCAAAACTTTTTGGATAAGAAAATAAACTTTTTTTTTTTTGCCCCTGTATTATGCAGTTTAAAAGCTGTGTGTATTTTTTTTTTGTTTTGTTTTGTTTTTTTGTTGTTGTTGTTTTTACTAGCCAAGACTATCATTTAGGCCTGTAGGGAGACCAAACTCTTGTTTTGTAGGGGTAGATGTGTATACACACACTCAAGTTATGGCCCAGCAGGAAGAATAAGTAAATCCATGAATTGTTCTGTTTCTATTCTGATTTCAAAATGGTTGCTTACTTTCTATGTTTGGGCTTAACCTAAACAGCTCAGTAGCAGACACAGCAGGTGTAGATGTATTTATGTTTTAACATGTAGTACTTGCAGGTCAGTTAACTCGGTGCAAATATTAAACTACACATTTTTCTATCTTTCTCCTTGATATATAAAACTCCAAGGAAAAGGCTCTAATAGTGAGAACCTCAGCAAAGTAACTCTGAATTTTTCTTCCATACTGCAGTTGCTGTGATGTGACCACACAAGTACCTGTGCAGATCTCTTTAACTAGATCTCAGTCCTTGTGAATCTTGTATGTATAGGGACACTTAGAAAATCCAGCAAACGGCTCAATACCACATTGCAGGTTCTGTAAGTGTCCCAGTAAAACAGCTGTGTCCACCCCTCTGCCTGTGTTGCAGTACTGTCTCCTTGGAAATGTGTACAAACCCAGACATCTTACCTCTCCCATCATTTTAATCCATCACTTAAAGTCCTATCTATACTGTCTTGCCACCTGGAAAAATACATATTTTATTGGAAAACTACAGTTTCTTGGCCATGGGAGTTTTGTAACAGGACTATTCTCTCTATCACCAAAGTAGACTTTGTGTTTTGCTTTGGTTACTAGATTGAGGCGGTCTCTCATTTCTACATGATTAGTAAATTGTTTCCTTTCCATCTGTGCTATATATCTAAGGTTTGGAGGTTTTAATTGTAGGTGTGCCTGTATGAATAAACGTTTTAGTGACAATGGACTTAGACGTTACAGACAGTTCCTCAGGCCTAAGAGAGGGTGGATGAGCATCTGGGCCAGGATCCAGGTGTTTTAAGCCAGATGCAAGAACAAAGAAGGGTGGTCGTCTGAACCAGTCTGTTGGAAGAGGAGTGGGCAAGAGGGAGACCGCCATGGGTGTGTGCACTGTCTCCTAGCTTTCTGTCCTTTTGGCATCTCCTCACCCTTCCCTGGCCCTCGGTGGGGTTCTTCGTGCCTGGGGGAAGGAACAGAAGTGAGGTTCCTGCACTTGGTGTTTGAGCCGATCCCAGGTGTGCTGGCAGCTTTGGCCACATAATGTGAGGTGGCTTCTTTGTGTTCAGAATGACTTCTGGTTCTGATTATTGATGTGTATGTGGAACGGCACTTTATCTGTGTTTTAGCAGAACTGTTCCTGTGTCCTTTGTTTTTCCTTGTTTTTGTTTCATTTTTAAATTATGCAGAGTTTTGTTTGTTTGGGGGGTTGTTTGTTATTTTAGTGAGTGTGTGAGAGACATTAAAGCCTTTATTAACCTTATGTTAGTTTGACTTATTTCTTTAAAGGGACACATTCCTGGGGACACTGAATGACCAGTTGTTTTAAGTGGAAATCACCTTCTGTTGGCTTCTGATTGGACTTCTTGTAGCAAACCCATGTTCCTGATACTGCCATCTGAGGAGTCTAAAGCTTTGCAGAGACTTCTGGGTAACAGCATGTAAGCCCAGCGTTGGCTTTTAGCTAAGCTTTCCCTTTGTCATGTCAGAGTATGAAGGAAGGGTGAAATAACACCACCTCTCATACTTCCCTTTAGGTCTCCAGCTTTCAAAGAAGGGAGTTCCCTGACTTAGCACCCTAGAAGGCAGTGAGGAAAGGCCTTCCCGTGGAAATGACGTCAAATTGCCCAACATTCCAGCCGTCCTGCTGTAAATGAAAGTGCTGAAGAAAAATGCAGATGCTAATGGCAACTGCAGTGTTTGGCTGCTCCTCTAAGGAAAGAGAACTCTAGAACAAGACTTCAGGGGACGCTGCATCTTTCTGAAGGAATGAATAGATCACTAATGTAAACAGAAGGGATGGTTACACTGGCTCGTAGATACAATTGGACATTTTCAACTGGCACAACACTAAAACCAGTAATGGCAGAAGAAAGCCCTCATAGGCAGGTAGGGGGCTGCTGGATGGCCAGAGCTATACTTGTTAAAATAGTCCTTTTTCTTTCTTGAGGTTTTGTTGCTTCCATCGAGGCAGGGCAGAGAAGGCAGCTGGAGTCATCCCCAAGGCCTTAGTGAAATCTTCAATGGACAGGTGCTCCTAGGAGAGGACCAGAGGGCAAAGGTCACAGTCTTCCCCTGGGTTTGCTTGGATGACTCATGCAGATGTGACATATGATCAAACAAATGAGGAACAAAAGCTAACACTGTCATGAGCCAGAAAAGGGGAGGAGGAGGAGGAAGTGAATAAATAAATGACCGTGTAGTCAACCAGAGGCTTCTGCCTGCCATCTGAGTCTTGAAGTCAGGTCTCAGATCTTGGCTTGTTTAAGGTGCTTCTGTTATCTGCAGACTCCTGCTCTAAAGCCGAGTGACCCAGGCTGGGGCCTGAACTCTGCTAGGGCAGACCTTGAGCTCCTAGACCTGCTCCCACCTCCCAGGCACTTGAGATCACAGGCAAGTGCTGCCAGGTAGTTTTTATGTTGCTGAGCTCAAACGCAGGGCTATATTCTTAGCCCAAAATGGAAGATACTTCTTTCTTTGAAATAGGATCTTACTATGTAGCCTTGGCTGGCCTAGAATTCTGCCTCCTGAGTAGTGGGACTAAAGGTGTGCACTACTACACCTGGCTAGGGTGTGTGTGTGTGTGTGTGTGTGTGTGTGTGTGTGTGTGTGTTTGGTTAGTTGGTTGGTTTTTTATTTAACTTTATTTTATGTGCAGTGGTATGAAGGTGTCAGATCCCCCAGAATCGTAGATACAGTTACAGGCTGCCATGTGGGCGCTGGGAATTGAACCCAGGTCCTCTGGAAGAGCAGCTAGTGCTCTTAACCACTGAGCCATCTCTCCAGCCCCATGTTTGTTTTTGAGACAGGGCTTCTCTGTATAAGAGCCTTAGCTGGCCTCAAACTCAGCGACCTTCCTGCCTCTGCCTCTCAAGTGCTGGGATTAAAGGTGTGTACCATTTATGGGAAAAAAAAAAAGTATCTCACAAGGAAAGTATTCAAGGGACTGGATAGATGGCTCAGCAGTTCAGAATGATTCCTGATATTCCAGAGAGGATAGCAATTTTGTTCCCAGCACCCACATGGAACAGGTCACAGCCATCTCTAACTCTAGCTCTACAGTAGGGCTCTCTACTTGTGGGGGATCACATATCTGATGTCCTAAATATCAAATATTTATATTACAGTTCATAACAGCAAAATTAGGAAGTAGCAATGAAAATAATTCAACAGTTGGGGGTCATCACAACATGAGAACCTGTATTAAGGGGTTGCAAGCATTAGGAAGATTAAGAATTGTTGCTTTAGAGGATTCTACACCACCTTCTGGCCCCTGGACACCTGCATACATGTCAAATGCACACATACACATTAATTAAAAAAAAAAAAAAGTACTCAGAAACGCTATGTGGGGGCTGGCAAAGTGGCTTAGTAGGTAAGGTGCTGGCTTATTAGCCTAAGCACCTGAATTTGGTTCTGGAACCCACCTGGTGAAGCAGAAAATGACACCCCGAAGTTGTCCTTTGCCCACCATATGTGCTATGGCACTAGGCAGTGGTGGTGCACGCCTTTAATCCCAGCAGTCGGGAGGCAGAGACAGACAGATCTCTGTGAGTTGGAGGCCAGCCTGGTCTACAGATCAAGTTCCAGGACAGCCTTCAAAGCTACAGAGAAACTGTATTGGAAAAATAAAGAAGTTAAAAAAAAAAAAATGCCTGCCCTTCAAAGACAAAGGCATGAAGTTTGATTTGAATAGTCAGCTCTCGGTAGTAGTAGGTTCTACATGTATGAAAAACACTGTGCAGAACGTATGCAGACTTTACCATTACCTCTGAACAACATGGCATAACTGCAGAGCATTTACATTGTACTAATTTAAATTGAGATGATTTCATGTATATGGAAGGATACTTGAGTATTATATGCAATTGCAGAAAACCCTGCTGTTTTCTATACAGCAGCAGCATCTTTGTATTCTGGTACCCTGAGGGTCTGAAGCCAGTCCCCTGCAGACAGAGAAGCGACTTAAACTGTTTTCAGGTGAAGCTAACAAGAAAGCCATAGTGCTCTGATTCCTGGAGTCCTCACCTACATCACACCTGACTTCTTGCCTTGAGTGGAACTGCTTCAGGAGCACTGTGGCAGTTGCTTGCCCTCTTTCCACCCTAGGCTCGCAGTTGTTCTCTTATGCTTGCAGGTGACCAGAACTTCAGCATTACGTGTGTGTTTCTTTCTCTTGGTCTTCAGGTTCCTGACTAAAGACACTTTACGCCCCACCAACCTTCTATTTCCTTGAACATGCCAGCTGGTTATTTTGTAGGAAAGGTTTTTGCTTAGGGATGGTTAGAATCATCACTGCAAAATGCAGGCCTGAGGGAGGGAACAGTGTAAGAGGAGAAGCTACGAAAGGACAAATTCAGAATCCAGTTCTGCCTAGTAGCATACTTGGATAAATGACCCTGACTAGCTCATCCTGTGAGTGACACTGATGGTTCAATAGCACAGTGGAACTTTGCACTCCTAGCTTGAAGTAGCCATTGGGAGTCACTACCCACACACATACATGATATTTTAAGATGTAAGAGGAAACTGACTAAAGTGACCTTTATCCCTGAGCTCTGAGATGATAGGAGGATGGCTATGCTGTTTAAGGCTGCTAACTACCCACCAGACTCACTCAAATAAGAGCCAGATTAAAGTGGTCATAAGGTAGTGGTCCCTCAGTCCTCATCTACTTCCCTAGGCATTGACAGGAGCAGGGCTGGAACTGGTGGTGCCGTCTGTACTCAGAGGGGCTGAGGTTGGATAATTGGAAGTTCAAGGGTTACAGACTGAGTTCAGGGCTGACCTGAGCAACCTAACAAGACTGTCTCTCAAACATTCTGTTTTTTAAGACTGACTGGGTCTGGAGTGACAGCTCAGCACTCTTGTAAGTGCTGCTCTTTTGGAAGACTGAATTCAGTTCCCAGCACTCCTGTTGGGCAGTTCCCGGCTACCCAACACCTATTAACTCTAGCTCCAGGGGATCCAGTGCCCGATTCTGGCCTCTGCAGGTGCTTGCACATACACATTTTTAAAAAATAATTTACTTAACCTTTATTTTATATGCATTGGGGTAAAGATATCAGATCCTGGAACTAGAGAATAGACAGTTGTAAGCTGCCATGTGGGTGCTGGGAATTGAACCTGGGTCCTCTGGAAGAACAGTCAGTGCTCTTAACTGCTGAGCCATCTCTCCAGCCCCGCATATACACATTTTTTTTTTTTTGTTCAAGCCAGTTTCTCTGTGTCACCCTAGAACTCTCTCTGGAGAGCAGGCTGGCCTCAAACTCAGAGGTCCACCTGGCTCTGCCTCCCGAGTGCTGGGATTAAAGGCACCCAGCTTGAGGAATGCTTTGAATTTCAGCCTTCAAGAGGCAGAGACGGGTGGATCTCTGAGTTTGAGGCTCATCCAGTCTACACAGTCAAGGCTGCATAGTGAGACCCCAAACCACCCCCAAAAAGTTGGGAATCTGGCATTCTAGCACATGCCTTTTACACCAGCACTCCAGAGACAGGCAGGTCTCTGAGTTCCGGGCCAACATGGTATTTGCAAGCCAGCCGTGGCTGCATAGTAAGACTATGTCTATAAATGGATGGATGGATGGATGGATGGATGGATGGATAGATAGATAGATAGATAGATAGATAGATAGATAGATAGATACACAGACAGACAGACACTGGAGGGATGACTCAGTGGTTAAAAGCACTTGTTGGTCTTGCAGAGGACCCAGCTTCAGTTCTCAGCACCCACATGGTGGCTCACAACCATCTTTAACTCCAGTTCCAGGAGATCTGGCGCCCTCTTCTGGCCTCCAGAAGTACTACATGCACATAGTACACAGACATGCATTCAAGAAAAACACCCGCACACATAAATATTAAATCTTTAAAAATAAATAATTAGCAAGTTAAAATTTAAAAGGCTGGGGGAAATGACATCTTGGCACACTCCTGTAACCCAGAACTTGGAAGGTATAGGCAGGAGAGCTCTGTAATCCAGCATTTGCTTAGTATGTGCAAGGCGTTGTTTAAATCTTTGGCTGCTCTCCTGAAGTGAAGTTGCCCTAGGGGACATTTGTCTGACTCCCAGAGTGGCTTCATTGAGCAGCAGCTTAGAAAACACTGTAGATGCAGCGGCTTCAAGCTCAGGTGGGTGTGACATCCCCTGTTCCCTACCCTGTCATTAGGCCTGCCTCCCAGGCTGGGCATTTTCTCCACAAGGCTCCTGGGAGCCTTTGTAGTCCCCAGGTAGGGCAGTAGAGCACCTTGTTTTGGAATAGAGTAAATAAGAGTATCAGTGGGAGACAGCTGCTGGATGCCAAGTCTGTTACTGGAATCTCTTTCCCTATTTTTGTCCCAGCTGCAGCTGCTAAGACTGAGCTCTGCACATGGATCCACAGTCCCCTCCCAGGCCCAGTAAGGTGGACTTCCCAGCTGTGTCAAGACTGCTGGACTCTGACCCCAGCTAGATAGCAGGGACTGCTCGTCCCGATGAAGTTGCATCGCTCATGGGTCCTGCTCTTGAATTCTGCAGGCCTGCAAGCTGATTTCCAGCCTCACTGGGGGCCATATCTGTCTGCCTGTGGTTGATTCATCGACACTTCCGTTGCCCTGTTGCTGCTGCCTTCATGGAGACCCCCCCACCCCGCTCTAACTGATGGCTCACCATCAGAGTTTGGGGGAGCCAAAAAGGTCTGAAATCTTCTGGTTTGGCTTTTCAAGGCAGGGTTTCTCTGTGTTGCCCTAGCTGTCCTGGAACTCGCTCTGTAGACCAGGCTGGCCTAAAACTCACAAAGATCCATCTATCTGCCTCTGTCTCCCGAGTGCTGGGATTAAAGGCGTGTGCCACCACTGCCCAGCAGTCTGAAATCCTACTCTCTCCTTTCTCAACAAGATGCATAGTATATCCATGATTTAAAAAAAAAAATCATGCCTGGCAGTGCACATCTTTAATCCTAGCACTCATCGGGCAGAGACAGGCAGATCTCTAAGTCTGAGGCCATCCTGGTCTATAGCACATGTTCTAGTACAGCCAGGGCCACACAGAGAAACCGTGTCTCAAAAAAAAAAAAAAAAAAAAAAAATCAAGGGCTGGAGAGAAGGCTCAGAGGTTAAGAAACTTGCTTATCTTGCAGAGGACACAAGTTCATTTCCCATCACCAACATGATGGCTCATTACAGGGGATCTGATGCCTTCTGACCTCTGCAGACAAGAGACATGCATGTGGTGTACATACAAACATGTAGACAAAACACACACTCAAAAAATTCCTAAAAAATATTTTAAAAATGAAACAACACTTTTGCACTTGGGAAGCAAAAGCAAGGGAATCTCTAGAGTTTGAGGCCAGCCTAGGCTATATAAGGAGGCCCTGCCTATTAAAAAAATCTTAAAAAACAATCAGCTATTGACAGCTGATGTTAAATAACCTGAGTCTTCTTGGGCTGTGTTGATCCTGTCCTCTTCAGCATTAGCCTCCGTTTCAGCCTGTCAGCTCTCTGTTCAGGGGCATGCTGCCCCACCCCAGAAGGCTTCTCTTATAGCACATGTACTAGCACTCAGGACCTGGTCTGGTCCCCACCCTGCTTGCTGTCCTTACCCTAATTCTGACTGTGCAACTAGCTAATTAACCTCAAGCAAGTTACTTTCCCTCTCTGGGCCTTAGTTTTCTTCGTCTAGAAGGGATTTTTTTTTGGCGAAAGCGGGCACGCACTTTGTGTGTGTGTGTGTGTGTGTGTGTGTGTGTGTGTGTGTGTGTGTGTGTGTAGGTATGTGGTGTGTAGAAGCCAGAGGACAATCTTAGGAGCCATTTACCTTGTTTTTTTGAGACAGTTTCTCACTAGCCTGAAACTCACTAGTTTAAGGCTGGCTAACTGACAGGCAGTGGTGGCGCACACCTTTAATCCCAACACTCAGGAGGCAGAGGCAGGCGGATCTCTGTGAGTTTGAGGCCAGCCTGGAACTCCAGAGTGAGTTCCAAGACAGCCTCCAAAACAATACAGAGAAACCCGTCTCGAGGGAAAACAAAACAAAACAAAACAAAACAAAACAAAACCCTGGAGTTGGAATTATGGATGGTTGGCAACCACCTGGTGGGTGCTGGGAACTCTGAGTCCTCTGGTGCTCTGTGCTATTTCTCCACTGCCATGCATGGCATTTGATATGGGTACCAGGGATTGAACTCAGGTCCTTGGATTTCACAGTAAGCACTTGCTGACTGAGTCATCTTCCCAACCCTAGATAATAGTTTTCTTGACTGTAGAATAGGATGGTAGATAGAGATATGCATTTTACAGAATAACCCAAGCTGATCTTGAATTCACTAAGTAGGCTCAAACTAGAAATGATCCTCCTGCCTCAGCTCCCCAGTCACTGAGGTTATAGGTACGTTCCACCATGCCTACTGTTTTAAAACTTTTCTGTGTTCCAGAGACCAACTAAGTTCTGCCTCCAGTGAGAGCGTCCCAGAGCTTTAGGAAGGACATAAATGTCTCCTTGCTTTCTACAGTCACACAGGAGAAGAAG
The DNA here is from genome assembly GCF_003668045.3 of Cricetulus griseus. NCBI lineage: Eukaryota > Metazoa > Chordata > Mammalia > Rodentia > Cricetidae > Cricetulus > Cricetulus griseus. Next base: position 427,682,621 of record NC_048595.1, on the reverse strand, counting down.
CCAGAAGAAACCACATGATGGAGCGCTGTGAGGCAAAAAGCAGGAAGGACTTCAATTATGCAGTCCAAGCTAGCTTCACATTTAGGATGATCTCCTGCGTCAGCCTCCTAGGTACTTGAATTGTGGGTATAAGCCACCATGCCCAGCTCATGATATGGTTTTATGTGTATGATGTATGTGCGTGTATTGTATGAGCACAAGCACACACCTGGGAAGGTGTATGTGACAGAGGTCAGCCTCAGGTGGCAGTCCTAACCTCCCACCTGGTTGGAGACAGGATCTCTTATTTTTTTCACTGCTGCGTACCCCAGACCAGCTGGCCTTGGGCTTCCAGACAGTCTCCTGTCTCTGCCTGCTATCATGATGTAGGAGCAGTGAGATTACAAGCACATGCTACCTCTAGCCAGCTTTACCTGCATTCTGAGGATTTGAACTCAGGTCCTTACCCTTGTGCAGGAAGTGCTTTGTCCATTGAGTTATCTCTGCAGCCCCTCAGACTATTTTTTAACAAGTTCTTCTTGCAGCCCGGGTGGCATGACAACCCCAAGCAGCCACAGAGGCCTGACATTGCCATTACCAGGGAGACTGTTGTACTGAGGAGCCCCAGTGTCCTCTGAAGTGCCTTCCTACCAAAGCACCCTGCAGCCTGGATGAGGCCTTAAATCGGTGGTTCTCCACCTGTGGGTCTCGATCCCTTTGGGGTCTCAAATCAGATATTTATAATTCATAGCAGCAGCAAAATTACAGTTATGAAGTAGCAACAAAATAATTTTATGGTTGGGGGTCACCACAGCATGAGGAACTGTATTTAGTTTTTTGTTTTGGTTTTTCAAGACAGGGTTTCTCTGTGTAGCTTTGAAGCCTATCCTGGCACTCGCTCTGGAGACCAGGCTGGCCGAGAACTCACAGAGATCCACCTGCCTCTGCCTCCCGAGTGCTGGGATTAAAGGCGTGCGCCACCAATGCCCGGCCAAGGAACTGTATTAAAGGATTGCAGCATTAGGAAGGTTGAGAACCACTGCTTCAAATGACAGAAAAACTCTGAGCTTTACTGGTCCAGGGTTTTCTATCTTGTGAATGACACAGTTTTCCCTCCTTCATGGTCCTGACCCAGTAATGCATGTCACCAGCTTTCTCTCCTAAACAGTCTAAGCTTTCTCCTTCACTAGGGGCCACATCCTTTAGGCTCCGCCTTCTCCACGTGAGCAGTGAGTCTCCTAGCAGGTGTCCCGCTGCACTTTGCCATCTGTTAATCTGTTCCTCACTATGCAGCCAGAGGAGCTTTTAAAAATGGGAGTTTGAGTCCTGGCATGTGGGCAAAAGCCTCTGATCCCAGTACTTGGGGAATGAAGGTAAAAGATTAGAAGTTCAAAGTCATCCTCTACTGCATAGCAAGTTTGAAGCTAGTCTGTGCTACAGGAGGCCTAGAGAGATGACCCAGTGTTCAGAGTACATATTGCTTTTGCAGAGGACCCAGGTCCAGCTCCCAGCGGTCACACTAGGCAGCTCACAAGCACCTGTAACTCTAACTCCAGGGGTGCAATGCCTCTAGCCTCCACAGGCCCCTGCACCCATATTCGTTCTCGTACCAGCACATACTCACACAAATGATTAAAAAAAAAATCTTTTTTGAAATCACAAAAACAGAGACCAAGCTTGGTGGCGCATGCCTTTAATCCCAGCACTCAAGAGGCAGAGGCAGAAGATCTCTCTAAGTTCAAGGCCAGCCTGGTCTATATAATGAGTTCCAGGACATAGAGAATCCCTGTCTCAAATAAATAAATAAGTTAATCAATTAATTGATAAAAATAACAAAAACAAAAAAGCATACTTAGTAGTGCATGCTATAGGCAGAGACAGAAGGATCACTATAAGTTCAAGGCCAGCTTGATCTACATAGTGATCAGCCAGGGATTACATAGTGAGACCCTACCTCAAAAAAATAAAATTTTAATTTAAACTTCAAAAGATGAATACCTGACTTCCACTGCTTCAGCCACAACAGGTCCCCAAAGGCACAACCCTCCCCCTGCCTCTCTCACCAGTGTTTGTCCCCAGCTCCTGTGCTTATTTCCTGGGCCTCTTGCCTTCACAGTTGCTGCTCTCCAGGAAGAATTCACTTTGCTCCCATAACTCAAGTTCCTGTCACCTTCCAGAAGGTGACCGCTGACTCATAATGTTCCTCCTGATGCCCATACAACCTCACCTTGGCTGCACCTGGCAGCACCTAGGCTCAGATGAGTGGTAATTGGGCTGCTCTGCCCTGTTCAGGGGGTGTGAACTGCCACGAAGGTGTTGTGCCCACCAAGGAATCCCCAGCACCAGTCCTCTTAGGGGCACAGTCGGAGCTCAGTTAGGTTTTTCCAGTACAATGGACTGGTCTCAGCCTGCTGGGTGTGCCCCACTCACCTCCTTCCTGCTGGGGTCCACGCCCTCAGGGAGCTCCTCTGCAGGCTTGTTCACCAGCTGCTCCAGGGGGAAGATGGGCAGGGGCCCAGAACTGAGGCTGGTGCTGGCAGTGAACCTGTCCGCCTTGGGGTTCATGACCTCCTAGGAAAGAAGGAAAACACACTTCAGCAGTTGTGGAGCTGCAGCCTAAATTGTCGTGCTCTTCATTCTAGGGTACTTTTTCCAGGAGTCCTCTCCTGGTTCTCCCTGTGCCCTGTTACACACACACACACACACACACACACACACACACACACACACACACACACACACACACACTCCGCTCAGTAAAACATATTAAACCATCTCCGTTGGACCCAGAGCTAGTCCCAGATGCCCTGCTTCTGACTATTTGATCAGGGATTAACTTCTCCATCTTCCCCACCCCCAGTGTGACATTTATGACCCTTTCTCTCATATCTGTTTTAAACTGTCATCTATAAATGCACTCAGCCTTGACCTAGCTGTCCACCAGAAGGGGCTAAGGAAGACCCACAGTGTCTCAACCTGTGATTGGAGGCAGCGGGAATGTCCCCACTAATTACTTGAGAGAAGTTGCTCTCAGGTCCTGATGTGTGAGGGAGTTAGCCCTGCCTTGTTTCTTCTGTGGGCCTGTGACCTTCTCAAAGGAAGGCTTGAGTTCACAGCCTCATATCCCAAGCCTACAGGTTAAACACACTCTGATAAGTGACAGAAAGAGTCACAAGCATTCTGCCTGGGGAAGTGCTTCCAAGGGTAATGGTGCCTACAGAGGTCACCTCTTCCCAAGGGCAGGCAGGCCATGACTTAAGTACACCAAACCACTAGGCCTTTCATTTAAAGCTTGCAGAAGCTTGGGGCGGAGGAGATGGTTTGATGGATAGAGCACTTGCTAGGCAAGTATAAGGACTGGAGTTTGGGTCCCTGGCACCCACATAAAAGCCAGGCAGAGTGGCTGGCAGTCCAGCATACCCCAGAAGCAAAGACAAGGGATGCCAGAGGCAGGCTAGCTACTAGACCAGCTGAACCGGGGAGCTCAGGGGTTTGCAAGAGACCTGACTCAGTAAATGAAGTCGAGAGCCATCAGGAAGACACTCACATCAGCCTCTGACCTCCACACACGGGAACACACGTGCACACGTACATACATCACATACACGTGAACAAGCAAAAGCTTGCATACTCCTGGGAGCCAACTCAAAATATTTTGGAATGGAGCCTTGAAATTTGCTAATTTTGTTTCTGGGTGTTTTTGTTTGTTTCTTTGGAGTCTGGGTATTTCTATACAGTCCTCCTGCCTCAGCCTCCTGAGCTCTGCAACTATAGTTGTTCATCACTATGCCAGGAAAAAAAAAATCTGCATTTTAGTATGCTGTCTCATGGGTGGTTAAAAAAAAATGGAGGCCATTTCAGTTGGAAATAGAGACACATGGGTGTTACAAGGACTTCCACAGGAAGAGAGAGGCGATGGCGGTGAGATAAAAGAGGCTGATGTCTTCTCTCTTAGCATCCTCAGCTCCCATAGGGAGGGCCACCTCCAGGCCATTCAGAGCTAGCCATGCTGCTTGCTCGGCTCTCATACTCACATCAGCAAGCTGGCCCCAGTCCCCAGAGTTTCCAAGCTCTGCCTTCAGGTCATCATAGGATTTGACGTTCTGCAAATAAAGTAAACAACAGATCAGACCTCCATCTCAGCAGCGGAATTAAATGGCTGTTTTGTTTAAGGGTGGAAAGAAGGCTGATCTGGGACTAGGTTGGGAGAGGGCAGGAGGTGGCTCAGAGTGAGCAAGTAAACAAGGCGGTCCCTCATGACGATGGAGAGGACAAGACCAAAGGGGCTGACATCAGAAAGGGCAGGGCAAGGTGGTTAAGTCGCCTTGCTCATCTGGGCAAGGGAATGAAGATGAGTGTGGGCTCCCTCGGTCCCTTGTGAAGCCTGTGCAAATAGCCACAGGCATTACCTACATCCTGCCTACTTAGCATGAACTCTGGGAAACTCGGGGGACCTGGGGCACTTAAGGGGAGCCCCAGCAGAGGACAGGGGAGGGAGGAAGAGTTTTAGGAGCCTCCTCCATATATAAGACCTAGGGCCTAGGACCCAGAGTGACACATCTGAGCTCCCTAAGTGAATTACGTTTTCTGAGAGAATGAATGAATGAGGTCCAGAGAGGCACAAACGAGGTGAGGGCAGGCCCATCTGGACGGTTGGGTTGGGGGATTGGAGTGATTGTGAGGCCAGGAATCCACACTGCTACCTTAAAATTTGCTTAATCTGAGGCTGGGAGATGGCTCAGTGGATAGAGGTGCTTGTCTCACAATTGTGAGGAATAGGGTTCAGATCCCCAGCTCTCACATAAAACAGCTAGGCAGGCACTAACAGTTTGCCTATATGTAACCTCGGCCTCTTAGCCTCTCAGGAAGTGGAGACAGGGGACCCTCCCACCCCCGCCCCAGGGGCTAGCTGGCTAGCTATACTAGATGAACCTATGAGCTCTGGGTTTACCTCAATAGACAAAAGTAGAGAATGATCAAGGAAGACACCTGATATGAACCTCAGGCCTCGGCATGCGTACATACACGTGCATGCATGCACATACACACACACTTGTGCTTATATGTACAGGCACACATAGCGCACACACATGGGGTCTCGGGAGACTTGTTTAATCAATCCTGAAGATGGATAAAGGGGGGGAAGTGCAGCAGATTTGAAAAAATTAAGTTCTCTGCCCTTAAATTCATTGTTTCTAGGAGTTTAAAACATCCAGAGTCACAAGCCTTGGGGTTGGGCCTCTGGAGGCCTGACGCACTGTTCCCCAGTAAGAGTACATATGTGACCCACTGTACTGAGGTGGCAGGGGTGGGGGGATGGGACGAGGAGGGTGGGGAAGGTGGAGAGATAGCTCAGTGTTTAAGAACACTGACAACTCTTCCAGAGGTCCTAGGTTCAATTCCCAGCACCCACATGGTGGTTGCTCACAAGTGTCTCTAACTCCAGTTCCAGAGGACCCAACTCTCTCATACAGACATACATGCAGTCAAAACACCAGTGCACATAAAATAAATAAATTATTTTAAGAAACCCAAGATTAAAAAAAAAAAGAATTTAGAGCCACAGAGATTGCCCTTTAGAGCAGCAGGCGTGTCCTCTGCTGGCATCGAGGACTTTCTGGGTTAGCCTGGAAGAACTGTCCTTTGTATGTGCCATCACATATGGCCACTGCAGGTGCTGGGCACAACTGCACCCTGTGAAGAACTGAGTCTTGAATTTTGTCTAATTCTAATCAATTTCCAACAGCTTTGTATAACACAAAACAGTACACTATAACAACACCCACCCCTGCACACCCCTACACACACACACACACACACACACACACACACACACACACACACACACACGCTTGCATGCATGCCACGTGTGCATGTTGCCAGGGCTTTGTGCATGCCAAGCAAGTGCTCTGCCACTAAGCTATGCCCACAACTTTTTTATTTTGTTTTTGTTCTTTGCTATGTCATTCAGACTGGTTTTGAACTTGAAATCCTACTACTTCCATTTTCAAGTGCTAGAAACACAGGCATGTCTTGTCCACTGTGCTTACAAGCCTTAGGGTTTGTTTGTTTGTTTTGTTTTTGCTGGTAGGTTGTTAAGACAGGGTCTCAACTAGCTCAAGCTGAGACCATCCTCATGCAGCCAAGGATGGTCTTAAACTTCTGATCCTCCAGCCTTTGCCTCCCCAAAACTGGGATCTCAGGCTTATACCATCATTCCTGACCAGTATGTGCCATGAAGCCACCTGGAGGGAGGGTATGCTGAACCATGAGAACTGGCGGGCTACTCACAGTCCACTTGAAGGGATCCCAAGCCAGGAACCAGCCTGTAAAGGTGGGGGGCTCATGTCCCTGCTTCACCACAATGATAGGGGTCTCGGGGTCTCGGTTTCCGGGGTGGGTCTTGAGGTATTCCTGTACAGTGATGGCAGCAGCCTTCTTCTCTTCCTCTTTGGCATGTTTCCCTATCCAGAAGAAGACCTGTGGAGAGCCCCAAGGTCCCTTAGTCCTTCCTGCATGGTGAGCAACATGGGCATTCCCCATGCCCATAGGCTTCACCTTAGCTCATTCCAACTAGGAAAACCTGTCTTTATTCAGCTAATGACCTTAAGCAAAACCTGTTTGGGCCTTGACATCTGGGAAATGAGTTTGGCCAGATGCTGCTCCTGAGATATTCTGTGACTATGTGGCACTCTGTTTCCCTAGAGCCCAAGATGCCTGACAACTTTCCTGCTTCCTTTCCTGGGAAATAAAGAAGTCATGGGGTGATCAGGGCATGCCCCTTTCTTTCTCCCTCTTCAGAAGAAGGAAGAATAGAGGCTCCCAGACCTTGATGTTCCTACCCTAAAGCCACTGGGGCCTCTTGGTGCTAGGAACCAAGGTGGGACGAGGTAGTTTCCAGACCTCTCATCCTACCTGGTCCCAGACATCCAACAGGAACACATCATCCTCTTCCAGGTCATCCTGATTGAAGTCGAAGATCTCTGTGGCCATAAAGCGCCCAGTCTGGTTGGAGCATTCAAAAAGTCGAGGGGTGATGACTTGGTTTTCCTCCTGCAGCCTGTAGAGTGGGCAGAAGCAAGCACGGGGCACGGAGACTTGAGAAACACAAGGACTGAAGAGTTGAAGGACTCTTACATGGTAAGGCCATCTTCTCACAAAATGTCCTGTCTGATGGCTGGCAAAAGGGTTCCCTCTTGTTTCAATAATGCTTCAAGAGACAATCCCCCACTGCTTTTCTGGACATGCCATCCAGGAGCTCATCCATGGCCCTGGAGAAAGTTTTTCCTGCTATCCTCCCACTGTCTCTCTGTACTCAGTACAGGCCCTTTGCCTTTAAACTGGAGGTTTGTAGAACATGGATACTCTTTAGAAAGGAACATTCAGAAAAGGGCTTGTGCTGTTGTCCCACAGCATTTGGGGCCTGTGTCAGTCTCTAGAGAAAGGGCCTGGGTTCTGGCACTTTCTTCCTGAAAAGCAGATAGCTCTCTCCTCTCTCTCTTTCTCTCCCTCCTTTTCTCCCTCCCTCCCTCTCTCTCTCCCTCTCGCCTTCTCTCTCTTTCTCTTCCTTCCTTCCTTTCTTTATTTCTTTCTTTCTAAGATTTATTCATTTATTTGTTATGTATCTAGTATTCCGCCTGTATGTATGCCTGCATGCCAGAAGAGGTACCAGATCTCATTACAGATGGTTGTGAGCCACTATGTGGTTGTTGGGAATTGAACTCAGGACCTCTGCAGGAGCAGGCAGTGCTCTTAACCTCTGAGCCATCTCTCCAGCTTCGATCTGCTTTCTTGAATACCTCCCCTTTTTAGACACATTCATGCCCAGCCCTAAGCACTGCACAGTGAGCAGCATGGATGTGTCTCACACCCAGATGCTCCAAGGGTATGCTGGTCCTCATTCAACCTGGGGACCCTGTCACAGAGCCCCTGTATGAGCCTGCTAGGGGTTATGGGAGTAGGAGGAGATGCTGGACTATCACCTCTTGGTGCTGCAGTAGGGCGCCTTCCCGCCCAGGGCCATCCAGAAGTTGGCTGGCTCCTGTCCTTCCACCACTACTTGTTTTTCTGTCCGAGAGATAGTGTCAGCAACCATCTTGGCCATCTCCCGCTCATCCCCACTACATCCCTAGGGAAGAGAGAGGTCATTATTGTAAGGAAGGCCAACCTTGGTGACACCCTCTTCCTTACCCTCCTGCTGCATTCTGCCAAAGCTCCTGGGTCTGAGACAGTCCTTCTGGATCAGGATGCCAAGCACACCCATGAGGGACAGTTTTCTCTCTCCCCTATCCTGTTAAAGTCTTAACGAATAGCAGAGAAGATGAGGGATGCACCCCACTCAGAGTAAGACAGATAGACAACAGACAAGGCAGGGAAAGAGCTGAGACAGGCAAGTCCTAACAGATGGGTGCCTCATATGAAAGGAACAAAAAAGGCTGATCCTGACCAAAAAAAAAAAAAAAAAAAATCAAAGAGACACAGAAAAGACCAGACCTACACAAGGAAGACTCTTGGGCCACCACAGTAGACCTGTGAGTGGGCCCTGATCATCAGAAGTCTCCCAGCTTTGCCCTGATCTGTTCTGTGACTGAGGGGTTCCTTGGACCCGCTTCATGTCATGGTGTGTCCCTCACACACCTTCCCACACCACAGGTAGCAGCAGGATGGAGTCTTGAGTATGAAGACATCATTGGAGTTGAGGGAGGTGGCCCGGGCTGTAACCTCAAAAGCCTTGGTGTTATTGGCACTGGTTCCCCGGACCTGGAACAGCCTTGTGGAGGGCACGGGCTCCAAGTTATTGTCTCGGGAAGTACCTCCCTGCAGGCATAAGGGGAAGGCAAGAAGACAGGGATGCAGGTGTGTGACATGATGACACAAAGTACACCCAGGGAGAGAAAAGGGTGAGGAGCCAGATGCAAAACAGCTTTGATCTTGACACTCTGCGGCTCAAAAGTCTCAGTGGCTGCTCTCCGCTGCTTTTGTGTCAAATCCAGGTCCTCTGCTGGCCCTTAAAGGCCGATGAAACTTGAAATGAAGACACAAACTATATTGTGTTCTTTCTGTCCTTCCATAAGCCCTCTGGGCCGAGGCCCCTGCATAGTAATCCCTCCTTCTACCGCCGTGAGCTCTCTAGTTTCCCCCAAATGTGTAGAGGTCCTCTGAATTCCTTCCCACCACATATTCTCTGCCTTCTGCCCACTTACTGTGTTTCTGCCTCCCACTGATGCCAACTCCCATCTCTGGCATTTAACTACGAGGTGCTTTGAGCTGGGAGTTCACTGCTTCGACAAAGCCACGTGAACTGTCAACTGTCCCCTCCCAACAAGTGTTCGGTCATGTCTCGCTTCACTTCCCGAGTTGCAAAAGACTATGTGCTTAGAAGGTTCACCATAAACAGATTATTGCTTAAACAGCTGCACGAGATGCCTAGATCATATTGTTGGGCAGGTACAGCAAATATAGCCTCCCCCCCAAAAGAACCCCTCCCTTTTCATGTAGCAGAGATTGAGAAGGGTAAATAACATTTGTATACAGTGAGGGTTCCTTCCCTATGGTTCTAAAACAAACATGCTGGTTTCTATCACCAAATTTCTACATGACAAGGGACCTCTCCTATGAGGAGCAAGCTCCGCCCAGCCTCATGCCCACCATACAACCCCTTCCCCATCTCCTGGTTGCCTCACTCGCCGCTCAGCAGCCGCACCTGATAAACCACCATGCGCCCCTTGAAGATAGACATGAGGTGAGGCGGCTCCTTGCCCATTGTGACCCGGATCTGCACTGGTTCATCGTTGTACTTCTGGTCCAGGATAACAGCTTGATAAGCTGAGGCTGCAATTTCATCCTGGCTGGCCTGGCTTCCCTGGAAATAAGCAAGGAGGAGGGATGGGGTCCTGAGCTTGACCCTATCCTCTGCCTCCACTATATTCCAACCCAATTTCAAGTATTTTATTACACTGTTTAAGAGTATGCAGGCTGCCGGGCATTGGTGGTGCCTTTAATCCCAGCACTCAGGAGGCAGAGGCAAGCAGATCTCTGTGAGTTCGAGGCCAGCCTGGTCTCCAGAGCGAGTGCCAGGATAGGCTCCAAAGCTACACAGAGAAACCCTGTCTTGAAAAACCAAAAAAGAAAAAAAAAGTATGTATGCATGTGTGTTTACATGTATGGGCTAGGCATGGTAGCGAACACCTTTATTCCCAGTACTCAGGAGGCAAAGGCAGGCAGATCTCTTGTGAGTTCAAGGCCAGCACAATCTATATAGTAAGTTTCCAGGACAGCAAGACAGGAAGACAGCAAGAGCTAAACCATGGGAGAGAGAGAGAGAGAGAGAGAGAGAGAGAGAGAGAGAGAGAGAGAGAGAGCATACACATGCCATAGTACAAGTCTAGAAGCCAAAGACTTTTTAGGAGCCATGCTCTCCTCCCACTATGTGGGTTCCAGGAATGGAGTTCCCAGCATCAGACTCGGCAGCAGGCACCTTTACCCACTGACCCATCTCTCTGGCTACCCAATATTTTTCTTTTGAGACAGAGTCTTACTGTGTATTGCTTGATGCCCTGGCCCTTGATAACAGTACTGGATGCCCTAGAATGAGCTTTGTAAACCAAGTTGGCCTCAAATTTAGAGATCTGCCCACCTCTGCCTCCTAAGTGCTAGGATTAAAGATGTGCACCACCACTGCCTGACTGCCTGGCCTTTTTTTTTTTTTTTTGGGTCTTATATATCCCAGGCTGGCCTGGAACGTGCTATATAGATTAGGATGGCCTTGAACTACTGATCCTCCCTTATCCACCTCCTGAGTGCTGGGATTATAGGCATTTGCCACCACACCAGGTGAGATACAAGGCTGAGAACTGAACCTAGGGCTTTGTGTATGTTAGGGAAGCACTCCACCAACTAAGCTACATCCCCAGCCATCCCCAAATCTGGCCTGGCTGGATCCAAAACCTCCCCATCAAGCCTACACTGAACACAACCAAAACCTAACCCCAATAGACTGTGATTCTTTCTGACCCTAAACCCAACTCTAATCCTTCCCCAGCCCAGCCCTGGCTCACCTCAAACCCATGCCTGACCCCAAACATACTCTATTTTTCCTGCTCCATCCTCAGAAAAATATCACCCAACTCACTCCCTGCACCCAGGCATCTGACACACCTGCTGACACACCTGCTGTGCTGCAGGTGGGATGGGGAGCTGAGCAGCTGTGCTGCAGGTGGGATGGGGAGCTGAGCAGCTGTGTTGCAGGTGGGATTGGGAGCCGAGCAGCTGTGCTGCAGGTGGAATGGGGAGCTGAGCAGCTGTGTTGCAGGTGGGATGGGAAGAGCTGAGCAGCTGTGCTGCAGGTGGAATGGGGAGCCGAGCAGCTGTGCTGCAGGTGGGGTGGGAAGAGCTGAGCAGCTGTGTTGCAGGTGGGATGGGGAGCCGAGCAGCTGTGTTGCAGGTGGGGTGGGAAGAGCTGAGCAGCTGTGTTGCAGGTGGGATGGGGAGCTGAGCAGCTGTGCTGCAGGTGGGGTGGGAAGAGCTGAGCAGCTGTGTTGCAGGTGGGATGGGGAGCCAAGCAGCTGTGTTGCAGGTGGGAAGGGAAGAGCTGAGCAGCTGTGCTGCAGGTGGGGTGGGAAGAGCTGAGCAGCTGTGCTGCAGGTGGGGTGGGAAGGGCTGAGCAGCTGTGTTGCAGGTGGGATGGGAAGAGCTGAGCAGCTGTGTTGCAGGTGGGGTGGGCAGGGCCTCACCTGCCAGATATACAACAAGTAGTGTTCCTTCTCTCCTATGAGGTAGGTGTAGAGCAGCAGGTAGCAGTCTCCACCATAGAAATGGCCCAGCCACTTGGAATCCACAGGCACCAGCTCTAAGTCCTCAATGCGCCACACCTGGGACAAGAATCAGTCCTGCATGAGGTCCCAACTGGGTTCCACTAGCCATTTTCCACCCACCTGCCCTCCTTCCCTCACTCACCTGTACTTCCCCACTCCCATCATCCACCATCTTCTGCTGGGCAGCTACTTGAGGCTGTACATGCATGGACATAGCATCAAACTTGACCTGTTCCACCCTGGCTGGAGAGATGAGGACACACCAATTGTCACTAGCTGAAGTGCCCCACATCCTCTCTACAGTTCAGAGTGCTGGATGGTATTCGTAGACCCACACGACACATGAAGAAACTAAAGCCAGACAGAGTCATCTGTCTATCAAGGTCACACAGATGGAGAGCAGTAGAGCTAAGTGACAGCTCCAGGCCCCTAAGGCACTGTCCTAATCAGTGGCTCCCAGGGAAGCCACTGAGGACAGTCCAGGGTCAAGAGCAGAGAGCTCTATTTAATCTGACTCCCTATAGCATTCAGACTTCAATCACTGCCTTGCCTCCCAGCTTGGCAGGAAGCCCACAGTGATGGAGGCTACAAGCTGTTCTCTCATTTGAACTCCTCCTCCAGTGTCTGGTACACACTCTGCCCTCAGCAAATAGTCTGGTGAGAAGTTGTTTGGTTCCCCAGGAGGCTCAACCCCATTCTGCATAAAAGACAAGTCGTTCAAATTCCCTTTTTGTGTATAACTCTTGAGTTTCTTTCATCCCCGGGGCTTTTGATACCCACGAGCTGAGAGCCAGGGAGAAAGGTGTTGGAAGAGGGGCATCAGGAAAGGAGGGCAGGGGCATGGGTTCTCACCCACGGAGCCCACTGTATGGGTTTTGCCCAGGCCTGAGGTCCGATTGGGCACTGTCCACTTCTGGAAGAGCTGCTGGAAGATGGCTGACTCGGCCCCGTCGTTCTGCACCTCAACCTGTGTGCTCGGTGGGTACTGCTTGGCTTTGATGAAGTTCTGGGAAAGTAAGGGGGCCGCTGCAGACTATCGACTCCTGTCTGCAGTCTCCACACCCCCATGCAAGCCAAAGCCAGATCCTCCTGGCCCCAACCCTGAACACATCCAGCCCCAACCCCAATGCTGACCCCAAACGTAACCCTACTAACCTACTCCAATCAAAGCCAGACCTGATAGTGTCTCAAACCTAACACTCTAACATCAACTCTGAATCTAATATTGACCCCACACCTAACTCTGATTCCAACAGATCTGACCTCCAGCTTAATTACACCTCCTCAATTCTAATTCTAATGCCCACTCCAATCCAACACTGACTGCAGACACGAACCCTGACTAGGCCCTGGCTCCAAGCCCACTCAATAGTTTTGAAGGAAGACTAGCCATTCCCTTCTCTGAACCAAGCTCTTGCATGGGGAAGAGACACCCAAAACCCTGGGGAGGCCCAAGATAGGCTGGTGGTCAACTCACTCATAGGCTGAGAACCAGGAAGCTGGTGACCTCAGCCCACAACAACAGGGTCCATCTGCCCCTAGCCCGGCCCTTCCAGAATCTTCCTTGGATTCTGCCTGGTGCTATCGCCTGTTCTGAGTCCTGTTCTTCTACTGCTGCTACTAGACCAGAAATTCTCAACCTGTGGGTCTCGATCTCTTTGGGATCACATATCAGATATTCTGCATATCAAATACTTATATTATGATTCGTAACAGTTGCAAAACTACAGTTATAATGTAGCAATGAAATAATTTTATGCTCAGGGGTCAGCACAACATGAGAAACTGTATTAAAGGATCACAGTGTTAAGAAGGTTGAGAACCACTGGGCTAGACCCTTTCCTTACCAGGGCCTGGCTCATGGCTCCCTTCCTCTCCTGCTCGTTAGCATTTTTTCCCTTCCACACGAAAATCTTCACGCCCCCCTGGTCCAGGATGTAACAGTCCTAAAGTCGGTAGAGAAAAAACTAAATGAGCCTGTGGTGTCGGTAAGGTGGGGGCTAGGCTGTGCCAGTTCTCCCCCTACATCTGCTTCAACACTTTGTAGGTGTCCCTCGCTTGGGTTCCTCCAGCACCTCTCACCTCATGTCTGAGCAGGTCCTGTGTGAGCGGCCGTGTGGCAACTTCTCTAACCACCAGGTTTCCTTCTGAGTCAGACACACTGCGGGACAAAGCAAGGCATGGATAGGAGGTGCCACAGCCAGAACACCCTACCCCAGCAAGGCCCCAGCACGCAGGAAGGCCCCAGCCCAGAACTCACTGGTACAGCTTAAGTGCAGCCTTAACCGCTGGCTCAACCACTGAGTCAGAAATCGCCGCCTTCAGCTCCTTGCGCTTGCCCAGCACGTGGTTCATGATTGCCATCAGCTGTGGGGAATCCCCTTCGCTCTCCCCATCCACCACACCCACGTAGGTGCGACCGCCGCGTTCCTGGTCTCGGATCTCTTTGGCCAAGGTCATGCCCTGCAGGAAAGTCACAGATAACCCAAGAAGGTTGGCAGTGGATAGTGTAGTAGTCCTGAATTCTACTCGGCAAACCCCACGGCACCCTGCACATCTGCAAGGGCTGGGTGGAGACAAGGCTTTTCAGGTGTATGAGGAAACGGTAGGAAGCCATGGGAAAGTAGATTTCCTCATAGGTGGGTGGGCAAGGGGTGGGAGTGGGGGAGGAGTAAGGGTGCTTTGGGATGGTCTTGCTGGGCCCTAAGTTTTGACATTGGTAGGAATCTGTGGTTTTCCTTCACGGCTTTGTACAAAAGCTGACCCTCAAAGATGTTAGAACTATACTCAGTGTGCTCAAGGCACATTCATGCTCACAGTACACACACAAATCCACAGGTGCATACCTATGCACAAACACATTCGCACACATGGCTCAGTTCCATGAACGCTCACACAAGCATGCATATGTTGTGTGCCAGCTTTCATGTACATGTACACTGTAGCTCTTTTTCAGTCCAAAGCCTCTCCCTTTGTGAGCACTTTGGAGTCCCTCAACCCTTGTGGCTAGTCATACCTGTGCTTTTGTCTCCAGCCTGGCTCTCGGCTCTCATCATAGGACAGACCCTCTTCAGATAGGCAGCAGTGCCCAGTTTCTCCCTGAGAGCTTCCCATCTCAGGAACTGGCCCTCCACTGGCCCTACTGTTCTCAAATATAAGACTTTGGATCCTCATCCCAAACAAAATGAAGCCCAGATTCCATGTGGTCCTCTCCCCAACCCATGTCTGCTCAGAAATCAGATGGGTGTACCATGTAAAAGACCTAACCCTTTTCCCCCAACCGGCTGGCCACACATCTTGCCTGTGAGACCTGCTGCCTGCTCATCATGCTCCTACTGGGCTGAAGGACTCCCTACCAGGCCACCTTCCTGCCCCAGAGCCTTTCCTCACCTCCATCTAATCCCCAAAGCCTCTCCCGGCATGCCTAGTGCCTCACTCCCCCAGCAACCATTCCTCTGGTTCTCTCTTTCCTATGTGGCTCTTTGAAGGGATGGCAGCTTCTGCCCACTTCATCCATTCCTGGATACGGAAGGCTCAGCATGGGGTCTGCCACGCTACAGGGACTATTCCACCTTAAAGGTTAGTCGCCAGTACGCACGGCTCTTCCTGCACATGAAGACGCTGATCCATGTCACTCATACCCAGAAGAACAAAAAGAGAAGCATGTGGAGTGGAGGTAGCTGGGGCGGGGGTGGGGGGAGAGCAGAGGTTTGACTGGGGCAGTTGACGCTGAGGCTGCTGAAGTAGGTGGGGCATGCTGAGTTACAGAGATGAGGTGCCCTGTCAGGGTTACCCGAAGTCTCTCCATGCGGTTACTCTCTGGCCCATTCCACTGGATGATAAGCTTGCCAAGGTCCAGCAGGAAGACATCCCCTCTGTTGAAACTCTTCCAGGACATCTCCACCTAAAGGGCACAGGGAGGTCCAGAGCCCACTGAGAGCCTCATCAGCATCCTGTCTAGCCCCCTTCACTCACTCAGCCCTGCTCAGTTGGTAGCCAGGGTCCCAGCTGGGCCTGCCCACCTCTCCAGCCATCACATTCCTCTTGCCCTTGACATGCAACAGTCGCTGGACGTCACAGGAGTTCGTTTCCACATGCTTCATGCCAGAAGCCACTCCCCCTTTCTGGATCCTGGGAAAGAAAGGAAAACTGACTCAAAGGCGTTGGGTCAGGAGTTATGCCAAGGTCCTGAGATGCCTGGGGCCCTCAGAAGCTCCGAGTGGGACAGGCTGAGGCGAAGGAAATACTTAAGGTTCAAACATCAAAGTTGCACTTGGCATCAGTGTCCTGCAAGCCCTTGGTTGGCCTGTGGCATGCTGTTGTACCTGACGCTGCAATGTAGGTCTTCCTACCCCTTACCCTAGCTCCCTGGCCTGCAGAAGGGTCTGCAAAGACAACCATGGTGATCTGGAGAGAAGAAAATGGGAATAAGGCCAGGGCCCCAGCCACAGGGGACTAAAGTGGAATAAGGGAGAGATGCCACTCAAATGTCTAGAGAATAATGCCAGGCTGTGGTACGGGCAGAAAAGAGCAAGACAAAAAGGGACTAGGGCTGACTGGAGAGCTTCGGTCTTCTACAGCGAAAAGGCAAATCAGCCCTGGAGAAGCCAGTGTTTCCATGAGAAAATCCAGTCCGACAGAATTTAAGACTTTTCTAGAAAAGGTTGAAGGCGTGGGTTGTTAGGGAAAGGCCTGATTAGAGAAGAGGGAACAGCCACCTGAGAGTTAGCCTGAGGGGTGGGGCTCAGTATAATAGCCCGGGAGCCTCAGGCACCTTGGGCAGCCCAAGACACCTAGACAGGAGCCAAAGTACAGAATTCACATAGCACAGGATTTTAGAAGAACTCAAGGGGTAAGTCAAGTGAAAGTAGACTCAGAGAGACGGGGCCCAGGTCAGGACAGCAGCAGAAATAAGGGTGGAAAGGTAGAGAAAAAAGAGCAAAAGCCATATGAGCTTCCCACAATCCCCAGAGCTCTCTTCCTGGCCCAGGTCACCTCCCACTGTCCAGTCTCATACAATGAGCTTTAAGTGTCCCCGACTCTTCAGCCCAGGTCCCATGTCCCAATCCCCACCTCCAATGACCAGTCTTGGAGCCTCCACAGCCCCAATGCAGCCCTCCTTACACAAGGCCTTGCTTGAAGTGGCCTCGGAAAGTCTCGCTCTCGTTGCCTTGGACCTCGCGGTGCTGGACAGCCCGGCCCTTCAGGTAGTCATCCATCTGTGTTGTGTAGATGGCAGCTGCCCCCTGCTCATCCTGGGATGAATTCTGGCCAATCCAGTAGTGGATATCATAGGTCAGGGTGCTGCTGGTCTTGTGGATCTGGGGGAGGAGGGCATCTTGTGTAGTGAGACCTGGGTTCCCATGGTCCCCTCTCCCATTCTGCATGGTCTCCCACAGACTTGGACCCTGGGCCACAGGTGAGCCTGTGCAAGGAGGCCTCTGGCCTACTGTCAAGAGCCCTGAGGACTGAAATACACACACACACACACACACACACACACACACACACACACACACACACACCAAATATATAATAATAATAAAAGGTGAACCAACTCAGAAGTCCCCTAAGACTGATTGAGTTGATGGCTCAAGAGCTAATATCCAGCAGGCTTTTCTCCCTGTTCAGTCCCCTCCTGGCCCAACCTACTTACAGCCAGGACTACATAGCAGTCACCATCGAAGAAGTTTCCAAAGGAACTGGAAGGAACAGGCACCATCTGCATAGCCTGAGGAGAGCAAGTTCACAGTTGGCATGGTGGCAAACATGTAGTCTCGCCTAGCTAGGATACTGAAGCTAGGATACTGCCTGGGCCTAGCCATTCTAGGCTGTTGTGTATTGTGCCGAGCATGTGGCTGCAGTAAGTTTGGGGATCAATACAGTGGTCTCCTGGGAACAGGACATCATCAGATTACCTAGGGAGGCGTGAACTGATTCAGGTCAGGCAGATGTCACAGGAGCTATCAGAACCACCAAGAAGGGAAGCTGACCAGGGCATGTGTAGGAGAATGGGCGTTGAGGATGCAGGGTCCAGCAAAGCTTGGGTGTTGCTTAGCGATAGAGTCCTTACCAGGTGTGGCCCTCAGTTCCAACCCCAGCAGCACAAAATACCCCAAATCAAAAAGATCAGAGCCCAGGAATGAAAGGTGGAGGAAAGGGATGGGAAGGAGGGGTGGGGGAGGGGTGGGGAGGGTGGGGAGGGGTGGGGGAGGGATGGTGGGAACTAGAGAGGAAATGGAGCAGAAAAGGACAAGGAAGTAGAAGAGGGCTAAAGGCAGATGAGGAAGAAATGGAGAAAAGGGGAGCAGGGAGCAGGGCTGGAACTGGCTTCAGGTGGCACCAGCATCTCCCTGAAGTGTGCAGAGCATGGCTGGAGGAAACTGGGCAATGCCAGGCTTCCTCTACCCTCCTGAATCCCAGAACCCCCATCCAGACAGGACTCACCTCGATTCTCCATATCTGTAACCCTGGAGTGGTGGTGTTGAGAGAGCCTTTGACTTGGGTGGTCAATTTGGTCATGGTGGATGAGCCTAGAGGAGAAGGCATGTGAAAGCCATGGCCATCAAGCTAAGAGTGCCCCAGTCTCAGACCTGAGGCCTAGAGGAAGGAGGAAGGGAAGCTGGCTCCCTAGCGGTGGTGGTAGGGTTCTTAACCACTAGAGTCTGGGCTCCAGCCTTCCCACCCAGCTTTGATGGTAACCTCTCTCATTCAAATGCCTACATTGGCTTGCTTAGTGCCCGTTACATAGCCAAGCACTTAAAAGACACCCTTCCTGGCCTGGAGAGATGTCTCAGTGGTTAAGAACACTAGGTAGATTTCCAGAGGTCCTGAGTTCAATTCCCAGCAACCACATGATGGCTCACAACTATCTATAATGAGTTCTGGGGCCTTCTTCTGGCCTGCAAGGATGCATGCAGACAGAACACTATATTTTGAGACAAGGTCTCATGTAGCCCAGGCTGGCCCTGAACTTGCTATTTCAGATTGCAGATATGCAACACTAAGTCCTGTTTTATGCAAAGAAAATCAAACCAAACAAAACACCAAAAGGGCCAGGGAGATCCCTCAGTTGGTAAAGTGTTTGCCCTATCTGCAGGATTCATGTTAAAACGTGGTGGTGGGGGCTGGAGAGATGGCTCAGGGGTTAAGAGCACTGACTTCTGCTCTTCCAGAGATTCTGAGTTCAATTCCCAGCAACCACATGGTGGCTCACAACCATCTGTAATGTGATCTGGTGACCTCGTCTGGCACGCACTGTATACATGATTGATAAATAAATAAATAAATAAATAAATAAATAAATC
Organism: Cricetulus griseus; assembly: GCF_003668045.3. Lineage (NCBI taxonomy): Eukaryota > Metazoa > Chordata > Mammalia > Rodentia > Cricetidae > Cricetulus > Cricetulus griseus. Next base: position 427,663,522 of record NC_048595.1, on the reverse strand, counting down.
TTAAAAAACAAAACAAAACAAAAACGTGGTGGTGTATGCTTGTGATCCCAGCACTGTGGAGATGAAGACCAGCATATTCCTGTCTTGGCCAATGGCCTAGGTGACCTGGTAAACTTTAGGTTAGTGGGTGACCCTGTGTGCAGGGGGTGGGGGGGGAGCGTGGCAGCAGGAAGCAGCGAGATCGCTCAGTGAGTACAGCCATTTGTTTATGAGTCTGAGGAGGGGGATGTAATCTCAGAAACCCACATGGTGTAAGGAGAAAACTTTAACAAATTGTCCTCTGACCTACACACGTGCACCATGGTGTGCTTGCACCCCTGCATGTACACACACACACACACACACACACACACACAATATTAAGATTTTTTAAAAAGTGGATAATACCTGAGGAATGACACCTGAGTTTGTTCTCTGGCCTCCACACACAGATACTCATGTGTGAGCACCTGCATACACACACACACACAAAAAAAAAGAAAAAAAAAAAAGAAAAAAAGAAAGAAAGAAAGAAAAGAAAATTGTCCTTGAAGTTCATAGTGGCTCTATTCACAAGAGTGTCAAAAGTGTGTCAAAAGTGCAAACACAGCCTGGTCTCCATATAGTGAGCTCAGGACAGCCGTGAAAGGGGGGAGTGGGGGGTGTGGTGGTGATAGTAGTGGTGGGTGGGACCACAAATGTCCATCAGTAAATGAAACAGGAAGTAGTGTATCCATACAAAGGAACACTATTAAACCGTAAGATGGAGCACAGTAATGACTCACGTCCCCAACACAAACTGTGCCAAGAGAAAGGAGCCAGTCATAAAAGAATACATATTAAATCATCCCATTTACATGACCTTGTCAGACAGGCAAATCTGTAGGGGCAAAGACTGTGGTTACTGGGTTTGGGGAGGGGAAACAGGGTATTAGTGAGCCCACTGGGATGATAAAAAAGTGCTGGAACTAGAGAGCAGAGGGAGCTTCCTAGCTTGTGAATGTGTTAAATGTTACATAATCACCTGGATAAAATGGGGACTGGGGCTGTAGCTCTGTGGCAGAGAGCTTGTTTAGCATGCACAAGACCTGGAGTCCCACCCCCACCTCTTAAATAAATAAATAAAATGACCTGGTGTGGTGATGAACACCTGTAACCCCAGCACTGGGGTGAAGGGCTGAAACAGAGATAGGATAATTTAGGGTCTCGCCAGCCTGGGCTATTCTATAGATGTATGGATGGATGTCTGTCTTTTGAATAATTTGCCATAATAGTACAAGAGAACATGTTTGTATGCTCTCACCAGGCCCCATCAACATCCTCCAATCACTGTGATTGCTGCCTAGAATATTTTAAGATTTATTTATTTTATATGTATGGGTATTTTGCCTGCAGGCATACACATATCTCCTGGAACTGGAGTTACAGACAACTGTGAGTTGCCATGTGGCACTGGGAATCGAACCCGGATCCTCTAGAGAAGCAGCCAGTGCTCTTAAGCACTGAATCATCTCTCCAGCCCCCCAGAATAATTTTTGTTTTGATTTGAGGGACAGGGTTTCTCTGTAGCCCTGGCTGTCCTGGAACTCACTCTGTAGACCAGGCTGGCCTCGAACACAGAGATCTGCCTCCCAAGTGCTTGGGATTAAAGGCGTGCACCACCACACCCAGCTGTTGCCCAGCTATTCCTGTAAGGGCATTTCTGTCTGCTCAGTACTAAATCCCAGTATTAAACTGGGTGTGGTGTCTAACACCTATAATCCTAACACTCAGGTGGACACAGGAAGAGCAAGAGCTAAAGGTCATCCTTTTCTACATAGCAAGCTGGAGGCTAGCTTGGGCTACATAGGATGCTTCCCAACAATAATTAGGTGTTAGAAAAATGGCCCAAATGGAATGAGGGAAACAACACCCAAAAATTTATTCTCTGGTTGCCACATGTGTGTTGTGGCATACATATGCCTCCATATATACACAGTCAGTCAGTCAATGTAATTTTTAAAAATTAATTAAATCTCCAGCATTTAGTACAATACCAGTTCTCTGTTGGATGCATAAATGAATGAGTGAAGGAAAGCAGGGAAAGAGTAAGGAAAAATGGAAGGTTTGGATTGATGGATGGATGGATGGATGGATGGATGATGGATGGATAGGTAGATGGGTGGATGGTGGATGGTGGATGGGTGTATAGATGGGTGGGTGGGGGTGGGGGGTAGATGGATGGGTGGTGGGTGGATGGTGGATGGTGTATAGATGGATGGTGGGTGGGTGGGTGGATGGATGGATGGATGGATGATGGATGGATAGGTAGATGGGTGGATGGTGGATGGGTGTATAGATGGATGGGTAGGTGGGTGGGTGGATGGTTGACAGACAGAGACAACCTGCAACTACTGTTAACCACCCTCTATCCACTGGGCTTGAAGAAGCCTCCCCTTCCCAAGCTCTCCCTAGCATTGCCTCTTTCTGTTTGGACCTGTATCTGTGTTTGTTCCAGCTGCTGATCAGAGTCACCTGGGACCTTTTTAAAAATACTGATGCTCCTAAGCACCAAGCCTGCATCCCTAGGGGTTCTGATTTAATTAGGCCAGAATGGGGCTCAGGGCTTGGATACTTTATTTCTGCCAGAGATGAGGCCCAAGTCCTTTGAAAACTGGCCAGGATTCCTGCCTGTCATGAGCCACAATGAGAACCACTTGTGTCTGGTTATTCTCAAGACATTTGTCAACCCTCTCCACCAGGATGAGGGCCACCCATTCTCCACGTGCCTGCCCCAAGCTGAGTCACCCTTTGTGACTGTTCTTTGGCCTAGTGACTAACAATTGCAAGGTCAAGTGCCCCACGTTGACAGCACCATCTCTCCAGCTAATCTCTCTGTGCACTTTGACTTTGAGTCATGTCTTGGATAATAAACGACTTGGCCTTTACCTCTGTGGACACCCTCTTCTAAGCCCTTCATGGTGGCTTATCTTATGATGTTCTGCCCACTCTGGTTAGCCCTCCCCTTGGTGATCCAGGCCACCTATCCATCTGGGGCAGCTTGCTGTGTTTGCAGAAGCTCCATGGGCCTGACTTCACTTGATATCCCTGTTGGCATGGCCTCCAACATCACATATTCCTTAGCATGATAGACACACACAATCCTATTGGTTGAGCAAGACCAATTTGAGTACAAAGAAGAGTCTTTTCTGTTTTATTCTTGCCATCTTTCTTACAATGACCCTTTCTCTAAGATACTCTTCTGCACTCTCTAGGTGAGGAATGTGGGTCACGGGTGAGCTAGGAGCAGAGGTCTTCCAGATGGACTGTCCTGCAGAAAATTGACAGCCGGATGAACTAATGTTAGACACCGGGGTGTTTGCTGTCACCAGGGAGGGGATAAAGGATTGCTGCCTCTCCCTGAAGAAAAGTGAGATTAGGCCCTCCTACCTTCCTGCCTCAACAGCCTAACAGAGAGGGAGAAAGGCCTCCTTAGGGCCAAGTGGGGTGGCTGGTTCTGAGAGGTGGCCAGTCCAATCCATGGGTACCTCCAGCTGCTTCTGCACCAGCCCGTGTTTGTCAGAGCAAACACCTCTCCCTGACCCCAGACGAACCCCTCAGCTCTCCCATCTCCCCTAAAGGGAGGACCGAGGGCACTCATTCCCCGACCTGCCAGCAAGGAACCTGGGGTGGATATGTTCCTCAACTTGAACTCACTGGCTTACCCTTGGTCTCCACCCTTCCAGGAAACCAAAAGGAAAACTGAAAGTCTGTGTAGGATTTGTGTAGAATCTCAGATACCTTCCCCTTCTTGCCTTCTGTCTACCCACACTCTCTTCCGGCACACTGCCTTCTAGAATAGTCGCCTGGCTGCTGCCCTGGTCCCCAGGTTGTACCTATCTATGCTTTTCCATCTCTTTCATACTTTTCGGGATTCAGTCAGAACATACTTCCTACAGGAAGCCTTCCCAGATTTCTTAGGGTGGCAAGGAGTCCTTTTCTCAGGGTTCCACTGTGTCCCAGCCTGAGGCCTTTCTCAGTCCTGACCACACAGTGACAAAAAGGCCTATTTATAACTCTAAAGTCCCCAAGTGCCACAACCTACACGGGTGGGATTTTTTGACGGTGATGGTTTCTTGTTTTGTTTTTTTTTTTTGCAACAAAAATCTAACTCTATAGCCAGGCTGGCCTCAAACACATAACTATTCTCCTGCTTCAGTCTCCCAAGTGCTCAGATTACACACAGGAATCACACATGCTTGTAGCTGCCAGCTCATTGCCCATAGTAGGCACACAACTAGCACACATACAGCTGAAAGAACGAACTCATGGTCAACAAGCACATAGATGAACAGAGATGGGTTAATTTAAGTTGTAAGAGCTAGTTAGTAATAAGCCTGAGCTATCGACTGAGCATTTGTAATTAATATAAATAAGCCTCAGTGTGTTTATGTGGGAGCCGCTGGAGGGACAGAAACTTACACCTACAATACCTGATTGGGCTTTAGAGAGTTTTAGGGTCTTGATGTCTCCAGCCACCTATCCTTCCTTATCTCTTGTCCTATTATTCTTGGGGTACAACTTTAGGAAAACCTAGGGTACTGCTATGAGTCTTAGTTCCCAGTATGCAGCTCTTAACTGGACAGGAGTGTAGTAACATAGAGGGTTAGGTCACTCTTCCTTATACAAAGGGCACCCTCTTGCTAACCAGGGCCTGAGAGCCCACCAGAAGCAGAAATTCCCAACTTCCAAGTGACAGATGACCTTGAACAGAATGAGTCCCAAAATTCTGGGGAGGTTAGGCTTTCATGCCCACCTCTGGTAAAATAGACCATGGTGACTGGGGAAACAGAGGGGCCACTTCTAGGGCAGGAGTGATGTTCAGGCCTGACGGTGCCCAAGACCCTGTAGTCTCTAATCCCTGCCTCTCCCCTCCCTCTGGCTTCAATCACTGGATTCCTGGTGGCTGCAGCTTATACCCCAGGATTCATAAGCCGAGGACCTGAGGTCCCAAGAGTGTCACAGGAATGGTGACACAAAGAAAAAAAAAACTGTTTCAGATCAGGAAGACATGGACAAAGAAATGAGCAGTCAGAGAGAATGAATGTAGTGAATAGACCAGTAACCCCGGCTTTCTCAGGACTGTCCTGATTTTCATTCTAGAAATCTGAGCCCTGGGATCTGCCTTAGCCCCAGGCACTCTGCATGGATGGCACCCACCGTGAAGTGAGGGTGACTTACAGGGTGGGGGCCTGTGAACTCCTTCCTTGAAGGCCCAGGACAGCTTGCTGCCTTCTAGCTTCTTCCAGAATCTCAGGAAATGCCTTACCTCATCCCCAAACCTGCACCAACGTGCTACAGACAGCCCAGGCTGCCAAAGAGAAGCAAGGACCCTGTCCCCTCCAACCACCTGTAGTTCCCATGTGTCCCCACCCAATCGGCTTACCTGTCTGGAAGAGGCAGCCACCACCTGGGAGATCTTAGGAAGTTGTGGCAAGCTGGCTGCAGGAGAGCGACCTTTGTCCTCACCCCCTCCTAGGAACTTCCTTCACCATATAAGGGAAGATAGGGCCCTAGAGAGAGAGAGAGAATAGATGAGGGGGTGGGGTAGTAGGTGCCAGGTCCCTGGGAACCTAGAGCTCAGCAACAACCTGACAGCTAGAGCTGGTGTGTGCCCCGCCCTTGGCCCCCGGAGCTCCAGGGATGGGGTACACTTCCGCTCAGGACCTGGGCTCTCCCTGCAGGTAGACAACCCCACCAGGGCAGGCCACAGGTGCCTGAACAATTCTCCCCTTCCCACCAGGAGAGGAACTTAACTGACCACTGTCCTGCCCTAGAGGGATGGCAAGAGGGGATGGCGGTGGAGGGTGGGGGTGGAGGCAGGGGGCAGACTCCTGGGGCCTCGCTGCTGGAACTTAGATACACAGGCCAGGGTTCACATTTGGGGTACCCTTGGGACAGGTAGGGCCCCTGGCACCCCTACAGGCCTCTTCTATTCAGCATGACCCTCGCTCAGTGGGCACAGATAGCTTCCAGTCCTCCCCCTTTCAGAACCACAGGCTCCACCTGGAGGTTTTATGAGCTGCCATAAACCAGTGCCTTTGAACCCTGCTCTACCTCCTGCCTGAACCTGGGGATCTGCCTCGCTGCCCTCTGCTGTAGGTCTCACTTGGAGACCAGCTTTAAGCATAAAGTGGAAACGGGGGTCAATGATTCCCTTTCCCTACTGCCTGTAGAACTTCTGTCACCTTGGAATCTTGATCCTTTAGGAGAGCAAGATGAAGAGGGTGGGGTGAGGGAAACCTCCTCAAGAGCTTTTAGAGACTGAATTGAATGTGTAGGGTGTGTGTGTATGTGTGTGTGTGTGTGTGTGTGTGTGTGTGTGTGTGTGTGTGTGTATGTGTGTGTGTGTGAAGCAAGCAGGAATGTGGGCCCATGCACAGTCAGTGAAGAAAGTAAACATACTGCAGGTGCTGTTTTGTTTTGAAATAATGTAGCTCCCTTTCTTGTGAATGAAAAGGAGTGTATGTCCACTCAGCTATAAGCAAAACGGAAAGAAAAAAACTCCAGGACAGATACTACCCATGAGTCGGTGCTCATAGTCTGTGAAGGGTCTCAGATCCTTTTCCAGTGTGTGTGTTTCGCCTATCTACTGTAAACAGGTACCTTCAAATCAGCATGCATATGTATACTTTTTACCAACACATATACCTTGTACAAGACCCTGGGTTCAGTTCTCATATTACACCAAAAAAGTTAAGAACTTCTAACAGTACCAGCTGTGGCTGCCCATACCAGGAGGATTTGCTGAAGGAGGCAGAGGCAGGGGATCACAGGGTCAAGGCCTGCCTGAGTTACACAGTTAGCTAGGTGGTGGCAGTGCATACCTTTAATCTCAGCATTCAGGAGGCAGACACAAGCAAATCTCTGTGAGTTCAAGGTCAGCCTGGTCTACAGACCAAATTTCAGGATAGCCAGGGATACACACAGAGAAACCCTGTCTTGAAAAACAAACAAACAAACAAACAAACAAACAAACAAACAAAAAAACCACAGGGCCATGCTCTGCAACCCAGCTGGCCTGAAATTTATAATCCCCACACCTCGTCCTCTCAAGTTTTAAATTTTAAATATAGGTATGTGCAACCAGACCCAACAGAGAATACATGTTTTCAAAAGTTGTTTTATGCCAGTCGTTGGTGGCGCACACCTTTAATCCCAGCACTCGGGAGGCAGAGGCAGGTGGATCTCTGTGAGTTTGAGACCAGCCTGGTCTACAAGAGCTAGTTCCAGGACAGCCTCCAAAGTCACAGAGAAACCCTGTCTCAAAAAAAAAAAAAAAAAGTTGTTTTATGCCTGCAGAGATGGCCCAGTGGTTAAAACCACTGACTGCTCTTGCAGAAAACCCTGACCTGGTTCCCAGCACACACATAACAACTCACAACCCTCTGTGACTTCAGTTGCAAGGGATCTGATGCCCTCCTTTGATTTCTGGGGGTCCCAGCCACATGCATGGCGCATATACACACGTGTAGGCCAAACCTCATACCACACACACAAAAAGTAAATAAATTGAAAACAAATTGTTTGAAAGTGTTGGAGATGCAGCTCAGTGATTAACTATGGGCTTGAAATGTGAAAAGCCTTGGATGCAATGCCCAGTATCCAAATAAATACATAAATTTCTAATTTCTTCTTATTATAAATTCCAACCATATAGAAAAGCAGAAACAAGCCAAGTGGTGGCGGCACATGCCTTTAATCCCAGCACTTGGGAGGCAGAGACAGGCGAATCTCTGTGAGTCAGAGGCCAGCCTGGTAATCTACAGAATGAGTTCCAGGATAGGCTCCAAAGCTACACAGAAACCCTGTTTTGAAAAACAAAACAAAACAAACAAGCAAAAAACCAACAACAACCAAGTGTGGCAACTGTCTATGGATTAAGGAGTTAGCATGTTGGCCATATGAATATGATGTGTATAAATATATATTTAAAGTAAGTTTCATTAAATACCATTACTCTGCAGCCAGTGTTTATCACTCTTTGCTGTGTAGCTGGAATGTGATCTTCATAACTGAAAGTCTGCACCTGTATTTATACCATCATCATCTTTCCAGTCCAGAGTCCACTGATTATCTGCACACTAACCTTATCAGCCTTTTTATATGGAATCAGATCAAAAGCAAGTGTTTCCTCCACCTGTCATGTCTCATCAGCGGTTTTTAATCTAGGAAAGTCCATCCCCCTTTTCCCTATGACATCAGCTTACCTAGGTCAAGAGAACCATCTTGTAGGATGTTTGCCTCTTGGATGGGACCCAATTTTCCCTTATGGTGTTTATTCATGCTTTAAAAATAATAACAACGGGATGGAGAGATGGCATAGAGGTTAAGAGCACTGACTGCTCTTCCAGAGGTCCTGAGTTCAATTCCCATCAACCACATGGTGGCTCACAACCATCCGTTATGAGATCTGGTGCCCTCTTCTGGTGTGCAGATATATATGGAAGGAGAATGTTGTATACATAATAAATAAATAAAATCTTAATAATAATAATAATAACAGCAAAACCCAAACACACAGGTCTCATGTAGTCCAAGCTGGCCTCAAACTTGCTTTGTAAGCAAGGATGATCTTGAAGGACTTCTGATCCTCCTGCCTCCACTCCCCACTGCTGGGATCACAGGTGTACACCACACCTATTTTTTAAGGAGGTGCTAGGATTGAACTAGAGGCTCTGTGATGTTAGGCAAGCACTATTTTAACTGAGCTACCTCCCCAAGCCCAACTAATGCTTTTTATTCTAAGTGGAAATTCAGATTTATTTATTATTTTATAGAGACAGAATCTTACTCAGTAGCTAGGCTGACTTGGAATTCACAGTCCTCATGTGTCAGCCACGAAGCATGTGCCAGCTTACTTGAAAAACAAAACAAAAAAAATGTTATCTCCTTATATTGGGTGTGATGGTGTATGCTTGTAATTTTAGCACTTTGGAGGTAGAAGCAGAAAAATCAGAAGTTCAAGGCCATCCTCAGCTGCATCATGAGTTCAAGGCCAGCGTGGGCTACATGAGATCCTGCCACAAACAAAATATTGAGTTTTAGGCATTATATTATTATTTTTTTTGGTCTCCTACCATTTCTTAAAGCCAGAAGTAGATTCCAATTAAACACTTTCTTCAGAAAAACTTTAGAGACCTGTCTCTCAAAGAAAATCATCATTAAGGATCACTGAAGAGTCTTCCAAAGGCAAGATACCAATCCCCGAGGTCTGGGGTGGGGCCAGAGGTTCCTCATTGCAACAAGTCCCAGGAGATGCTGATATTGCTGGTCCTTGAATGAGCACAAGGTCAAAGGTGATGACACTGAATTGCATCATAGGACACTCAGTGTCAAGTTATTCCAGCGTGAGGAACGTGAAGCTTGGTGCCTAGCTGACAGCAGCAGGTTTCCCACTTTCTATTAGGAATCATTCTGTTAGCCAGAGTGCACACCTGTGCTCCCAGCCACTCAAACAGCAGAGGCAGGGGAATTGTTTGAGTTCAAGAGTTCAAGGACAGCCTGAGTAACAAGGGAGACCTCATCTCAAAAAAAACAAGGAAATAATAGACCCACCAAAGCAAATAGAAGTCACAATTATGACAGTTTTATGCTAACACAAAAGCCTTTGATTCCTCACTTCCTATTTCATTAGCAATTGTCATTTTGTAATTAGTTTTTTTTAAAATTGCAAGGCTGATGATTAAATACAGAGCTTTGTGTACAGTAGACAGTAGGCAGATGCTAAACTAACTACTTTCTTAAGACCTTTTCTTTCCTTTCTTCCTCCCTCCCTTCCTTCTTTTTTGCTAGATGTAAAAAAAAAAAAAAGTATTTATTTACTGAGGAAAGGTGTTGTGGAGGCCATAATATTCCAACTTGTAAATTCTTATCCTACTGGTTTGTTTTGGCTTTTGGTTTTTAGAGACAGGGTTTCTTTGTGTAATAGCCCTGGAACTCACTTTGTAGGTCAGGCTGGCTCTGAGCTTACAGAGGTCTACCTATCTCTGCCTCCCAAGTGCTAGGATTCAATGTGTGTGCCATCACTCCTGGCTTGTTTTTTTGTGACTATCTAGCATTCTCGGTGTAGCTATACCAAGGTCTGCTTAATTAGTCCCCTTATTGGTCCACACAGGTTGTTTCAAGTGTTCATTAGAAACACTTGAGTGGTTATAAACAATGATATACTCAATACATGTAAGCAGGTTTACAAGTGTTACACATTTCACCCTCAGGGGAAATACCTAAAAGTAGAATTGTTCAGATACAAAGCTATCTGTGTTGTAAAAACCTTTTTTTTTTTTTTCAGCCAGTTGTGGTGGAGCCCACCAATAATACCAGCATGTTGGTGGTAGAGGCTGGAAAATCAGAAGTTCTAAGATGAGGCTCGGGGTGTCACCCAGCAGGTAGAGTGCTTACCTACCAGCTGCAAAGTCCTAGATTCAGCCGGAGTCATAATGTAAACTGGACATGGTGGCACATAGGAGGTGGGAGCAGGAAGCCGGAGATGGTTCAGAGGTTGGGAGCACATGCTGGGCAGCAGTGGTGACACATGCCTTTGATCCCAGCGCTGGGGAGGCAGAGGCAGCTAGACCTCTGAGTTTGAGGCCAGCCTGGTCTACAGAGTGAGTTTTAGGATAGCCATGGCTATACAGAGAAACCTTGTCTCAAAAAACCGAAACAAACAAACAAAGCAAAAGCCCTAGGTCTGGGTCCCAGCACCCACAGGGTGGTTCAGAACCACCTGTAACTCCAATTCTAAGGGCTCCAATATCCTCTTCCGTCCTCTCCAGATACCGCATATATGTGGTACACATACTTGTAGGGAAAACATTCACATGTACATGTATTTTTTAAAAATAAATAAACCTTAGAAGTCCAATGTCATTTTTGGCTACATAGTGACTATGAAGCCAGCAAAGGCTACATAGTGAGACACTGTCTCAAAAAACCAACAAAACCAACCCAAACCAGGGCTGGTGCGATGACTTTGTTGCTAAGTGCGCCTGAAACTTCTCTGGTAGGAGGGAGCCACTGCAAGGTGTCCTCTGAACTGTACATGTGTGCACTTGCGCAATACACTAAATTAATTAAGAAACAAAGGAAGAAGAAAACATTTTTCTCTGATATTGCTGGTTCATTTTTCAAGGTTTTACCATTTCATACTACTGACAGCAGTGTTGTATTGAGTGTCTGTTTCCTGCAGAGAGAGAGAGAGAGAGAGAGAGAGAGAGAGAGAGAGAGAGAGAGAGAGAGAGAGAGAGTGCCAGAAGAGGGAACCAGATCTCATTATAGATGGTTGTGAGCCACCATGTGGTTGCTGGGAATTGAACTCAGGACCTCTGGAAGAGCAGCCAGTGCTCTTAACCTCTGAGCCATCTCTCCAGCCTGATTAGAAGTATCTTTACTGCTAGATTCAAAGTCACTCCCCTCCTTCTTCACTCCTGCCCAGTTCATTCATCTGCTCCAACATCCATCCTGCCTGCCTATCTCTTCACGGCCACTGCCCCGTTCAGGCCCTTTTCTCATCTCCAGGACTCAGACTGTGTTTTCCTAGTACAGTCTTACTACCCTCATTTAGTTTCCAGTGTGCAGGTGACAGGTGTGTCTACACCCATCTTAGTTTCCAGTGTGCAGGTGACAGGTGAGTCTACACCCATCTTAGTTTCCATTGTGCTGGTGACAGGTGTGTCTACACCCATCTTAGTTTCCAGTGTGCAGGTGACAGGTGAGTCTACACCCATCTTAGTTTCCAGGGTGCAGGTGACAGGTGGTTTCACACCCCTTTCCTGCTTATGGGATCTTTGTGTCCCCTCAGTTGTACCCTATGCCTATTAAAATAAGGGGTAACACTTCATGGTGGTACATGCCTGTAATCCCAGGACCTTAGGAGGGTCAGATAAGCAGATTGCCATTTAAGTTCAGCCTGAAATACATATCAAGTATCAGATCAGCCAGAGCTACATACTAACACCTCATCTCAAAAATTAACAAATGAATTAAAAAGAAAAAAAGAGCTGGCAATGTAGCTCCAGTTGGTAGAGTGCTTGCCTAGAATGTGTGAAGCCCCAGGTTGGATCCTCAGAGCCCCATAAACCCAGCTTGGTGGCTCATGCCTGTGATCCCATTGCTGGAGAGAGTCCGGCAGGAGAATCAGGAGTTCAAGATCATCCTTACACAGTAAGTTATATAGTAAATGTGAGATTAGCCTGGGCTACATGAGATCTCTCTATACATAAATAAATTAAAACACAATGAAAGTAAAAATAAGTCGAATGTGGTAAACACCTTTAATCCCAGCACTGGGGAAGCAGAGGCAAGTGGATCTCTGAGTTCAAGTCCAACCTGGTCTACAGACTTGAGTTCTAGGACAGCAAAGGCTACACAGAGAAACCCTATCTCAAAAAAAAAAAAAAATGAACAAGCGAACAAATAAAATATAAGATGTCGACCCTTAATCTACAGCCTTTTTTCCCATCCTCCTCTACTTGGATACCATCCTAACAGCCTTTTTTTTTTTTTTTTTTTTTTTTTTTTTTTTTTTTTTTTTTTTTTCCCGAGACAGGGTTTTTCTGTGGCTTTGGAGGCTGTCCTGGAACTAGCTCTTGTAGACCAGGCTGGTCTTGAATTCACAGAGATCCGCCTGCCTCTGCCTCCCAAGTGTTGGAACTAAAGGCGTGTGCCACCACCGCCCGGCTCATCCCAACGTTCTTATCATTTGCTATACTCCCTGGTACAGCCAGCTCTGAGGCCTTGCTCAGGAGTTCATCCTTCTCACTCAGCCTCTTGTACACCCCTCTCCTTCAAGCCTCATTCCAGCATGGAATTGCTGTTCAATCTCCCCCCCCTCCCCAGGGGCTGCCCTTGTGTGGTAAGGTATCCTTGTGACCTCCAACCTCTCAAGTCGCTCACAGATGTCCACAGCACTCAAGTGCTGAAGTCATTTATCTGTTCCCAATTTCTTTTTCACACTAGGTAGTATGATGTGCTTTATAGGTTCCATTTTTTTTTTAAGATTTTTTTTTTTAATTTATTATGTGTACAATGTTCTGCCTGCAGGCCAGAAGAGGGCACCAGATCTCATTATAGATGGTTGTGAGACACCATGTGGTTGCTGGGAATTGAACTCATGACCTTTGGAAGAGCAGTCAGTGCTCTTAACCTCTGAGCCATCTCTCCTGTCCCCTAGGTTCCATTCTTGTGAGCTGCAGCGAGTCAGTATTCTAGTTATAACAGACAAAAGTGACTTGCTTCCGTAGTATTAACTACATTTTGAGCTTTCTCTAGCAACATGGAACTGAGACAAAAGTCTGGTGCTAGGTGATTACTACTTGGATGAACGTATCCCAAGATGCAAATGTGATCATTGTCGACCAGAACTTTTTCTTCCTAAATGGGTGTCTAGAGCTAGGTTAGGGATATTTCTGTAATCCCAGCACTTGGGAGGTGGAGGCAGGAGGCTCGGGTGGTCAAGGTTACACCTTAGCAACATTATCAAGTTTAAGGCCAGTCTGGTGACATGGGACCCTGTCTTGAACAAACCAACAAACCAAAACCCATATCTGGAAGCTAAGATAATATTCCAGATAACATTTCTAAGTCCCAGTGTCTTCAGACAGTCATTTGAAACATCTCACTTGACTCCAATCTGCAAGCATTTACTCTGCTGGCATTGGCCAGTGAGAAGTCTTTGCTTCATTACTGCTGACTTGATGACACTCCAGATCCTCTTAGTGTCATTTTGGATGTCATGGTCTCTCTGATCATTTGGACAATTTATTCTATGGAAATATGATGTTTTGTTCATCACAAGACCTCAAAATGATTTTTTAAAAAATTTCTTTCTTTCTTCCTTCCTTCCTTCCTTCCTTCCTTCCTTTCTTTCTTTCTTTCTTTCTTTCTTTCTTTCTTTCTTTCTTTCTTTCTTTCTTTCTTTCTTATGTATCCAGTGTTCTGTTGGCATATACGTCTGCAGGCCACAGATGGTTTTGAGACACCATGTGGTTGCTGGCAATAGAACTCAAGTCCTCTGGAAGAACAGCCAGTGCTCTTAACCACTGAGCCATCTCTCCAGCCCCTCACAATGATGATTTTTTTTTTTTTGTATTTTTTTCGAGTCAGGATTTCTCTGTGTAGCTTTGTAAACCAGGCTGGCCTCAAACTCACAGTGAGCTGCTTGCTTCTGCCTCCCAAATTCTGGGATTAAAGGCATGCATGCATCACCACCTCCCAGACTCAAAATGATTTTTTTAATTTGTTTTTGTTTAAACTTATTTCTACTTTGTGTGTGTTGCAATAACTAATTCCAAATTCATCTTCATTTCACTTGATATGTCATTTGACTAAGAGTTTGTCCTCTCCTTAGTGGAATTATGACCCTTTAAGTTAGATTACCACCAGGTATTGGGAAACTAGACAACCTTGTTGGCTCTACAAAACAAACAGTTAGAGCTCAGTGTCTTTTGCTTAAAAATCTTTTTTTTTTTTTTTCCCAATTGAGGCAGGGTTTTGCTACATAGCCCAACCTAGCCTCCAATTTACTATCCTGCCTCAGCCTCTTGAGTGCTAGGATCTCCATCCCCTACCTTGCTTAAATCTTTCTCATTGTGAGGTTTATTGTTTTTATTAATGAGGGGCATGTGTGTTCCCCTGGAGATGGGGTTAGAGGTGCTTGTGAGTTGCTGATATGCAAACTGAACTCCGGGCCTGCCCTCTGAGCCGCCTCCAGATCCTCTCATTTTTTCTTGTTCATTGTTACAGTCTTGACAGAACTAAACAGAGTTCTGTACTCAGGTATGAGAAAGTCTCTAAATTTCTGACCTTGGTAACAAGTGTCTGTCCTCTCAGCATTTGGGAAGTGAGGCAGGAGGATTTCCTGGACTTTATCACAAGACCCTAAGGAGGTCTCTAAGTCATTTATTGACTTCCCCGAGGCAGCTTATTCCAAGTTTACTCATCCTTCGTACTTAACCTAAGTACTGAAACTCAGTACCCAGTCAGTAATGGGTTTACATGTCTGCACCATGCCTATACTCTTCATTGTCCTAGTGACTGGAGTAGGGCTGGAATGTAGATCAGTGGTAGAGCACTTGCCTAGCATGTATGAGGCACTTAATTCAATTCCTAGCATTCAAAACAAAAAAACAAACAAACAAACAAAAAACAAAGCAACAAAAAGAGGAGACCTGGAGAGTCTGGAGACTCTAATCAACTGGCGGGAAAAGCCACCTTACTGCTGAGGAAATGAACCACAAAGATAGTAATTTGTGAGTCTTTATGATTTACTATAGGATTTTTTTTCAATAAGTAGGGATTAAATTCCAGGCCTCACTAGTGAGCTATACCTTAACCCTTGCTGGTAGAAATTTTAACAATGATTAAAGACCAAGTTATGATATGGTTGCTACAGAAACTTTTTTTTCCCCCTTAGGGACAGGGTTTCTCTGTCCCTAAGTCTGGCTGTCCTGGAACTCGCTCTGTAGAACGGGCTGTCCTCAAACGCACAAGAAATCCACCTGCCTCTGCCTCCCGTTGGTGCTGAGCTTAAAGGCGTGTACCATCACTGCCTCGCCAAGAAAGTCTTATCTTACCTCTTCCCCTTAAATTATAGGTTTGCATGCACAGTTTCACTGCACTATGACTAAACCTTCCTTTTCCTGGCTTTCTTTTAATTAATTAATCATGTTTTAATTCTGGAAATAGTCCCAATGGACCCCTGAGGGATTTAAACTCAGAGGCCTCTCTGGAGTAACTAACTCCAAAGAGATGTTAAGGATGTTCAGAAGTAGTGTCAGCTAATCCTAGGGAAAAATACTCATACTTAAAAAATGCTATGTATCTCTCCATCCCTCTGGAATTAACGGCATTTTTCTTCTTTATTTTTCTTTTATTTGTGTCTTTGCCAGCACATGCCTGCAATGCCTCCAGAGGCCAGAAGAGGGCATCAGCTCTCTTGGGACTAGAGTAACATTTTTTTAGCCACCGCGTCGGCTCTGGAAATTGAACCTGTACCCTCTGAAAGAGCATCCAGTGCTCTTTAACTGCTGAGCCAGCTTTAGATCCCGGAACTAATGTCACTTGCACTGGGACGAGTTCCTTAAGAGCACAAGCAAGCCTGACACTGGCTGGTGCTGACAAGGAAGTACCCACACCGGTGATTGAGTTTAACTCTGGGTGGGCAGAGGGCGTGTGATTTGAGGGGTCCGGGAGTTTGATTGTGGGTCTTAATGGAAGCTGTTGCTATGATTCTCTGGCCTCCGGGAATGCAAATTCGAGGCGACCACTGTTTGCATACAAAGCAGGAAACCAAGCCCGACCCTGACCGAGGGAGCGCGGAGGTCAGGGCAGAGTATAAGTCTTGCAAAAGGCTCTCCTGGTCCACGCAGCTCCAGACCAGAGCTGATTCGGGGATAGGCTTCTCATCAGGTGGGAGTTTCTTGGCTCTTTTCTATCGGGTAAAGTAGTAGGGTGGAGCGGGGTAGGCAGAACGTGGTGAGGGACGGTTTCACACCTTTTGCAGACACACACACACCTCTGGAGCAGGCGCTCACACCTGAAGCAAACCAGGCTCGGGGCTAAATTCTTGGTGGTGATGAAGCAGGAATAGCCTTGGGAGGTGGAACTAGAAGACAGGAACCAACATTTGGGAGGGGTACCCCCCTTCTCCACTATGTGTGGTGGTGGAGAACGCCTCATTGGCCACATGTTCAGAGAGGGTGATTAAGGCAAGCACCCCTCCTTCCAGATCCGGGAGACTCGAGGCAGGGGCGTGCCAGGCTTCTGAGCCCCGCGTTCTTGGGGACCCGGAGGCCCCTAGCGGCACGCGTCGGTTTTGGCCTGGCACTTCCTGCCCCGCCCAGGTGGGGTTTGCGGAAGACGAATTTGGGTGGAGGGGCGTGGCCAGCACTGGCAGGAGGCCGCAGGGCCGGAGCAGGGCGCGGGGCGTGACCAGGGCACGGCCAATAGGAGCAGGAGACGTTTGGGCGCCGTGGCGCCCGCCCCACCCAGCCCCCTCCTCGCGGGCCCCACTGCCCGGAAGGCTGCAGGCTGAGGGCGGCCCTTGTCTGCCCAGCCTTCCGTCTCCCGCCCTGCCCCGCATTCCAGCGGAGGGGGCACTGTATTCTTTTATTTATTTAGAGTGCGTGTATATGTGGGGGCGAGCTCGTGCCATGGAACGTGTGAGGTCAGAGGACAATTTGCGGGAGTCTGTTTTCTCTTTTCACCACGTGGGTTCTGGCAACCGAACTCAGATCGACCAGATGCCCAGTGCCCGGGGCAATGCCTCCGGGCCAACTTCCTCCTGACCAGCAGGGTTCTGAAAAGTAGTTACAGGTGTGGGACATTCACGCACTTCAAGTCCCCGCCCCAAAAACCACAGAGGCAGAATAGGAAGGGGGGTCTAGCTTTCTCTTTAGTTACACACGGAGGTGCTGGTCAGAGAGAAGGCACTTAATTGGGAAGATCATCTGATTCAGGCCAACCACATCCTCTCCCTTCATCAACTCCCTTGGCACTTGTTTGTGGGTCCCCTTAACCCTCATATTTTGGGGAGAGAGCCCAAGAACCTGAACTCCAGACTCAGCAGATGTGGGGAGGGGCTTCAGAAACAGAAGTCAGTTGGCAGAGTGACCTGGGAGCGGCCCCCAGCCAGCAGGGGGCCATGGAGGCTGCGGGGGTGGGGGTGTGAGTTGGCACTGGAGAGGGGCACAGCTTAATAAGCTTTCTTGGAGACCTTCTGAACCCCATAAGAAGGTTCCACCTGCTTCAGATACTCTGAAGGCACCAGTAAAGTCTGGGGTTTAGGGGTGAGGCACCAGTGGTGAGGCAGGGCCCCCTCCCACTCAGCTGGTGGGATTAGCTCACTGCTGGGCACAGAAGGTACTCAAGTGTTTTTTGGATGACTAGAGTAAAAGGGCTGGGACAGACAGAGACAGGGCCTGTGACCCCTCACAGCCCAGCTTGTTCCATTCAGAAAAGTTTTGAAAATGTAAAAATCCTTTCCCTCCCTCCCTCCCCCTATTTCTGGGCCCAGGGAAGGGGTGAGGGAGGAGGTCTATCCCCACCCTCTCCTCTCTCCCTCCCTTAAAAATCTATATACACATATACATATTTATACGGCACCACAGGAAATCCTGCCAACCCCCAAGCTTTGGGGAGACTGGGGGCTTAAATGACACCGTGAGCTGTGGGCAAGCTGGATTGGGAGTATTCCCTAAGGAAGGTCCCCAGCTCTTTTACAAGTGGCAAAAGACTTCCTTCCTCTTCCTCCCAAGTAGAAACTGGTGGGGCACCATCATCCCAGGAAGGGGGAGGGGGAGGGGAGAAACTGGTTCCTCCCAGGTCAGCCTATATCTGGGAAGAGCTGACCAGCAAAGAGTTCTATGCAAGGCACTTGGTGTCCACTGTTCCCAGACTTGGGGGGAGGAGGATATCCAAGGCAAGGGGCAGCAAAAACCTTGCCCCTATCCCCAAAGCAGAACTGGGGCTATGGGGCCCAATTTGGCAGCAGAGAAACATGGCAGCACAGAAAAGAGAAGACAGGAGGGGGAGCAACAGGCAGGACCCCCCAGGTCCCCTGAGAAGAGAGGAAGAAGTTTGAAGGCACTGACACAGGGGCCCAAGGGCTCATTGTCCTCCATGCAGCCTGGCAGGGGTGCAGCCTGGCAGGTGAGACACCCTCTTCCCCAGGGCCATGGGTATTGCATAGGCCATGGGTTTTGCTAACAGCACAGGCAGGCTCCCACAGTCTGATGGGAAGAGGCTTGGGCCTT
Source organism: Cricetulus griseus (assembly GCF_003668045.3). Lineage (NCBI taxonomy): Eukaryota > Metazoa > Chordata > Mammalia > Rodentia > Cricetidae > Cricetulus > Cricetulus griseus. Next base: position 427,644,752 of record NC_048595.1, on the reverse strand, counting down.
GGTGAGGGGCAGGTCCTGGCCCCGAGACACCTCACTAGCTCCCAGGCCTAGGCTGCCTAAGCACTGAGTATACGTCGTCCACACGGCTGAGTTGCTCGAAGAAGGGTAAGAGATCATGTAGCTCAGTGTCACTCATGTTGTCAAACCAGGAGGCCACTGGTACCTGGGAGATGACAAGGAAGTGAGGAGGGCAGGTATGTCAGAGGCCCCCATGTCTGGCCCAACCCCGGCCCCCACAGCATGCTTTTTTGTTTTGTTTTTGGAGACAGGGTTTCTCTGTGGCTTTGGAGGCTGTCCTGGAACTAGCTCTTGTAGACCAGGCTGGTGTCGAGCTCACAGAGATCCGTCTGCCTCTGCTTCTTGAGTTCTGGTATTAAAGGCTTGCGCCACCAATGCCTGGCTGTTTTAAAAGTTTATTTTATGATAGCAGCTGGCAGTGAAATTCATTTGTAGATATTGCTAAGCAAAATGTTCACATACATAGTTAAGCTCACTGTGTTTCATTTGGTTAGGCTCCCATCTGGGACTCACTACATCTATTCTGTCCCATTAACTTGAAAACTGCCAGGCGGGGACCGCAGCCAGAAGTGTGTACCCTCCACACACAGGCATAGACTATGTGAGCAGGCGGCAGGTGGCAGACGTAGGTAATAGGAAATCACCAGCCCCTACCACCACAGCACAGCACGTGCTCTCGTCCTCTGTCTCAGGCCTGGGTCCCACGTGTACTCACAGCATTGTCTGGATGGAAGACGTAGGAGGCGGGTGAGTTGTCTAAGATGAGTACCCGCCGCAGGTCTCGGCCCAGCCTGCTCAGGTCCTTTACATAGTTCCCCCGATGGAAGACACATGACTCTCGAAACAGCCGGGCACGGAAGGCCCCCCATTTGTCCAGCAGGTCAGCTACAGGGTCTGCATACTGAGGGTGGGGTAAGTCAGACTCCTGAGTGAGGAGGGAGTACTGCCCAGGGCTGCGTCTGATTGCATGTTGAAGGTGGGGGGGAGAGTAAGGTTGCCCGAAACCCCAGGCAAGGGCTCACCTTGGCAAGGCTGGCAGTGAACAGCACACACTCAAAGAGCTCGCCCATTCGCTGCAGGAACTCATCCACGTGAGGCCGCTTCAGCACATAGACCTGGGGAATGAGCCAGTGAGGGAGCTGCTGGCCCACAGGCTTGGTGATAAAACAAAAATGGGACCAGAATAACAGGGAGGCTGGCCCACGATCTGTGGGCTCCCCCAAAGTCTTCTCGCTGCCCCAACCACCCCCTTCCAAAAGAGAATCAGAATGTAATTCCATCGGTCCCACCTCACTTAGTGGGAGTCTCTAATCCCCGAGCCCCTTTCACATCTCAGTCTTATCCAAATGCAGGAGCCCAGGTTAGCCCTCTCACCCCAAGGCTGCAGGGCACCGGCCCCCGAGCCAAGTAATGGAGAACAGGCTGGCCAGCACCACAACCTATCCTGAATTACTTGAACTGGGTCCCGGGCAGTGGGGGCAAGAGGGGAAAGGGCTCCACCAGATAGGGATGAGGAGCAGCCCGTTCTGCAGGCCTGGGAGTCTGGCTCCATCCCTTGGGTACCAGACAGCCTTGGGTTTCACACCCTCTTTGAAGCTTGGACATTCCCCATCTCCCAAAGTTCCGTTTGGGGCTCTCTCAAGATTGGAGGGAGGTACCTGGGGTGTAGAGTCAGACCCCAAAGCCCCCACCTCCCCCTGCCCCTCACCTGATGAATTACCCCATCAATCTCCACGGGTATGATGAAGTCAGCATTATTCACAGGCTGTGAGGAGAGAAGAATTGCTGGAGCTGGGGCGGAGGGAGTCCCAGGGGTGGAAGTCCAGCAGAGACCACCCTCCCTGGCCAGGGTAGGCCCCCCTCAGAGACTGCAGGCTGAGGGCTGCTGGGCAGGGCCCACCTTGAAGGAGCTGTGCACCAGGGTCTCGTCCAGGTCGATGACCACGCAGATCTTGTCCGAGTCCTGGGCCTTGGCCTCGGGAAGCAGGTACTGGACTGGGGTCTGCTGTGGGGAGGGGCTGGGCTGGGTGGGGCACCTCCCACACAGGCTTCCCTTCCCAGCTGTCTGAGGACCCAACCAGATCTTCCCTCTGCCCAGCGATGGCCTTGCCAACTGTGGACCAGGAGTATAGGCTATTGGATCCCCCTTCCTCACCTAAGAAAGTTCCCATGTATAAGGGACATACTTAGAGCTCAGGCAAGCCACAGCTGTCGGCAGGGGGTGGGGTTGGAAAAGGGCAGAACACGACTGGGAAGGCGCCTCCCTTTTCTGAACATTTTAGGGTCCGCAGGTGTGCCGGTAAAGTTCAGCCTAGAACCCCTTCTGTCTAGTCCACTTCCAGCTAGGCCCACGTGCACCTGCAGTTCCCTCCTGACCACCACACACCTTAGGGATGGCGCCATTTTCCTCCACCAGCAGGGGAGCCCCACTGTGGGCAGGCCGGGCCTCCCCATCATCTCGGCAGACACAGCAGAAGAGCGAGTGGAGGATGCCCCGACTTCGGGGCTTCTGGGAAGCTGCTGACTTCTGGTCACCTGAAGCAAGTAGTGATTGTGGGCACACTGGCCTGCAGAGGCTCCGTGCACTCAGGTCTCAATCCCTGAGCACAAAAACCACGGGCGCGCTCTCTCCCTCCATGAAGAACCACACCAGGGTGCCTCTGACCCTCCGCGAAATGCCTCATCCAGGGGCCCCTGCAACTCTTCGACATAAGGAAATCTGGTGTGGCTAAGAAGGCAGCCACCTAGGCCTGAAGGAGGGGACAGACGGAAAAAGGGGACAGATGGGGTGCTTTCTCTTTTTCCTAGGGTTGGTTTTCAATCACCAGACCCCACACCTTACCTGGGGATCCCCTGCTAAAGAACGTCAGGGCTCGGGGCCCCACCGTCCACTCCCACTCTCCCTCCATTCTGTCTACCCCATGGGTCCAAAGTCCTCATTGAGCTCGGGCGCAGAGGCCAGTGTCCCAGGACTGTCAGCTCCGCCTCCTCCACCCCGCCCCGTCTCAACCTTAGACTGAGAGGCAGCGGCCTTCTAATTGACAGACACCCCCCCCCCCCATTGCCCGCGCTCGCCCGATTCTCTGCTTCCAGCCCCCAAAAAAGTTAGGACTGGACAGGGGACAACCCCCCCCCGAGTGACTTTCTGATCTTGAAGTTCACACAGGGGCAGGGAGGGGGTGATCCCCACCCAGGCGGCGCCCCTTACGGGGTTGAAGCGAGTGTGCACAGGCCCGAGGCCAACTGGCCTGGCCTGCTGCAGCCGGGGTGCCCCGTGCCCAACTGGACCCAGAGCCCGCGAGCTTGTCTTGCAAGCCTAGTGGCTCTCTGCCCCCGAGGGTGGCGTCCGCACCTCCGCGCGTGACGCCCCGAGTTTGCGGGAACGTGGTTGCGTGTTGGCGGGAGAGCCCTGCAAGACTCCCCGGCTGGCTGTCACCTCGGCACCCCTTCCAGACCTCAGCCTGGAGGGGGCGGAGCCTCATCGGGTGGCCAGGCGGCCGCCTCACCCCCACCTTCCAGTCCCTTTGGCGCCAAACTGTGGGGGGGAGGGGGCGACGCCCGGGAATCGCCAGCCTACTAACCCCCTCGCTCGCCTCCTGCCTCAGTTTCCCTACTAGTAACAAAACGGAGCGCTCCAGTGGCGCCAGGCCCCGCCCAGAGCCTCGCACTCTGGCGGAGTTGGAACTCTTCCCCGGCCCCGCTGGCGGGGGGCTCGGGCTGGGCCGAGCTCGGCTGGCGCCCGGGGCAGTGGCAGCGGCTGCGGCGCGGGGACAGCCCTTAGCCCCGACCTCCCCTCCCGCCGCCTGTGTACCTTTGCCCCGCAGCGGGCCCCGCGCCTCCTCCTTGCTGATCTGAGTAATGACGGCCGAGCTGTCCATGGGGCCCGGCGCGCTCCACTCCGGCCGGACTCTGGCCCCGGTGCCCGGCCTCCCCCCCGGCTCGGGCCGGAATCGGGGCGCGGGGGGGAGGGGTGGGAGGGAGGGATCCCCGCGAGCTTCGGAGGGGAGGGGAGCCAGGTTTCGGGGGGAGGGGGAGGGAGGGGGCGCGGAGGAAACTTTGTTACAACATGGAGTTTCCTCCCCGCGAGGCGGATGCAAACATGGAACCCGGGCGCCGTTTCAAGGCTCCCCCTTAAAAGGGCAACGGCTTCGGCGCGACCAGGGCTCGGCCGCAGCTTTCATCACTTCTGGGGCCCGGCGGACTGGAAGGCGGGCCGGGTTCCTGCGGAGATCCAGGGGGCGTCGCCTCTCTTCCTGCGGCGTTCTGGCGGGACCAAGCCTCTGCGGCTGCGTGGCAGGGAGGACAGTGGTAACCGGGCCGCTGCAAGCCAGGGAGCCCCGGGCCGGAGGCCCGCCCCTACCACCCGGCCGGGGAGTGCCCGAAGGCGACGCAGCTCCACCTCCGCGCATTCCAAGGGGCTGACACTAGCTACCTCCGTTTGCTCCTCTGGAAAATGGGATGATGCTAACTTGTTTAGTAAAATGGGTGCTTATTTTTTTTTTTAATTTTTAAAATATTGTTTTATATGTATGGCCTACAAATACGTATGTGCAGTGCAGATCAGTCCCCAGAAGGGGGCGTCAATTTTGCCTAGAACTGGGGCTAACAGATGGTTGTGAGCCACTAAGTGGGTCCTAGGAACGGAAACCGGATCCTTTCAAGAGTAACAAGAGCCACTGAGCCATCTTTCCAGTCCCTAAAAAAAAATTTAAAATTATACTCGTTTGTGTATGGGAGGGAAGCGCGTGCCACAACTGGCGATCGGAAGGTCTCTCCTTCCACCAGGAGATGGCGGAATCATACCCGCCCCTACAATGGGTCTTTTATCTAATGTTGATACGGTGAGAAAAAAAAAGTCACTCTTTGCTAGTTCCGATTATGCAAGCTCAACAAATTATGGAATTTGAGTTTTTTTTCCCCTGTGTATGTGTATGTATGCCAGAGCCTACGGAGGCCAGAAGAGGGCGTCAGATCCCCTGGAACTGGAATTAGAAGCGGTTGTTAGCCGTCCTATATGGGTGTTGGCAACCCAACTCACTCGGGTAGTCTGCCAGAGCAGTACATCTCTCCAGTCCAAAATTATGTTCCTGATCCAACAGTAACTCAGCACTCACCGCGGTTACTAGGGCATCCCAGGATGTGAGAAATTCTACTTCTGCGCCTACCTTCACCGATTGTCCATAGCAAATCTAGCCCTCTTCCCCTGCCAAGCCATTCAGCGTTTCTCCCAGCAGAAGCCGAGCCTCCGCCGCTCAGGGCCTTATTTCTCGTACGTGCTGTCCCCTCGGCTTGGAACGTGCCTCCTTGTCCTTGGCAGAGTCAAATCCCATCGAATTAGAAGAAATACCACCTTGTTTAGAAGCCCCCACCTCCACCCCGCCGCCCCTATCTGTGATTATTAGAGGGGCCAGTTCCAGGGCTGGCTGTGTTCCCAAGTGCCTAGGGGACGCCGCCCCTGGGCGCCTGAGACTGCAACTATTCAGATTTTAAACACAGGCGTCACCGGATCTGCGTGGAAGCCCCCAGTTGCGCCCCTCTAGGGCTGCGGTTCGTTTATTTATTTCTATTCTCCCTGTTTTACGAAGTTCCTTTCATTCGTCGTAATTAAAAAAACCAAAAAACAAAAAACCGAACGCCAAGTCTTGACTCGCACGCCTGGCTACTTCCTCCCCAGGCACGGGGGCGGGGCGGGCGCGCCCTGTGGCATCCCACCCGATTGCCTGCTGGGGGCCGGCCTGGCGGTGCGCTCGCCAGCCAGCTCAGTACCCCGGACCTGCAGGAAATGTGGGGTGCTGATCCTTGACCCCCTACTTCTGCTCTTGGGGCGCCCCTTGGCCACCTCCTTACACCCCAAGGAATTCATCTCCCGTGTGTTGACGCCCTGGGTCGCCCGCCCTAAATTGCACTCCGGGTCTCGTTGACTCCCAGAACGATACAGCCTTCTTGTATTTTTGGCAGAAAAGGAAACAGCTTGGAAAACTGAAGGCACAAACCCAGGCTCTCCGGCCTCTCTTCAGAGCCCCTCTTCTCGGCCAGGCCCGACGGGGGGTGCCTTAGCTCTCAGCCAGGCCCACACTGTCCCCAAAAGGAAATGTGTGACCTGAGCGAGGTTGAATGAGCCCTTGTCCGGCGACTGAGCCGGGCAGCTGGCTGCCTTCCATTCCTGTCGTTCCCTAACCCTAACCCTGAACACTCACAAACCCGCCATCTAAGCTCACATCAGTCCTCAGGAGCCCCCTAACAAAAGAGAGCCAGTCCAGATGGATTCACCTTCTGCAGGAAGCCCTGTAGCTCTCTCTCCCTGCTCAGTCTGGAAGCGGTTTTTTTGTTTCCTCGAAGGGGAGCATTGCTCCATCTCTGCTGTTTACTCTTCCCCCCAGCAGCTATTAGGATTGTTAATTTAATGGTTGCATCCCCAGGAAGAACAGTAGGGTGGGCTGCTGCGGGGGTGGGGAGAAGGGGAGACAAAGAGGACTCGGCACGATCCTGTAGGACAACTAAGGGTCCCTCCATCCAGCACCTCGGGTTTCCATTTGCTCCCACTTGCAGAATGGGGCAGGTGGCAGCCTCACCCCAGGGCCTACAGTGCTTCTAGAAAGACTCTAAGGTGGGCCTCCTTCCTTTATTCAATCAGACTTTGGGGGTTACACTAACTAGTGGCCTCAGGCTGGAAACAGCTGACCTCATCTCTGACCCTGGGCCTCGGCAGCCCCTAAATTGACTCTCCTTATCTTTTTAAAAAGATTTTTAAAAAATCAGCCCGGTGGTGGTGCATGCCTTTAATCCCAGCACTTGGGAGGCAGAGGCAGAGGCAAGTGGATCTCTGTGAGTTTGAGGCCAGCCTGGTCTCCAGAATGAGTTCAGGACAGCCAAAGCTACAAAGAGAAACCCTGCCTCGAAAAACAAAACAATAAATAAATAAATAAATCAAGGAAAGGTGTCTTAAACATCACTATATTTAATTTCTTTGTGTGAGCACGGATTGCCACAATGCATGTGTGGAGTCAGGGAATCCAAACGCGTGGGGCCCACGGACTCAACTCTGGTCCTCAGGAATGGTGGTTGGTACCTTTAACTACGGAGCCATCTCACAGGCCCCAAGACTTATTTTCATTATTATAATTATTAATTATTTTGAGATAGAGTCTCACTATGTCGCTTTTGCTGGCCTGCAACTTGCTACTTAGACCAAGCTTGCTTGCCTCGAATGTGTAGAAACCGCCTGCTTCTGCCTCCAGAGTGGTCATATTAAGGTGTGTGCCACAATGCATATGTGTTAGTGGGTGCTGCAAGGGTCCGGATAAGTCTGGAGGTTAGCCGCATCCCCTGGAGCTGGGGTTGCAGGCTGTTGTGAGCTCCCATATGCCATTCCCGGCCAGGGGTGCTGGGAAGAGCAGTCATCTAAGCCATTCACCTTCTCAGCGCCCATTCAAATCCTACACTTAATTCTCCATACGCTCAGCCTTCCCACCCTCCTGGGTCCCCCAGCTCCATTCCACAGCGTCTGAGAACGCTGTACTCTGAGCACACTCACAGCCCAATCCTGTGCTCAGTGGCCCTCTCCCTGAACTCACTGGGTCTGGTGTCTGGCCTTATCCTGTCACTGTTTTTGTTTATTTAGCCCCACCCCCATCCCTTCCCGAGAGAGCTCCTTGACAACTGACATCCTTTATTTATTTATTTATTTATTTGGTTTTTTGAGACAGGGTTTCTCTGTGTAGCTTTGGAGCCTATCCTGGCACTCGTTCTGGAGACCAGGCTGGCCTCGAACTCAGAGATCCGCCTGCCTCTGCCTCCCGAGTCCTGGGATTAAAGGCGTGCGCCACCAATGCCTGGCTTAGCTGACATCCTTTTTAGTTGGGGACTTTACCTCTTTTCCACTTCTAGCTCCTACAGAAAAAAACAAAAACCAAAAAACCACCCAATTAATTACAATACCACAATGTGCAGCAAGTTGGGGGACACTTAGGAGAAACCGAAGGGGAATCTGGGAGAAGTGTTCTTCAGTAGCCTCCTACCCCTCTTCGCTATCTCGGGTCCCATCTTCTCCAAGGGCAAGCACCAAAGCTTGGGGAGGGTACTCTTGCCCAGGCACCCTCTCCGGCAGCTGTCCGGGTTGCGCCAGACCTGTCCCTTCGCCGCTCCTTCCGGGCCCCACTCTTGTTGTTGCCCTTTTAAGAAAGAGGAAATTCTTTTCATAAACAAGCGCCCCAATCTGATCGTTCAGTCGGCAGCCTACCCAGCTGGGTTCCGGGTAATGGGAGCTGCTTTACGACAGTGAACCTCTCACAGGCTCAACCCTGGGGAAAGGGTCGGTGGACACCCTTCCCTCGGTGCTGCTCTGGGCTGTTCTAGGTTAGGGTACGAGGAACCGGAGGAGTCTGGAGAAGGGACTTAGGGGAGCCTAGAAACTGTCTAGGGAGCGTCTGCAAAGTGCTAGCTCTGCACAGGGCGAAGGGTGCCGGGCCGCTTGCTGCGGAGGAGGGGTTCCCTGCCCACGCTGGGACTCCCAACCTCTGCGCGGAAGTGGCTTTCGCAGCCCTCGGAGAGCACTCGCCTGCTCACCTGAGTTCCGCTTGCTCCTGAAGGTCGGCAGGGCTTAGGCTGGAGTGTGGGCGCTTGGGAGAGTCCCTGCCCCTAGGGGGAGCTGAGAGACGCGTGCAGGGAACCCTAATAGAGCAGCGTGGGAGTCGGGTCAGCCCTGTCCCTTGGGGAGATGGCAAATGAACTGGCCCTTGAAGGCACAGACTTATGGGTTCTTTATGGCCTGGTTCCTGAAAGAGAAGGGACCGTTTCTAGGTTTTACTGCCTGGGAAATGGGTTGCAGGAACAACAGAGAGTAGGAGATAATCAGACATTTGAGGGGTGCGGGATTTGACGTTTACAACAGAGGGGAGCTACCGTTCAGTCGTCGGACTTTTTTTTGGTTTGTTTTTGGTTTCTTCCAGTCACACTCCCGCCCCCGCCAAAGTTTGTCAGGTTGCTGCTGCTTCTCCTCTCCTCCTCTTCTCTCTTCTTGAGACAGGCTGTCATGTACCCCAGGTTGACCTTGGACTATAAAGCAAGAAGATGACCTAGAACCCCTTAAGCCACCTGCCTCCACCTTCCAAGTGAGACAATAGAGACAATAGAGTCGTGAAGTTTTTTTGGTATGAGGTGCTACAGAAATCCCACTACCCCAGTCTAGGAGGATGACAAGATTGCACGGAATAGTTTGTGGATATTTTTTAGGTACCAAGCACCAGACACTATTTTGTGTTTTTAAAAATAATTTCTTTATTTTTTCTTATGTGTGCATTGGTGTTTTGCCTGCATGTTGTCTGTGTGAGGGTGGTGAATCCTGGAGTTAGAGACAGTTGTGAGCTGCCATGTGGATGCTGGGAATTGAACCCGGGTCCTCTGGAAGTAGTAAGTACCCTTAACCACTGAACCATATCTCCAGCCCACTGTTTTGGTTTTTAAGTAATTCTCATGTATCTGGGTGTGTTGCCTCATGTTTGTCTGTGCACCTTGTGCAAGCAGCACCAGACTAGGAGGCCAGAAGAGGGCATTGGATGCCCTGGAACTGGAGTTATAGCCACTTGAGAGCCACCATGTTGGTGCTGGAAAGAGCAGCCAGTGTTCTTTAACAGTTGAGCCATCTCTCTAGCCCCAGGCACTGTTTTTAAGTCTCAAATTGTTGGTTAGATGGGTGTGGTCCCTAGCACACAAGAGGACGCCTTACTCAGAGGTAAAGCGTTTGTCTAAACTGTAAGCCTGTAATCCAGTAAGCTGGGTGGTGGACCTCTGTTGCCTTGCTTGCTGGATCTTGCTTGCTGGATCGCGTGGACCAGTGTGCTTCTCTCTCACCCAGAGCTCTCCCCATCTTCCTGCTCCTCCTTAGGGAGCCCATACAGGAAGTGCTGGTGGGAGCTGTGAGTGAGAAAGGTAGCTCCATGGGCAATGCTACAGGTCCAGGCCTGGGAAAGGACCGTGAATGAGGGAGAGGCCATCGCTCTGCGAAGCCCCCATGTATACCTCCTTCTCCTGCCCTCCTGCCCTCCCTTATCCCTTGGCTGCCCCCAGTACCAGATAGACAGTAAGGCCCAAGTAGCCCACAGCCAGAACAGCTACAAGGCCAAAGTAGGCGGGGTGCGGGAGGCTGGGCAGGTAGCTGACCACAAAGTAGAGGTTGATGGCACAGACCAGTGCCATGATGCAGGAAGTGATGACTTTGCTCAACCTGCAGGATGAAAGGATCCTGAGGGCTGTCTGGCTGCAGCTGGACCGCCTGGCTCATCTCCCCACCCTCCCCTACCCCCAGGGCCTCCAGCTAGCCCAGATCAGGGGACAGGGAAGCAAGATACCCTCCTTCTGTGGCCTGTGTGGTCTAGAGCAGACAGACCCCATTGGCTACCTGGAGGCCCTTCAGGCTCCACACTGGCAGGACTTGGCAAGACAGCAAAACTTGTGGTAAAGGTTGACTCAGGTTCTAGAAAGAGTCCCCACCAAGTCCTGGTTCCCATAGTTAGTAGCTGTTACACACTGGGTAAGTCCTTTAAGGTCTCTGGGCCGTGATTTCATGGAATAGTGGAGATAGCTGTTGTTCCTGCCTCTGCACGTTTGTGAGTGCAGAAGGCAGCTCTGGGATCTGGGTTGGGGGGGGGGAGTACTCACAGGCCATTGGCAAACTCCTGCATGACGGCTGGCATGCTGGTGAAAGTCAAGATGGGCAGCACAGCAAAGGGCAGCTGTGGAGAATAGTGGGAGCTGAGGGATCCTGCCTTGGTATGCCAGGGAGTGGGAGCAGGGAGCTCTGCCTCTCCTCTGGCTGGAAGCCTCTGGGGAAGTACCCTAAGAGCTCTGGGCAGTATTCTCATCTGTGTCCCTTTTAAAGCAGGAGAAAGTATGGAGGGCTCTGGCCTCGGGCTGTTGAACTTTGAGTGTCAGCCCAGCCTCCAGTCAATTAACTTCATGTGTCAGCTTTCCCGTCTGTGGAATGGGAACAGTGGGACTCTTGCTCCTTAGGGTGGCTGTGGAATCCTGTGAGGGTTTAGGGCCGAACCTAGAGAGCTCTTTGGGGTGGGGGTGGGGGTTACTGTGCTCCTTATTAGACCGTGATCTCACCAGCAGACTCTGCAGAACATTGAGTAAATCGTTGAGGCCGGATAGGTCCCTCAGGTCACGGAAGACGGCCACAAGCACAGTGGGCAGGATGGCGCAAGAGCGAGTGAGGAGGACACGTGCGAAGCGCGACCACCGCAGCCTCAGGAAGCCCTGAGTGACACCAAGCCCTGTGTGGCTCTGTTTTCTCAGACTCCCTCCTCACCTCACCCCTACATTTGTCCATCTTGGAAATGGGGGCAGCTCTGACCCTTGTTGGTAGGGAAAGGGAGGATTCCCATAACTGGTTGCTGAATACAGAACAACTTTGGGGATTCTGTCTGTCATCTCGCCCCTCTGCAACTCAGAAAGACCCAGCGTCCAAGCCTCCAGCAGTGTCTGCTGTCCTTGGCCAGCGGGCCCTCAACGCTTACCTCCATGACGAACTGTCCTGCATAGGTGCCGGTCATAGTAGAACTCTGCCCGGCTGCCAGGAGACCCACGGCCCAGATATAGAGGGCAGCAGGGCCAAAGAGACAGCCTAGGATCACACCCTAGAGGGAGAAGGTGGGGTCAGGCAGAGGCCCCGCCCGCTAGAGCTCCACCCCCAACAAGGCGTGACCAGACATCTGGCCTGAGTGGCAGTCACTTACTCCTTGGTAAATATCCACTGACACTGTGTGATTGTCCCTAGGGAAGATCTTAGCATAGTTGTGGAGGCTGCTGTTGGCACAGATGCTGAACTGCAGGCAGGAATCAGTAGGAGGGAGGTGGGAAAACACAAACTTACTTTTGGAAAATCAGGACCCAGACCCTGATCAACTTAAAACCTGAGGCCCTGCAGTCTAAATCTGACTAGACATACTTTGCTAATAATGGTTTCCCCTTTCCTTTTTTCTTCCTTCATTCCTTCCTTCCTTTCTTTTTTCTTTCTTTCCTTCCTTCCTACCTACCTTCCTTCCTTCCTTCCTTCCTTCTTTCTTTCTTTTTTTCAGAGACAGGGTTTCTCTGTGTAGCTTTGGAGCCTATCCTGGCATGCTCTCTGGAGACCAGGCTGGCCTGTAACTCACAAGAGATCCACATGCCGCTGCCTCTGGAGTTCTGGGATTAAAGGTGTGCGCTTGAAACTCCCTGTGTAGACCAGGCTGGCTTTGAATTCACAGACATCTGTTTGCCTCTGCCTTCAGAGTGCTGGATTTAAAGGCGTGGGCCACCAAGCCCAGCTTGTTTTTATTTCTCTTATGAATTTGTTGTTAGTATTTAAAATGCAGTTTCATATGGAAACTGGGCTTCTAGTCTCTGGGGTCAGTGAGAGCTGGCACTGCCACTACATTCCCACAGCCCCCTCTTTCTCAAAGAGCCCTGCCATGGCTTGAACTTGAAAATAGGCACACCTTCAACCCCAGCATTCTGGATTAAAGAGGCAGGTGGATCTCTGTAAGTTCAAGACCAGCCTGGTCTACAGAGTTCCAGGACAGCCAGGGCGACACACAGAGAAATCCTGTCTCAAAAACCAAAACCAACCAAAGGAAACCCAAAACAACAAAGCAAGAAAATAAGCTTTGAAGTCCCCCTTAGAGTCCTGTCCCCTCATGCTGGGTAGTAGGGTGCCACAGGGGCCACGTGGTGCACCCTCACACACTCAGGACATACAGCAAGGCCTTCCAAGGGCAGTGACTAGGGAATCCCAGCTGCTTCCTGCCCTGATTGCCCCCCCCCCACACACACACAGGGCTCAACCTTTAGCAAGTGTGTAGCACTGACTAGGATTGTGACAGTCCCATGATGGAGGACTACTTGTAGAGGGGGACAGACCCAAGTCTAGATCCCAGAGAGCCAGGAGGAGCTGGTCAGCTCCTGCTTCCAGAGGGAACACAGCAGTCAAGGTCCTTTTGGGGACCCCACTCTCACTAGTCCCAGCCATTGGGCATCTCCACCTGCGGCTGCCTCCCTGCACTGTTCCAACTCTGAACTTCCCTGAGCACCCACTGGTGGGCTGGCCGGCGTCCTGTCTCTTCATATTGTCCCTGGGTATGATACATACAAGAGCAAGGTGCAGGACTCCTGGCTCATTTTACCCTGTGGCTCTCAGGTGGTGCCTGGTACCAAAGCAACAGCTCAGCCATTGGGGCAAAGTGATTGACACCTGTCTTCTGGGATTTGAGATGATGAGGAGAGAGGACCCTAGAACCCAGGATCCAGCAGAGACTCGGGGAGATGTGACCATGTGACTTGTAACCCCTGGCAAAGCTAAAGGGCAGACGAGATCCAGACACACAAACACAGCTGGTACATAGGAACAGTTTGGCTCACCGCTTCCTCATTGGTTTGCTGGTAGAAGGCCTGACCAAAAACAGCCATGACAAAGAGGTTGATGATGAAGGACACCGATAGAGCAATGGTGGCTTCAATCAGGAAGTACATGTTGGCTTCTCGAATGTCCACCCGGCGGGTTCTGTCTACCTCTCTAGACTAATAAGGTCAGAGGTGGAGGGAAGGACCAAAGTCTCTGAGAGGCCCCTGATGTCCTCTACCCCCACATTTATACCTGTGTTCCCTCTGAGTCACAAAGCCTTGAAAGTCCCCTGGGTAGCAGTCTGGTTCAGGTCCTAGTCAACTGTTCCCTTCCTATATCTTTGCCTTTGCCAGAGGTCTGGTCTGCAGTGACAGGTTATGTGAATGAAGGAAGACCTGACCTTTGAGGTCCCTCTCAGTCTTGATGTGGCCCCACCCCCTTCATCCGATATGCTTCATCTTTGAACGTGTCTGGTTCATTTCTGCCTCAGGACCTTTGCATTTGCTGCTCTCCCTGTTCACAATGCCATCTTCCATCCTGCAGTCTATCTACCAGACTTTTAGTTTGTTTCTTTGTGAGCACCTTTCACCACCCACGATCCCTCCCTTTGTTCACTTTGTCCTTGACTGTATCCCCCACACTAAGATGCAAGTATTTCCGGGGTGGGGCAAGGCCTTGACTGATTTATACACCTTCCCCGGCTCCCAGCACACCTCAGACCCTTTATTACAGGTGGACTGGGCAGCAGAGAATGACTCCATCCTTGTCTAAGACTCTCAAGAGGCAGGAGTCCAGGCTCAGAAACCGGCTCCTCGTCCCTCTCTCCCCTCCACTCACCTTGACCAAGGCTGAGTGCAGATAGATGTTATGAGGCATGATGATAGCGCCGACAATGCCCACCGCCTGCAGCAGCTCGGGCTGACCGCAGCCCGGGCAGGAGGGCAGGAACAGGCCCCGAAGAAGCGCTCCCTGGGACGGACGCGCTACCACATACTGTGAAAAGGAACTTGGTCAGCCCCCTGAAACCACCCTCCCTTCCACCCCATCCCACAGGCGGCAACAGCTAAGGGCTGTTTCCCTAGACCCCCAGGCTACCCAGAAGGAAGGGAAGGGAGTGATCTTGAGGAAAGGCTATAACTCTGATTCCCACCTCATAACCGAAGGTCAAAGCCATAATAGTAATAAGAAGTCCAAAGAAAGCTTCCAGCTTGCGCAATCCTAGGGGCACAGCAGGCAAAGGAGTATAAAAAACAAACTCCAAACCCCTGTCACATAAACACTTGAGTGACCGTTTTGAGCACTTTGTCCCAGGCACTGGGCCAAGAGCTTAACATATATTTTCCTCATTGAAACTTCCCCACAGCCCTATGACGTCTGGGCTGTTCTTTCCCCATGTTACAGAAAATGAAACCAGAAGCCCTTGCTCAAGGCACACAGCTGGAGTAAGGGGGGGACCCACAGCCCCGGGAGGAGCCAAGGCTCCGTGGGGGCAGCCCTATCCACTCTCATCCCCTAAGAAGAGGGACTTTCTCTCACCATAATTATCCAGGAAGAGGAAGAAGAATGTGTCCACGATGGTGATCAGGATGCCACCCCACAGGGGGATGCTGAAACCACATAGGTCAGGTCAGCCCAGCATGGCCCAGATCTGCAGTTCCAACCCTCAGTGGAGAGTCAGGAACCCAAGTGGCCTGGACAGCTAGGCTGAGCAGAGTGTGTGGGGGGTGTGCTGAACATGATGGGTAGACATCCAGGAAGGGCAAAACCAGGTAGGGGGATCAGGTGTGGTGGGGAGCCCTGGCCTGTGATGCGGCTCACATGTGTGTGACTTTACATGTGTCACCTTACATGCTGAGATCAGCCCTACGTGTAAGGAATGGGGTGATAAAGAAGACACAGGGAGGCTGTCGGCCAGGAGGCAACAGTGGCTCCCTCCAGCCTTGGTCTGAGGGGGTTCCCTAGCATGATACCGTCCGGCAGAGAGCAGATTGAAGGAGATCGCCGTGCCGATGACTTCCTGCATGTCTGAGCCCACAATGGCTAGCTCGATGGTCAGCCAGAGGACGGTTCGGGGCACCTATGGGGAGGAGATGTTGCTTCCTTAAAAGCAGGCAAGATGTTTGGCGTTTTACTCTTCACTCACTTTTCGGTGCTCTGCACTGAGCTGTGGGACTGACAGCCAGCTGGTTTTCTAAGACAGCTGGGCAGTGGTGGCGCACGCCTTTAATCCCAGAACTCAGGGGGCAGAGGCAGGTAGATTGTTGTGAATCTGGTCTACAGAGTGAGTTTCAGGACTACACAGAGAAGCCCTGTCTCGGTAAACAAAGGAGTTTGCTATGGCATCTCTGTGTCTCAGGAAGGTTTGTGTGCTGGAAGCTTGGTCTCATGTTGAGATGTGGTGGAACCCTTTAGAGCAGCAGACGGACCTGGGGACACAGGGCTGACAACCCAGAAGCTACAGCAGGAGGAAGAGTACGTTCAAGGAGAGCCTGAGGCAGCTTAAAAAGACCCTGTTCTCAAAGAAATGGCCGAGGACACAGCTCAGTGTGGTAGTGCTTGCCTGCACTGATGCGGATCCTAGGTCCAGTCCCATGTACCCACCCGCCAAATAAAGCCAAGCAGAAACTGGCACCTTGAACATGTAGAGATGTGAGCTAATCAGACTTTTGTCTTTTCTGTTTGTTTGTTTTTGTTTTGCTGTGCTGCAGAGTCAACTCAGGCCTTGTACATGCTAGGCATTTACTCCATCATTGTGTTACACCCAGCCTAATCTTTTCTTTGTTTTCTTTCTTCTTTTGGGTGGTTTTGGGTGGGCTAGGGAAGAAGACAGGGTATCTTTTTTTTTTTTTTTTTTTGGTTTTTCGAGACAGGGTTTCTCTGTGGCTTTGGAGCCTATCTTGGCACTGGCTCTGGAGACCAGGCTGGCCTTGAACTCACAGAGATCCACCTGCCTCTGCCTCTGCCTCCCGAGTGCTGGGATTAAAGGCATGTGTCACCAACGCCTGGCTAAGACAGGGTATCTTTAAGTAACCCTGACTGTCCTGGAATTCACTATGTAGACCAGTCTGGCCTCAAACTCACAGAAAGCTACCTGCCTCTGCCTCCTGAGTACTGGGATTAAAGGTGTGTGTGTGTGTGTGTGTGTGTGTGTGTGTGTGTGTGTGTGTGTAATCTTCTACTAGATGTGGTGGTGCTCACCTTTAATCCCAGCACTCTAGAGGCAGAGGCACTTGGGTCTTTCTGAGGTCCAGGCTAGCCAGGGCTGCACGGTTAAACTCTGCCTCTAAATAAATAAATAAATAAATAAAAACTATCCAGCTTCAAGGACTTTGTTTTAGCAGCAGACACAAACTAATTCCAATAGATACTGAGAGAAATGGGTTCCTCTGCTGCTGGTGGCATTTTTGGCAGTGACACCAGTGAGGCTGCAGGTGTTCTCATGGTTATTTAAGCCGGCTGCAACCTTCTAGACTGCTTTGGGGCGCCTATGGTATGGGGAAGGGGTTGTCAGCTTTAATGACACTTTTTGCCCTCAAACTTCCAGCCCTTCTGACTGCTGAAAGGGTTAAATTTGAAAAAAGGGGGCTGGTAGATTGTTCATCCTAGCATCAGGAGCTCCTGGGTTTAATCTCCAATTGCGCAAGAAACAGAAAGAAACAAAACACAAGTGAATCAATAAAACAAAATTCCCTTTGAAAAATCTCATGATGAAATTTTGGTGGTCTTGAGTGGATAACAACACCACCCAAGCTCCCCAACCCAAACCTGAGCTGCTGTGGCTCTCCGTTTATGTGCTATGAATTTAGCCAGCTGGGCCTGTGATGCCTGGGAGCTGATGATGTATTTATTTATTTTGTGATGGAAGCTATAAATAGTTGCTCAGGGATCAAGACCTGTAGGTATTTCCCATCCATGACCCCTCTTCCTCTTCCCTGCTCACCTTAGGGTAGTAGAGATGGCAGACTTCACCCAAGTCCTTGCCTGTCACCACGCCTAGCCGGGCAGCCAGCCGCTGGCAGAGCAAGCCTAACACAGTGGCCCACAGCAGCACCCAGAGGAGCTGGGAAGGAGCAGAGGGGACCTTCAGCCAAAGCAGTGCCTCCCAGACAGGGAATGGGTGGGGTGGAAAGACCACCCCCTATAGTACAGCCTTCTTTCTGAAGGGGCTTCCCTGGGGTCACCAACATACCCCTACCCCCAACTCCCCACTCCCTAAAGTCCCTTATCTTCCCATCCTGTAACCTCCTTACCCCCCTCTTCCCACTTGAACTTAATCCCTATTCCCAGGCAAACCATCCATGCAGCTTGCCATGGAGAACCAAGACACCGCCCTCCCCACAAAGCCAGCATAGAGGCTCAGTTTGAGTACTTTAAATCCAGCCACAGCACCAGCTTGAAGGTCCGACTCAATGTTCCCTGGGTCAAGGAAAGCGATGCTCATGAGGAAGCCAGGTCCTGTGAAAGCCCACAGTTTCCTCAGGCTGAACGTGCCCTGGAGGAGTGAGCAGAATCAGGCCATCTTAGATATGGGGGTGGATTCGGCTGGCCTTGGCTAGCCCTTCCTCTGAACTCAGCGGGTATCTTCAGCCCAGGTTGGCCAGCCCTGTCCTCCACCTCCCACCCAGTGTTGCCCCCAGCCCTGAGGAACCAGTGGGATGTGCTGAGTCACCATGGCACTGCCTTTTGGATGGGTCACATTCTGCAGCTGGCTAGCACGTGACCTCTTGCAGGCTTGTCTACAGACCTCAGAGTCCCAAGAGAGGGACCGTGTTGTAGTTAAATCTCCCTGTTTCAGCTCTTCCCTCCCCAGCCTTTCTCATACCACATGCCCTTCTCTCTGGGGACCCCTTGAGGTCTTAGTCACTCAATCCTATTTCTGTGTCTGGCCAGTCAGCGTAGGAATCTGCTTAGATTGTGGCTATAGAGACAGATTGAGTACCCAGAGGGTAAAAGCTCTTGCCACCAAGTCTGGAACCCACAAGTCCTCCTCTGACCCCCACATGCACTATAGCGTGGACACACCTACACACGCACACACAAATGCACACAAGTAAGTAAATACATTATAAGAAGAAAGATTGTGGCCAGACTGGGTGGCAGCATCCTAGAATCAGCCTGAAACTTCTCTTTACCCACCCCTATGCACTTCCCTGTCTGGTCCCTTCCTCCCATGCTAAAATAGTTTCCAGGCTCTCTTTCCCTTCTCAGGAAAGCTGGGGTTCTCTTGAGAATCATTTGACATTTTTTAAATAACTACAGAGTACCCAGTTAACCACTGTCTCAGCTCAAAGAAGATGTTGCAAGTCCTCAGAGCATCTGATAGACCCAGAAAGCTCTCAGAACATTTCCAGCAGGCCTACCTGCTCTGTGCTGGGGATGGGAATCTTCTCGCTCAAGTAGGTCTCCTGGGGAGGCGCTTTTGGAAGTGCTGTGCCAGGCAGGCTGGAAATGGAGCCATAACTAGGCCTGCTCAGCCTCTGGGGGCTCTTGTCACCTGTGAGGGACCCCAGGATGCTAGGCGGGTGTGCGCTTCTCTCAAGAGCCTAGGAGTCAAGCTACCTGCCTCCTCCACCACCTCCACCCTCTCGACTGGTCATTCCATCCCTGTGTCAAGCAGAGGTTTCGAGAATCACTTCCCTCCCAGTGAGCACAGAACTTCTCCAATCCAAATCTCCTGAGTCAGGGGATTTGTGAGATGTGGGGCCCAGGGAAGGGCAAGCCAAGGCCCCTAGCTCAGCTGCTCAGGCTCTATGCTCTGTATCCCCCATAAGCTATAATCCACAGAAGCACCTGACTCCAGTGTGTCTGGCAGACCAGAGCCCCACAGAGTAAGTCTTTCTTACTGTATCAAGTCTCCCCCAGACTTGGTCTCCTCATTCACCCTCCCCCACTCCCATAGCACCACTCACGAATCATGAGAGCGCAGGTGTCTGATACAGTCTGTGTGTGATCAGCAGGCCCAGCAGCTTCTCAGTCTGTCCCTTTCTATGGGTGCTGGTACAAGTGAGTAAGAGTGGGAGAGCCCGCACCCTTGCCATCCTGGCCAGACTCCCTTCTCCACATCACCAAGTGCATGCCCACAATTTCACATATTCGGTGTTTCGAAACACTCACCAAAGGCAGAAGTGGCCAGTGGTGGCGGAAGGGGCTGGTAACCCACAGCTTTGACCCTTGTTCCTCTCTTGGCTACCCCGTACTCCGTAATACCTCTCTCTGGTCTTGTTCCAGGTACCCCAAAATTATCTCTGATTGCAGTCACTTCCTGCCTTTTGGGTATTAGTGGTCACATCTCATGGTAGTCACCCACCCATCCATTACACACACACACACACACACACACACACACACACACACACACACAAATGCTCTCTCTCTCTCTCTCTCTCTCTCACACACACACACACACACACACACATACTCATACAGTCAGGCCTTTCATCTCAGTCTGAAGATCAAGGGCCATGAGTTGACCGAACGCGAGGGAGGGAGGCAGAGAATCCATCTGTCCTGCATGTCTTCGAGGATCTCAGAGGAAAATATTTCCCAAGTCCTGCCAAGGGTGAATGCTTCATCCATACCACAGAATGAATTCTTGGGCATTTGCCCCAGAGAAATTAAGCATATGTCCAAACAAAAAACCTGCACACGAAGTTTATAGCAACATTATTTGTAGTAGCCCAAAGCTGGAATTACCCCAGCTGTCCATCAGCTGGTAAGTGAATCACTGCTTGGCAGTAAAGGAAACAAAGTGTTACTACATATAAAAAGGTAGGCCGCGAGTTGGTGGCGCAAGCCTTTAATCCCAGCACTCAGGAGGCAGAGGCAGGTGGATCTCTGTGAGTTCGAGACCAGCCTGGTCTACAAGAGCTAGTTCCAGGACAGCCTCCAAAGCCACAGAGAAACTCTGTCTTGAAAAAACAACAACAACAACAACAACAACAACAACAACAAAAGTGGGTAAATCTGAAAAGCTCAAAGTCTGCCAGGACTGCAGGCTGAGTTTGAGGTTCAAACAAATTAGTGAAACCTTGTCTCAAAAATGCAAAGGGAAATCACAGTAGGGGACAGGTTAGTGGTAGAATGCTGGCATAGGTAGAACCATGTGCTTAGGCTTAAAAAAAAAAAAAGGCATTATCAAAAGCTTACCTATTAGTTCAACATGGTAACACATGTCTTCAACCCCAGTACGTAGAGGCTAAGACAGATATTGAGTTCCAGGTGAGCCTTGCACACACCAGGCAAGTGCCCTGCCATTGGCTTGTAGCTTAATCCTTTGATCTTTCAAGACAGAGTGTAGGTAGCCCAGGTTGGCCTCAAACTCAGAATCTTCTTACCTCTGCATCCTGAGTGCTGAGATTATACGTACATGTCACATCTGCTGTGTGTGTGTGTGGTGTGTGTGTGTGTGTGTGTGTGTGTGTGTGTGTGTGTGTGTTTGGAGGAAAGAGAGAGAAAGAGAGACAGAGAGAGAGAGAAAGAAAGAGAGATGGAGAGAGAGACAGAGAAAAAAAACACCTTGGCGATGGTGGGTGTATGGATATGTGGTATATGCATGTGTATGACAGAGCCCACAACAAGATATCAAGTGTTGCCTGGTAGTGGTGGCGCACGACTTTAATCCCAGAACTCAGGATGCAGAGACAGGTGGATCTCTGTGAGTTCGAGACCAGCCTGGTCTACAAGAATTAATTCCAGGACAGCCTCCAAAGCCACAGAGAAACCCTGTCTCGACCCCCCCCCCAAAAAAAAGATATCAATTGTTTTACTCTCTGTCTGCAGCCATGCCTAACTTTATATGGATGCTAAGGATTAGAATTCAGGTCCTCATGCTGGCAGATCAAATGCTCTTACCCACTGAGCCATGGCCCCAGCCCCCATCTTCCCGTTTAAATAGTACTTTTATGACAGCAGCGTTCTAGAAAGGAAGATCAGATTTGTGGTTGCTCCAGGTTAGGGATAGATGAGGTGGAGGGTGGATGTAGTTGCAGAAATGACTTGAAGGAGCCTTGTGGGATTGTGATGTGGTAGATATGGAAACCACATATGAACCAACATTACAGGGCTTAATGTACCCACGTGTCCATGCACCCTTCCACAGCTAATGAGTATAAGAGAAAGTGAGGATATTATGGTCCAGGATAAAGGTCTATGACATTGGATCAATGTTGGTATTCCAACTATGGTAAAAAACAGAAATGTAAACAGACATTTGAACACCAGTTCCTAGGAACATTGTTCACATTATCCCAGGAGTGGAAAATACCACATGAATAAATACAATATAGTATGGACATGGAATGCAGTGTAATTGGGATTGGAGCATCATGGAATTCTGATAATACAGATAACCTCCCAAAATATCATGCTGGCTGGGTGTAGTGTTACATGCCAGCCATATGGAACTTGGGCAGAGGATACAGGAGGATTACCCTAAATTCAAGGTGAGCCTGGGCTACAAAGTTTTGAAATTAAGACCAGTCTGGACTATCATTGTGGTGGCCGACATCAGATCGTTGGAATCCAAATGTCACAAACACTGATGCTCATAGTGGCTTCTCAGGTTTGCTCTTTATTATCATCAAAATGTTCATGACCCCACAACATTTATGTGTTAAAGTCACTACCAAGGTTGTTAGACCCCCGGAAAACTCAGGTATCCAGGATCCCAGGCCACCACCTCGGTCACCCCAATCACCAGGCGGATTCAAGAGCTTGATGCAAACTGCATGAGGCTTTATTGTAATTTAACGAGCTAACCCCATGTTAGCTCAGGTCTTTCACCCACCCGCCATGGCAGATGGCTGGCAAAAGACAACTCCTAGGGCCTCCCGAGAGATCTTATAGGGCAGCGTAAGGGGAGTGTCTAGGGGTACACAGAGGCTCACGATTGGTGTGCCTCCAGGCTTGGAGGGCTTGTCCTGTGTTGATTGGCCAATTGGTTGTTATGGCCCATAGGCCCTCCCAGGGTGGTTGCTATGCTTTGTGTGTCATTGCTGTGCGCTTGTCCGTAAAGCACACTCAGGGTCGTAAAGCATAGCGCCACCAGCTAACTTCTGATTGGTTCCTTGTCACGAGGCAGGCATCTGACTTTCTAGTGACTAAGACAAGGTCATAGAGCCCGAGTTTGGCCGTTATGGCTGCCAAAAGGGAAGCTGGTCCCTTCAGGTGATGATAGTATTTATGTTTTTTTTTTTTTTTTTTTTTTTTTTTTTTTTTTTTTTCTCGAGACAGGGTTTCTCTGTGGCTTTGGAGCCTGTTGTCCTAGAACTAGCTCTTGTAGACCAGGCTGGTCTCGAACTCACAGAGATCCTCTGCCTCCTGAGTGCTGGGATTAAAGGCATGTGCCACCAACACTTGTTAAAAAATGTTCATGTTTATTTGTTTGTTTGTTTGTTTTTCTCGAGACAGGGTTGGTGATGATAGTATTAAGAGGCAGGACCCTTGGGAGTGTTGTTAGGTTTCAAGGACTCTGTGAGGCCATCCTGGTCTACAGAGTGGAGTTTTAGGACAAGCTCCAAAGCCACACAGAGAAACCCTGTCTCAAAAAATCAAAACAAAAAAGTGATGAGCCTTCATGTGGGTGGTAGGAATCAAACCTGGGTCCTTTCAAAGACAAGTGTTCTTAACCACTAAGCCAACTCTCCAGCCCCAGGGCATTTTCTTATAGTAGTCTTGATGGACTAATTCAGTCCGCAAAGCTTTTTCATATAGTATATCTAAACTACAGGCTGTTTGTGGTGATTAAACAGCAGAGCAATTTCAAATGGAGATGTCCCAATTATGCAGGGGGTGATTTCATCATGGTGATGGTTTTCAGGAAACATGAGATTTAGTCAAAGAATTAGTAATAGGAAGACCAACAGAGGACTAGTCTGCACCTTCAAAAGGATAAACAGCCTGTGTTTGTTTATTTTTGGTTTCCAGTACTAGGTCCTCAATGGTACTAGCTAGGTGCTCTACCACTGAGTTATGTCCCCAGCATAACCCCCCCCCTTTTTTTTTTACTTATTTTGGGACAAGACCTAACTAAATTACTCAGGCTGACCTAGAATTCACTCTGTAGCCCAAATAATCCTTGACTTTGTCTTCCTCCTGCCTCAGTCCCTTAAGTAGACTGTGTTACAGGACCATGCCATCATGCCTGGCTAGGTAGAAAGCTGTTGGATGTGTCCACTTTCCTATTTGCTTTTGCTCAAGTCACTTCCTCTTCCTGAAATGCCTATGTGCCCTTGACAAAAGCAATACTGATGTACAATATGCAATATGCTAAAAGCCTTCAAAGCAATTCAATAATTCCATTAATCAGAATGGACTTTTAAGGAAGTAATGACTAAACCAGGTGTGGTGGTCCATACCTGCAATCCCAGCATCCGGGAGATGGAAGCAGGAGCGGTCACAAATTCAAAGCCAGCCTGCTTCTCTACACAGTGAATTCTCACGATGTACACCAGGCTGGCCTCGAACTCATAGAGAGTCCCCTGCCATTAAACCACCCCAGTGCTGGGATTAAAGGTGTGCACTACCACAACTGGCTACAGTGAGCTCTAAACCCACCTGAGTTATGGATTCTGTTTCAAAAACAGAAAAAAAATGTATATAAAAGACACAGCCACAGGAATGGGCAATGCAACAATGTTTCTAATATCAAAAAAGAGAAGTTGAGGACTGGGTGGTGTATGGTACACTAGCACTCAGAAGACAGAGGCAGGCAGAGCTATATGATTTCAAGGCCAGCCTGGTGTACAGAGTGTGTTTCAGGACAGCCAGGACTGTTAAACAGAAAAATGTTGTCTCAAAAAAAAAAAGTGTGGGGGGGGGGATAGTTGATTGGATACAATATAGCATCAAAATAAAGGACTGGTCTGGACGACATAGAGAGACACTGTATCAAAGTATAACTTCAGGTCAAGTGTGGTGATCCTATAAGCTTAGCTCTTGGGAAGTGGTGCCAAGTGCATCAGAAGTTCCAAGTAATCCTTGACTACACAGGGAATTCCAGGCCAGTTTGAGCTACCTAAGACTGTTTTAGAAACAAAACCACACATACACTAATTTCCTTAAGTTTAATCTTCTTAAAAACACATAATAAAACTACGTAATAGTTTTAAAACAAACAAGAGTCTTTAAAACAAATGCCCCTCCCCCACAAAAAAGGGCCAAAGAACAACAAAAAAAATGGTGTATGTACCTCAGTGTTAGAGTGTGTATTTAGCATGCATGAAGCTTTGTGTTGAATCCCTATCAACATACAGAGAGACAGGAAAACAGAAGGCTGTGTGGCTGCTCTTGGCCACTAAGAGTATTGAGGGAAAGCCTGGAGATTTGGATGAACCACAAGACTCCTGGTCCTTTTCTGAGAGAATGTCTCTCACCTTTATTGTGGAGCAGCCTTATATACACACTTACAAAAACCCCAGGTCAAAGGGTTCACAACAGGATATTGATCCCAGTGGGGTGAGGTCAGGAAAACAGGAGGTACCTGTGGTTATGCTTGAAAACAATTCTTAGAGACCCCATGGGGGCTGGGTTCCAACATCTCCCCCTTCTTTATATATAAGAAAACAGTTATCAAGTAAGAACTATAAGATTTTAACCATTCTATCTTAGTGTGTTACTATAACTATCTATCTTCAACTCCATCAAAGACCATAGAAGGATAATATATAAACTCTAGAACTGACAGAGACACCTTGCTTCCTAGACAGTCACCCAAAGTTTCTTGGTAACCTTGGGGCATCCATCTTTAGCCTACAGGCCACAACGTGTCTGGCAGACTTCTCAGCAAAGCAGGAAATTCTAAACTGTCCACCTGCATTGACAGTTTGTCTCTGTGTCCTGTAGAATGTCTGGCAGACTCTTTCATTTAAACAGGGAATTCTAAACTGTCCTGCATTGTCAGTTTGTACTCCTCCATGAACCAGGAACTCTTTAGGCATTTTCCTGTGGGTTCTGCATGTCCAGTTTATAAAGCAACAGTTAAACAGTTTAGGCAAGAGTAGCTTCTTGACCAAATGGCTGGTCTTGCCATGTCAAAGTCAAACTCTATAACGAGTTTCTTGGATACCCATCTTCCTCTCAGATGTAGTTGGTGTGCCAGGAGCAGTTGTGTCTCACTGTCAAGAAAAACACTAAACCATTTAAATGACATATTTTCTGTAGGTCTTTGAAAGGTTTGGAAATATCTATATATCTAGAAAACCTAACTAGTATCAACAAATGAGGATCCATTCAATACAAAGTATCATTTCTATATCATATTCCCCCTTTTTCCTTTTAAAAGTGATTGACTGTGACCACTACCATTTCTAACTGACCAAATTTAAATGAAAACAAATATTTGGATCACCTGGAACACTGCTTCATGAAACCATACCACTCTGGAAGCCTGGTACCATACCATCCCTTCACCCTCCATGGAAATAAAAGCAGAAATTTCCCTCCCAAGTAACCTGTACTTTAACAACTGTTGCTCCTTCCCAAGCAATTAACAATTTAAAGACAACGCAATAGCATTTTTTTGTTAACAGTCACACATTTGCAATCACACTTCATACACACATGTGTGGCCACACCATACATACAGAACATACATACATCTTTTGAACAAAAGTCACAAAGGAGAGGAGGTGTCAGGGATGGCCATCCTTACCATAGCTTGGCATCTTTGGAGGGTCTTGAGGACTGCCGCATCTTTGTCCATTTCTGTATGGTCTTTTGAAGGGTCTGGGTCTTTTCATCTATTTGGACATATTCTCCTTTCTCATCTGATGTGACAGATGATGTGGATGGACTATTCTTTGGAGCTGGGTTGTTAGTGCCACTGGGTTCAGGGGATGAAGACACTGGGTTCTGCATAGGGACATAATTCTCCTCACTGTCTCCGGAGTCTGTATTGGAGATAGAACGGTAGTACTAGGAGGAGCTGTAGTTAAAGGTGTGGTTGACCGTGGACCAAGACTTGGTGACAGGTGACTTGAAAGGGAGTTCATTGATACTGGCTTTGCTTTTCAGCCAGGCTTGATGTGGCTATTGACCGGGGGTGGCTGGATCTTGTTTCCTTGGCTAGCAAAGTGATGGGGAATTGTGCTCATGAGGATGTCAGAATCTGGGTTTGTGGGCACATAGTTGTCATCAGAGCTGGCAGTGTCTGATCGACCCACGACTTAGCAGAGATTTAGAGATTCAGCAGACCAGCAGGCAGTTTCTTCACCTCATGTTGGATACTTGTAGTCACTGACTGGAGGTCTCTGTTGAGGCTGGAGATCTCTGGAGGCTGTCCCACAGAGGTGTCTTGTGGTGCTGTGGTGGGGGGAGCTATGGCTGACTCCACTGGGAGGTCTCCAAATTCCATACACAGGGTGTTGCTGGGTGCCTTGAAGGTGTCCACATCCTCACTATCTGCCGCAGACCCTGCTCTGAGCAGGGGCTGACTGGAGCTGCTGAATTCAGCTGGAGAAGAGCAGAGATTATGACTGACTGAAGAAAGGTTTCTCAGGGTGTCAGTGCTCTCTTTAGTTCGACTGTAGCCGCAGATCTGGCAGATGCTCTGGACTCACCTATTCACGTCAGCCTCTGTCTCAGCCACCAGGTAGAAGGTGAGCTCATTGGTGATGATACCAAACATAAACCTCTTTTGGAGCTCGTTTGTTGAAGGTCAGGGTTCTTCCAAGTATAGTGCCCCAATTTTTCTCAGGAGGCAATTTCTCCAGCCAGCCTGTGCACACCACATCGTTGCTGGCTGACTGGAGCCCACAGCAGGCTTGAGTGGACAAAAGCACGGGCTGCTGGGTCAGCTGGCTGCTGGTGGGTAGCTCATGGAGGAGGGATTCCTCAGTGGTGGATTTCCCACATTTCTTCAATAATTTTCTTAGCATTATTGCTTAATCCAAAGTTAAAATTAAATCTTACCAGTACCTTGTCTCTTTAAACTTTATCTCTGTGATTGACTGTGATCTCTATTCCAATCCAACTCTCTCAGGAGTTGAGGCACCCCTTCCAGTAACTTTCCAATCCAACTCTCTCAGGAATTGAGGCACCCCTTTTCCAGTGCTTTTACAATCCCACTCTCTCAGGAGTTGAGGTATCTATTTTCCAGTGCCTTTACAATCCAACTCTCTCAGGAGTTGAGGCACCTATTTTCTAGTACCTTTTGCAACCCACCCTCACAACTCCTTACTTGCTTTCCAGCCTTCTGAGGGTGATCTCTCAGGGTCCCCTTTCTTTCCCGATCTCGGTAGGATCTCCACTTATGGCTGCTCTCGGCCACTAAGTCCGAGCATTGGGGGAAAGCCTGGAGATTTGGATGAACCACAAGACTCCTGGTCCTTTTCTGAGAGAATGTCTCTCACCTTTATTGTGGAGCAGCCTTATATACAAACTTACAAAAACCCCAGGTCAAAGGGTTCACAACAGGATATTGATCCCAGTGGGGTGAGGTCAGGAAAACAGGAGGTACCTGTGGTTATGCTGGAAAACAACTCTTAGAGACCTCATGGGGGCTGGGTTCCAACAAGGCTGTAATGGATATTAGATATGTGTGTGTGTGTGTGTTTTTGAGACAGGGTTTCTCTGTAATGCTTTGGAGGTTGTCCTGGAACTCACTCTGTTGACCAGGCTGGCCTCGAACTCATAGAGATCTTCCTGCCTCTGCCTCCCAAGTGCTGGGATTAAAGGCGTGTTCCACCAATGCCCGGCTAGATGTGAATTCTAAACACATTAATAGGCTGAGGTGATGATGTCCACCTCGAATCCCAACACTTGAAAGGCTGAGGCTAGCCTAGAGTACATGATGGGACTGTCCATAGAGCAAACAAACAAGCAAAAATAAACACAAAGCTAAATACACTGATGGATAAGTGTGTGTGTGTGTGTGTGGTGTGTGTGTGTGTGTGTGTGTGTGTGTGTGTGTGTGTGTGTGTGTGTGTGTGTGTGTGTGTGTGTGTGTGTGTGTGTGTGTGTGTGTGTGTGTGTGTGTGTGTGTGTGTGTGTGTGTGTGTGTGTGTGTGTGTGTGTGTGTGTGTGTGTGTGTGTGTGTGTGTGTGTGTGTGTGTGTGTGTGTGTGTGTGTGTGTGTGTGTGTGTGTGTGTGTGTGTGTGTGTGTGTGTGTGTGTGTGTGTGTGTGTGTGTGTGTGTGTGTGTGTGTGTGTGTGTGTGTGTGTGTGTGTGTGTGTGTGTGTGTGTGTGTGTGTGTATGGGTGCCCATGTGGGGAGTGCATTTGGTCCCATCTTTTACCTCATTGAGGAGGCAGGGTCACTCTCATTTCTACTGCATTGGTGTTTTGCTTGCATGTCTGCCTGTGTGAGGATACCAGATCCCCTGGAGCTGGAGTTACAGTTGTGAGCTGCCATGTGGGTGCTGGGAATTGAACCTAGGTCCTTTGGAAGAGCAGCCAGTGCTCTTAGCCACTGAGCCATTTCTCCAGCCCTCTGCCTCCAATCTTGCCACAGAAGTGGTTGGATTGCAGATTCAAGACACCACATCCAGCCTTGTTTATTTGTTTTTGAGAGAGGATCTCACCATGCAGCCCTGACTGCTCTGGAGCTCATCGTGTAGGCATCAGGCTGGCTTTGAACTCACAGAGGTCCACCTGCTTTTTCTTCCAAGTGCTGGGATTATAGGCATGTGCCATCATGCTTGGCCACATCAGATTTCATGTGGGTTCCATTGATGAAACTTGTTGGGTCTTCAGGCTTGGACAGATTGCACTTTTACATGCTGAGCCATTTTTCCAGCCCCAGAAAAGCCAGCTTGAACACATGAAATAATGTTTCAAAATACAATGGAACTGTAGTAGGATCTACGGAGACTTCAGCTTCATGAGTAATATCTGAAAATTTTCAATAATACAGTTAAGTATCCAATTAATAACTAACAAGCATGTATTACTGGTATGGTTTCATTTTGCTAAACCATTGGAATTGTTCAAAAAATCTATTGGAAAAATGCTTGATAGCCAGGCGTTGGTGGTGCATGCCTTTAATCCCAGCACTTGGGAGGCAGAAGCAGACAGATCTCTGTGAGTTCGAGACCACCCTGGTCTACAAGAGCTATTTCCAGGATAGCCTCCAAAGCCACAGAGAAACCCTGTCTCGAAAAAAATAAATTGCTTGATAGGGGCTAGGATTAAGGTGGTAAAGTACTTGCCTCGTATATGTAAGGTCCTGGGTTCTATCCTCAGAATAGGGTTCTGTGTTAGGGTTAGGGTAATAGGGTCTCTCTCTGTGTATGTGTGTTCGTGCGTGCGTGAGTGCGTGCGTGTGTGTACGTGCAGACCTCTAGATAAAGAAACTGAGATGATTTTATTGGCTGTGGGTTTATCCCCCTTTTGTTGTGAATTTGGGGGTAGTGGGTTTCTAGACCAGGTTTCTCTGTGTAGCCCTGGCTGTCCTGGAACTAGCTCAGTAGACCAGGCTGTACTTGAATTCAGATCCACCTGTCTCTGCCTCCCGAGTGCTGGGATTAAAGGCATGCACCACCATCACCTTGCTTGTGAAAGCATTTCTTTTTAATAAAGGAGGAGGGCAACATAAAAATGTTTGCAAGGCTTGTTGGGCAGTGATGTTGCACGCCTTTAATCTCAGCACTCAGGAGGCAGAGGCAGGAGGATCTCTGTGAATGCGAGGCCAGCCTCGTCTACAGAGCGAGTTCCAGGACAGCTAGGGCTGTTACACAGAGAAACCGTGTCTCAAAAAACAAGGGCTGGAGAGATGGCTCAGAGGTTAAGAGCACTGACTGCTCTTCCAGAGGTCCTGAGTTCAATTCCCAGCAACCACATGGTGGCTCACAACCATTCGTTACAAGATCTGGTGCCCTCTTCTGGTGTGCAGATGTACATGGAAGCAGAATGCTGCATACATAATAAATAAAATCTTTAAAAAACAACATATGCAAGGCCTAAATGGCAGCTCTGTGGAGTATTCTGAAGTGATCCCTCTAAGAGACAGACACTGCCTCCCTCAATATCCCTCAGCCTTGTAGGGTAGGCAAGACTCATACTGTTCGTTACATCCTGGAGTTCCTCCAGAGTCTCTCATTTCAAAGCAGCAGGGCTGATGGCCAATGACTAGAGGCATTAATGGAGGCACAGTGCCTGCACCCCAACTACCTCAGAAGACTTTCCACAGCCAGCAGCAGGCAGACAAGCTGCTGGGGCCAGAACTGGGGGTGAGCAAGGAACCTAGGGGTAGTGATGGGTATCTGTCTATTCTTTTTGTTTTTTTCTTCTCAGTGGGTAGCTGGGGATTCCTTGCCCAATCTGGGGGACTCTCATGTGTACTGGTGGGCGGTGGAGGACCTGAGGCATTAAGAAGCTCGGCTGGGCTAGGGGTGCTCTATGTCCCTCCTCACATTCTTCCATTCTTTATAGGTGGCAGTGATTACATCTAGATTCAGGGTGCCACTGCAGGCTTTCTGGTCAACTCCAGGTTAAAATCCTGCCCCCCCCCCACCTGCAGGATCTTCTGTAGCCCACACAGGACTCAAAGAAAGGCACTGAAGGGAACCGAAGAGACCCACTTGCTTCTTTGCCAAGCACTAGGATTTTTAGTGGTGTGGGCCTAGTTGTTTCTGCCTCACCTCCTCGTCTCTTAATTTTTAATTTAATTTTGAAACAGGGTCTTGCTGTGTAGCCCTAGCTTGCCTCAAACTCACAGCAGTTTTCCTGCATCAGCTTCCTGAGTGCTGGTTACGGGTGTGTATGAACCAACACATCTCATTACAGGCCTTAATTTTCTTTTCTCTGAAATGGCCATAACTGTGAAAATAGCATCTAGGAAGAAAGGATGAAACTCGCTGGGTAAACAAAGATACAGCTTCGCATTTTTGACAAGAGATACTAGCCAGAGACAGTCCCTGCTGGCAGGGTAGCACCGGGGAAAGGAACCTGCTTATCTCCCAATGAACCCCGCAGCCAAGATACCCGACCCGGCCAGTCCCTGTCTCTCGCTCTTAGCTGTCTGCCTAGTCCTTTTCCAGATCCAAACCCTGGTCGTTGTCGTCATTCTCCTCGTTCTCCTCGATTTCGTCATCATAGATGACGCTTTCTTCGTAGTAGTGGTCGTCGTAGTCGTAGTCGTAGTCGTAGTCGCTTTCTTGGTCGTTGACGTAGTCGCTTTCTTGGTCGTAGACATAGTCGCTTTCTTCGACGTTGTCTTCATCAACGTCGTAGTCATCGGCGTAATAGTACTCCTTCTCCTCTTCCTCCTCCTCTACTTCCACCTCTACTTCCTCCTCCTCTTCCTCCTCCCCCTCCTCTTCCACCTCCTCTTCTTCCTCCTCTTCCTCCTCCTCCAGCGGCCGGAAAGGGCTTGGCCGGTGTGAGGATCGTAGGGCAGGGATCGGAGGGCGCAGCGTCGCAAAGGGCCCGAAGTGCTCAGCTGCGAAGGCGACCACGTCGTCCGGCCGGCGGAGCAGTAGGAAGAGCAGGAAGTCGGAGATGAGCGCTTGGGCCTCGGGGTGCTGCCGTAGGTAGCTGGTGTGGCTGAGGCGCAGCTGCTCCTGGCGGGGCATGGGGCGCGCGCGATTAGCGAGGAGCGCGTGGGCTTTCCGCACTCCCGGTCCACAGTAGGAAAACAGGTGGACCCCTATGCCGGCCGCAGCCGCTTCTCACCTTCCGGTTCAGGAATTTCGAGTATAGCTCCAGGTCTTCCTCCCACACCAGGGGCTTCTTATCAAACTTGGGCGGAGGCTCAAACACATCTGAGTGGGGTGAGCAAGGGAACTGTGTACCCATCACTTGCGTACACAGGGGCACCCCAGGAACTCTCAAGTATGGGCTTTGTTGCTGAGAGACTCGTGGCAGAGGTCCAGCTTAAGGCTTGGAGCCCGAGGCTGGAAGGCTGCCTCCTCTCCACCTGATTCAAAGATTCTGTCCCACCCCTAACGCTGGGTCCTTCCCAAACAAGAGAGACCAGGCTCTTCCCACCTTCCTTCCCTTCACTGTCCCACCCTGTCCTGAGCCACTTACCCTCTTCCCTCAAGAGGGGCATCTTGGTGATGATACAACACCCTGGAGAGCCCACCTGGACTCTCTTAGCCAGGTGCCTGCAGGGCAATACAGAAGAAGTTGGGGAGAGTCTTCCTATACCACCTTGTAACCGAACGAACGACGACGTTGAGCATAATGAATGAGGCTCAAGCTCTCCCTCACCTTCCCACCTACCCCCCCCTCCGCCCAGTGTGATGGGAGTCTTCTGGGAAACGACTAATGTCAAATGAAGGACATAATGGTGAGGCTCTAATCAGAAGATTGGTACCCTCATAACACAAACAGAAAGCACAGAGAGCCGTCTTCCCACTGGCACACTAAAGAGAGGCAGAGTGGTGGCAGCACCAGAGATCTTACCAGGAGCCAACACTGCTGGCCATTGTTTAAACCATCCGTGATTTTAAAAAGAACATTAATTTATCGTGTGTGTGTGTGTGTGTGTGTGTGTGTGTGTGTGTGTGTGTGTGTGTGTACAATGCACATACTTATGTAGAGTTAAGGGACAACTTGGAGATGGTTCTCTCCTTCCACTCTGGGGGTTCCAGGAATTGAACTCAGGTCATCAGACTTGGCAGGAAGCTCCCTCACCACCTTCCCAGCTGAGCCACCCCTTAACTTAGGTCTGCCTTTTTTTAGAGGAGGCCTTACTACTATAGATGGCCCTCAGACTTAGGATCATCCTCCTGTCTCATCTGGGATGACAGGTGTGAGCACCTGTCCAGGCTCATCTGTGGTGTATTATCATGACAGCTGCCCCGAGGCCCCAGTTTACTCTGCTTCCTCTCCTTATCTTTGTATTTCTTGGGTCCTGTCCCAGATAATGGCAAGCATCCAGCCTTACCTTAAAAAATAATGCACACCAGCCAGGCAGTGGTGGCGCACACCTTTAATCTCAGCATTCGGGAAGCAGAGACAGGTGGATCTTTGTGTGTTCAAGGCTAGCCTGGTCTACAGACTAAGTTCCAGGAGAGGCTCCAAAGCTAGAGAGAAACCCTGTCTTGGAAAAAAAAAAAAAGCACATCTATATAGTCCTAGCACCTAGGGTACTAAGGCTGAAGGACTGTGCATTTGAGGCTAGCCTGGACTCACATTTTTTTTTTTAAGCAAATGAGATGGACAAAGCAAAGGTATACCCAGATCAGTGACAAAATGTCCCGGCAGTATCATGGGGATAATAGTGACCCGGGTGCTGGATTCCCCCATGAATGTCCTTTCTTCATGGTCTGAACACTCATACTTCACATGCCACCGTCACCCTGGTCCTCCCCACCAATGGCTCACCCATCAGAGAGTAAGTAGAATTGACAGGAGAAGGGGATGCCCTCTTCAGAGTGTATGGTTTGTTCCACGATGAACATTTCAGCCTGCTGGTGGCCCACTTGAATTGTCTGGAAGCCCAGGGATTGCTGTAGAAGCCAAAGTGGGGAATACAGTGAGGTGGTTGCCTACCACAGGTCCCCATCTCCTCAAGCCCTTTCCTCTCCTCAGGTCTTCATTCCTGCTCACCAGTGATGAGCAACCTAGCAGTTCAGTTCCTCGTGTGCTACAGAGTTTGAGTTGCACACTCAAGATAACTTGGAGGTTCTTCACAGCCAGCTCCAGCCAGCCACCCCTGCCATGTCCTTCCCAAGCCATCTCATTGGAGGAATGCTGCTAGTTGGCACATTTTGTTACAGGGGAATCAGTGTGGGGAGGGAGGTGCTGTACAATGAGAGACCCTGTCTCACTAGATGGACAGTGCTTTAGAGAAAAGCCCGAGCCAGGCAGACATCTTTAATCACAGCATTTGGGAGGCAGAGGCAGACAGATCTCTGAGTTCAAGGCCAGCCTGGTCTACAGAGTTAGTTCCAGGGCAGCCAGAGGTACACAGAGAAACCCTGTCTCCGAAAGGCAACTGAAAGAAAGGAAGGAAGAAAGAAAGAACAAACGACATTCATTCTCCAGCCACGCTGAGGAGAGGTTACAGTCTGAGGCTTGGTGAGAGCTCATGAAGACAGGATCAGAACTTTAGTCAGTCTGAGGTAGAGTGTGCCTTTGTGCCTCTGTGCCTTTACCCCAACCACAGAAA
Organism: Cricetulus griseus; assembly: GCF_003668045.3. NCBI lineage: Eukaryota > Metazoa > Chordata > Mammalia > Rodentia > Cricetidae > Cricetulus > Cricetulus griseus. The sequence continues at coordinate 427,610,302 of NC_048595.1, read as the reverse complement.
ATGATGGGGTCCCAGGGATCGGTTTCATTCACTTGTGTAACTGTGGGCTTCACTCAGGAGGAGGGGGAGCAACTGGACCCCTCTCGGAGGGTTCCACGCATGGATGTAACGCTGGAGAAGGACAGCGGCTTACTTTCAGTGGGAGTGCGGAGGCCGATGACCAGGTGGAAAAGGACCCCAGAGACCCAGATGAGGACACTTACAACCCTCAAGAACCAACCACCAACTGAAGAAAGAGACAGTGTTTTTTGGAAAGACATTAAATCTGAACACAGACTTTGTTTGATTAACACAAGTTCCCTATAAATATAATTTATATGAAAAAAACTTTGAAATATTCAGACTTACTTAGTAGTAGAAGCTGTGTAGGAAGAAAGGGAGAGGAGTGCAATGGATTTGGGAAACCACTTCTGTATCTGAAGCAAGAGAAGTCCCATGCTGGAGTAGAATACTCAGACTACAGTGGGAATGGAAAGGCTCTCAGCCATTAAGAAGTCATCTTTAAACATCAGAAAAATAAGGAGGAGGAGAAGGAGGAGGAGGAGGAGGAGGAGGAGGAGGAGGAGGAGGAGGAAGCTTGCAACCATTTTGTATGTCTGGAAACTTCTGTAAATCATATATTTTAGTAAACATTTTGGTTAAAAAAGAATATTATGTTGAAAGTTAGTATCCATATGTATGTATTTCAGTACCTGTATCTCCAGATCCATTTGTAAACAGACATAACCAGCTCTATTTCCATGAGCTTTTATGACTTTTTGTGCGTCTGGAATTCAAACCTAGGGTGTTGCCTGTGCTAGGCAAGTTTTTTTACCACTAATCTATATCCCCAGTCCACAGTGACCTTTTTAAAGTCTTGAATGAATTGAATATTCTAGGAGGAGAAATAAAGTTTAGATAGACAGTAAAAAAAAAAAAAAAAAAGAACAAACATCTGTGGTTGAGCACTGCCCTCCACCTGCACAAACCTGCGTGTACATTTGTGCTAGTGAACACCCACACACCCCCACACACAGACAGTCAGCTGTGGAGGTGCACACCCCCCCACACACACAAAGTCAGCTGTGTAGGTGCACACACACACAATACACACAGAAAGTCAGCTGAGGAGGTGCACACACACACACACATACACAGAAAGTCAGCTGTGGAGATGCACACACACACACACACACACACACACACACACACACATACACACAAAGTCAGCAGTGGAGGTGCACACATGCAATTGAAATCCCAGAATTGGGAGGTTAACCTGGGAGGACTGAGATGCTAAGGCCAGTTTGGGACACACACACACACACACACTATTGAAAAAAATAAAAAGGTATATCTTTGGATGAGGTATAGCTCAATGGCGAAACATTTGCCTAACACTTTCAAAGCCCTAGATGATGTATGATTTTTGTTGTTGTTGTTGTTGAGACAGGATCTCATGTAGCACAGGCCAGTTTAAAGTAAATAGGTAGCTAGCAATGACTTTGAATTCCTACTCCTTCTGCTTCTACTTCCCAGGTACTGGAATTGCAGGCACATGACACCATGCCTGGTTTTAGATGATGTATACTCTGTGTGTGTGTGTGTGTGTGTGTGTGTGTGTGTGTGTGTGTGTGTACCTGTCCATGCATGCATGCAGGTATATATGTGCTCGTGAGTCCATATGTGTGTGGGTGTTTGGCATGCATGTACATGCCGCGCGCGCACGCGCTTGTGTGTGTGTGTGACTAAGAACAACTTCAGGTGTTGTTCTTCAGGAGTTATCCACATTGTTTATTTTCTTTTAAATATTTTTTTATTTTTTATGTGTATGCATGTTTTGCCTACATGTGTATAATACATACATACATACATACATACATACATACATACCATATGTGCCTGGTGCCCTAAGAGGCCAGAGGAAAGCATTAGATCCCCTGGGAACATGGGTTGCAGAAGGTTGTGGACTGCCATGTGGGTGCTGGGAACTGATTCCAGGTCCTCTCCAAGGCCAGTAAGTGCCTAGCTGAGCCATCCCTCTACCCCCACCTTGCTTTTTTTAAAACAGGGTCTCTCCCTAGGGCCTGAGGCTGCCTTATTCAGTTAGGCTGTCTTCACCTCTCCAGTTCTGGGATAATAAGTGTGCGCCAAGTATATGGGTTTGGGGGTGGTGGTGGTTAAACTCAGGTCCTCATGCTTGCATCACTGAGCTATCGCTCTCCAGCCTTAGACGATGTATATTTAAAAAACAGACTTCCATTACATTTATTTGTGCATTGAAGTTCATGCAAAGAAGGTTGCTTCCCACCTTCCCGTTAGCCAGTAATTCCATCAGCTCCATCCTCAACCTTCCTACCATCGAGTTCAGAGTTCAGGTCTTACCGCTGCCCTAGCTTATCGGATTCCACCCTCATGACTTAATACCCTCCCACCTTGGTTACAACCCTCTCCTGCCTCACACCTGTCTTTCCCACCTCAGTCTTCCTTACCCCTTCGAGTTTGCCCCCAGGCCAATTCCCTTGCCCAGAGAGAGTACTCACATAGGTGCAGTAGCATAGTTTGCCCTCTGTGTCCAAGGCCAGGAAGCGAGCACCACTGGGTACTGACTGCCGCCAAGCCATCACTCTCAGAAGCACCAGATTAGCAATACTGGAGACAAAGCCCTTAAGTGATTCACAGGGGAAAACAGAGACTCCGGTCTTCGTTTCCTGTTTGGACCAGATCTGAGTCAGAGACCTGGAGCTCAGCAGGTGTTCAAGCAGGGTGTTGGGTGTGTGGTTCTCCTCAAGGCCTTGGTCTAGACATCTGGCCTCACACAAGCTTGTCCCCGCTGTGGTTCTGAGGATGTGGAAGGTGGTTCCCGCTTGACTTCCACTCTTACCTCACCCTCCTTGACACTTCTGGTCACAACCATCTGGTCATCCTGCTTCAGAATACTCATCTTCCGTTCCATGGGGAGGATGGGAAACTAAAGGCCAGAACACAGGGGGGAATCCAGTGCTCGCCCTTGAGAGGCTAACCCCCACCTTTCTTCTATTTTGTTTGTTCCTGTTTTGTTTTTCTGAGGCAAAGTAGTTCAGAAGAGCATGGAACTCCATGTAGCCTTGTACTTACAGCAATTCTCCTGCCTCAACTTCCCAAGCACTGTCAGTCTTATTCTGTAGGATTAAAGTCTCTTTATTCAAGAAGACATGGGCGGGGCTAGGGTGTCTCCCTACATTATTCTATTTTTTTTTTCTTTTCTTTTCTGAGACAGGGTTTCTCTGTGTAACCCTGGCTGTCCTGGAACTCATTGTGTAGAGCAGGCTGGCCTCAAACTCACAGAGATTCGCCAGCCTCTACTTCCTGGAGTGCTAGGATCAAAGGCATGCACCACCACCACCCAGCTTCAGTATTATTATTTATTTTTTTTTTTTTTATTTTTCGGGTTTTTCGAGACAGGGTTTCTCAGTGATTTTGGAGGCTGTCCTGTAACTAGCTCTTGTAGACCAGGTTGGTCTCGAACTCATAGAGATCTACCTGCCTCTGCCTCCCTGGGATTAAAGGCATGCACCACCACTGCCCGGCTAGTCTTATTTTTTATAAAAGACAAAATAGAAGTGTAAAGACTTGGATCTAAAATAAAAATGATAACCAGGGCCAGCAAGATGTCTCAGTGGTTAAGAGTACACAACACAAGCCTGACAACTTGAGTTGGACTCTGGATCCCACAGTCTCTGGTGGAAGGAGAGAAACAGCTCCCAGACATTGTCCTCTGAGGGTCCCCACATTTGTGTCCTCCCCCAAAATAACAAAAAAATTTTAAATGTCAAACAGCTGGCCATGGTGGTACACTCCTATAATCATATCACTTGAGAGACTGAGGCAGGAGGATTAAGCTGGAGCCCAACCTTGTCTACCTAAAATCCCTCTCTCAATATAGCAAAAAGATAAAAATATGACAGATGGGCGTTAGTGGCACACGCCTTTAATCCCAGCACTCGGGAGGCAGAGGCAGGCGGATCTCTGTGAGTTTGAGGCCAGTCTAGAGCAAGTTCCAGCACAGCTCCCAAAGCCACAGAGAGACCCTGTCTCAAAAAAAAAAAAAAAAAGACAGATAACGGATGGACAGAAAGCATCATAGCCTGATATAGTAGTTCAGCACTTGGGAGGGGAAAGCAGGGAGATTAAGGTCATTAGCTACATGTCAAGTTTGAGGTTAGCCTGGCTATGAGACTGTCTCAAAAAAAAAAAAAAATCTGGGTGGTGGTGGTGAATGCCTTTAATCCCAGCACTGGGGAGGCAGAGGCAGGTGAATCTATTGAGTTCGAGGATAGCTTGATCTACATAGATGGTTCCAGGACATCCAGGGCTACACAAAGAAACTTTATCTTGAAAAACAAAACAAGTTCGAGAAGTTCGAGGCCAGCCTGGTGTACAGGGTGAGTGCCAGGACAGGCTCCAAAGCTACACAGAGAAACCCTGTCTTGAAAAGCAAAACAAAAAATAAAAAAAATAAAAAAAGGAAGGAAGAAGAAGGAAGAAGGTCAGGAATAGGGCCATACTATGTAATAGGAAAGCAAACTGAGGTACACAGCAGAACAAAACACAGGCTTGAAACTGGGAATAGATTCTCTGACAAGGCTATTAGGCCCAAGACATCTCCCAAGTTCAGATAGGTCATGGCCCCATAAAGGAAGTTATTGAAGCCTGGGTGAGGGGTGAAGAGCCAGATTTAAAGGTTAGGTGGTGACAGGCTCCAGGGAATAGCCAGGCTCTGGGATAGGCCAGGTCACATGGCCCTGGGAAATGGACAGGCTTTCAGGCTGGAGGAGGCCCCAGTGGGCTGGGTTCGTCTGTGCCTCCATAGAACATCAACAGCTGTAATGGAGGTGACTGTTATCAAGCTGTGTGTGATGGTAGACAATAGTGCCATGTTCTCCTGGGTCTGTGTTCTTGATTACCCTGGACCCCGGGGCAAGGCTGGGGGAGGCTGGGAGTAAGTACCTTGATGAACTCGTGACTGTGCTGCTCCATTAACTCCAGATCATTGCTTAGGTAGCCTGGGGTACAGGGAGGCAATTGCTGATGTCACAGGAGACAGGAGTCTGGGATGGGTCCTGGGGAAGGTGCTAGCCCAGGCTGGTGCAATGTGGCCATGGGAAAATGACAGGGTGCTCAGCACTGCTCTTGTCCCGGGATTAGCCTCCCCTCCGTCTCCCCCGAGGTTCACCCTATTCCCCAGGTAAGTCAAGGGGTGCAGGTCCTGACTGAGGACATGTGGATTGGAGTGGGGGCCATGGAGGGAAGATGTAGTGCAGCTGGCAGGTGAACTTTACCTAGGAGGGAGCTTCCACACAGTGATTTATCCAGGAAGCCTCTGCTAAAGGCATGAACCATTAGACAGTGGGTCAGGATGCCCTGGTTGTCCTTATATTTCCCTTTCTGCACCTCGATGGTCAGCTCTCCCTGAGGTTCTCCTGTGTCTGAGACGATGGCCAGGGTCTCAGGGAAGAACAGCAGAAGTTCCTCCAGCCCTGTGTGGTGAGAGAGGCTCCCTCCAGGTTCAGCCTCTAGACCCCTCCGCACCCACATACCCACATACCCGTGTCCTCGCCAGCCCTGCTACCCCTCCCCCCGCCAGGTTTTCCCTCCACAAACATTGGCAAAGAGGTATCAGCTCTTTTCTGAGTCTCAAGGGAATCAAGCAGAGAGAGACAGGGCCTGTCTAGGTCTTTTCCTTCCTCCTGAGACTGGCCACACCTCTCCCCATGCCCACCCCACCATCTGGCTCACGGAAAGAGTTAAGGAAACTGATGGCTTCAGCATTGGCCTCTGGCAAAGGCTGTTGCTGTTGCTCTTGCTCTTGCTGCTGCTGCTGCTGCTGCTGCTGCTGCTGCTGCTGCTGCTGTAGCAGCTGGCTTACATGGTGCTGGCTCTTAGCTTTGGTGCCTACAATAGGAAGAAGAAACTAAGATGTCAGACCCTGGGGAAAGAGGCAGGGTACACAGGGGGCACCCAAATCTTGATCCCTGTCCCCAGGAGCTGAATTTACTAAGACCACACTCAGGTAAGATTGTAAAGGAGAAATATCCCTTCTCCTACCCACAGATCAGGAGCCCATTCCCCACCTGTGGGGGAAACTTTGGAAGACATGTTGATTGAGGCCAGTCAGTCTGTGGCTAGTTGTCTCCATGGCAACCAGAAGCTAGGTTCTGCCCCTTAAAGGGCAATCAACCTAGATTTGCCAGGCTTTGGGGCTCAGCCAAGTTTGAGAGATAGGTTGTCCAGCAGAGGGAGCCTTTGACATTCTTAAAAGACAAGGGGAAAGCGGTTATTACCATTTTCTTGGAAGTAATCAACTAAATAAATGGCTGGAGAGATGACTCAGCTGTTGAGAGCACTGGCTACTTTTCCAGAAGACCGGGGTTTGAATCCAAGCATCCACATGATGGCTCTCCAGCTCTGTGGGACCCAACTCCCTCTTCTGGTCTCTGCGGGCACCAGATGCATACCTGGTGCACACACATACATCCAACAAAACACCCAAATACATAAAGTATAACAATAATAAAAAGAAGTAGTGGACTCATGACTGTAACCCCAGCACTTCTGACTCCAGGAAGTGGAGGACGATCAGGAGTTTAAAGCCAGACCTAAGCTCACACACAGAATCCAACTTAAGATTGTATGACTGTCTTTGTGAGCTATAGTCCTAACATGGATGGATAGTCTCCAATCTCCGATGGCTCAGCCTCCCATTCATTCATCATCTTCATGTTGGTGGGAAAGCCTTGCACATTCAGTAGAAACTGTTTATTTCTAGTTCCTGGGACCACCATATGTTGTTCACTTTTCCCGCAAGCTGCAACTTTCAGCCAGTCAGGCAAACTGGAGGCAGAGCAGCCTATACTTGGTAGAGAGAGGACTGTGTCGCTCATAGCTGGCTCCCTTTTCACCTAACTGTGCTGACATCTTATGGCAAGTACTCGGAGATCTAACCCTTCGTAAGTGGAGGTGCATTCATACATGTAGGCATAATGATGATAGCTCTGGGAAGCATCGCGTGTTCTTTGGTTGGTTGGTTGGTTTGGTTGTTGTTCTGGAGGCAGTGTCTCTCTATATAGCCCTTGCTGTCCTGGAACTCACTATGTAGAACAGGCTGGTCTCGAACTCATAGATATCTACCTGCCTCTGCTTCCCAAGCACTGGGATTAAAGTTGCGTGGTACCACACCTAGCCTTACAGCAAATGCTTAAACCACAGCTGTCCTCAGCCAGACATGGTTTTAATGGCGTTTATGGACATTATCTCATTTGTCAGGCTGGCCTAAAGTACTTCCCTTGTTTTGCTTTGTTGTTTTGAGACGGTCTTAAGTAGCTCATGCTGGCTTCAAACTTACTATGTAGTGGAGAATGACCTTACATTTCTGACCCCTCTCTCTCTCTCTCCCTCTCTCTCTGTTTCTCTCTCTCTCTCTCTTTCTCTCTCTCTCTCTCTCTCTCCTGAGGGCTAAGATTACAGATGTGTGCCACCATTCTCAGTTTATGAGTTGTTGGGGGGAATCAAACCTACGGCATTGGGCATGCTAAGCACGTACGCATGTACTCTACCAACTGAGCTGCATCTCAACCTCTGAAGTACTTTAAAAATATTTTTTAAAGATTTTATTTATTCATTATGTATACAACATTCTGCTTCCATGTATATCTGCACACCAGATCTCATAAGGGATGGTTGTGAGCCACTATGTGGTTGTTGGGAATTGAACTCAGGACCTTTGGAAGAGCAGTCGGTGCTCTTAACCTCTGGGCCATCTCTCCAGCCCTAAAAATATTTTTTTGAGATAAGGTTTCTCTATGTATACCTGAGTGTCCTAGAACTGTCTATGTAGACCAGGCTGGCCTTGAACTCACAGAGATCCACAAGCCTCCTTAGTGCTGGGACTAAAGGCATGTGCTACCACACTGGGCTTTTTTTTTTTTTTTTTAAGAAAAATTTTTAACTTTGTAGCTCAGGCTAGCCTAAAGCTTGGCATTATCCTTTCTCTACCTTCCAAGTTTTGGGATTACAGGTGTGCACTGCCATGCTTAGCTGACATACTTTATTACCTCAGATTTGTGTATAAGAAAACCAAGGCATAGAGAGGCTCAATGGCCCCCAAACATCGCATAGCTGAGATGGAACCAGAGGGAGTTAAGACTTGAGTCTGTGCATTCAGGCAGCAGCTGAGCAGGATGGTGCCTGGTGTTATTCAGCACTTGGGAGGTCCAGGCAAGAGAATCAGAAACCCAGGTCATTCCCAGCTACATATTGAGTTTGAGGCCATGTTGGTTTGTATGACACTTAGTCTCAAAAAATGAAAACAAACCTGGGCAATGGTGGCACATGCCTTTAATCCCAGTACTTGGGAGGCAAGGGCAAGCAGATCTCTGAGTCTGGTCTACAGAGTGAGTTCTAGGACAGCTAGGGCTTCACAGACTCTGTCTTGAAAACAGAACAAAATAAAAATCAAAGGAGAAAGAGAGGAAGGAAGGAAGGAGGGAGGGAGGGAAGGAAGGAAGGAAGGAAGGAAGGAAGGAAAAGAAAGAAAGAAAGAAAGAAAGAAAGAAAGAGAGAGAGAAAGAAAGAAAGAAGAAAAGAATTGAGGCAACAAGAAAGCAATAGGTGAAAGATGACTAGATTGAATGGAAACTTCTGGTGCGTTGGGTCTTCTGGAACTGTAGTTGGTTGTGAGCCATGTGGGTGCTGGAAACAGACCTGGGTTCTCTGCAAGAGCAGCAAGTGCTTTTAAACATTGAGTCATCTCTCTAACCTATATTGTTTTTTTCTTTCATTGTTAATCCTGTATGTATTTCTTTTTTTTTCATTCATTTATTTAGCTCATAAATAAAGTCATGAACAATTATGATACAGAATACAGTATGTTCACAATGGCATGGCTAAATTAAACCAATTAACATGTTATTTCACACATATTCATCATTTTTGTTTTGAGAACACTTAAAGTATACTATCTCACAACTTTTAAAATATAGCATATTGTTATCAACCATATTTATCTTTTGTTTTGTTTTTAATGGGTTTTATTTATCATTATTGTGTGGTACTCTTTGAGCCAGTGTGAACATACATATACTAGAGCAAGAGGACAAGCTAGCTGGATAGAAATTGGGGGTGTTGGGTGGGACAAACAGGCTCTGGCCACTGAGGTAGGCATCTACTGTGCGGCATTGGCATCCACTGATCTGGAGGAAAATGCTGTATGGTGAGCTCCACAAGGATTAACACATTCAGTGCACGCATCAAGCTTCTTGTCTTGGTGCCATTATCATCCCCATTGACAGACGAAGAGCTCAGGTAAGAAAGGGCACCTGCCCATAAAAGGGAAATACAGACTCCAATCTATCTGGGGTTCCAGAGTCTTTGCTGGTTTGTTTGAGACACGGCCTTACTAGATAGCCCTGGCTGACTTGGAACTTGCTGTAAGTCTGGCCTCAAAATCACAGAGATGCCCCTGCCTCTGCCTCCCCAGTGCTAGGATCACAGGCCTGTGCCATCACACCTGGCTGTAGCTCTTGCTCTTGAACACTGTGTTCTAGTGCCCAATGAACTGGCCCTGTGCTTATTACAATATCAGTTGAAAGAGACATTGCTCCTTAGCCGAATGACACTGTACATCTCTTGTAGTTTTAACCAGTCTGCAAAACCCAGTAACATCACCTGTCTCTGGATGCATGCAGCCAATCAGAGGAGGGACCTCTCTTTGTATTCAGACCAACCCAACTTCAAATCCCCCCTCTCATTTGGCCTGAACTTGGCCTGTATGAATCTTCAGGATTGGGTTCTCATCCAATTTCGTCTGCCTTCCTTCCTTTCTTCGTTTGTTTTGTTTTGTTTTGTTTTGTTTTAAAATAAGATTTCCCTCTATGGGTCTGGCTGGCCTGGAATTGATTATTTAATCCAGGCTGGCCATAGACATCCATCTGTCTCTTCGTCTCCAGTGCTACTCATACACTCACATATGCACACACCTAACATACACATGGCTTCCACATTCATTTCTGCAATATAGAAAAAGAAGTTGTTGCTTGTTTGATTGTTGAGACAGAGTAGGCCAGAGATAGCTCCATGTAGCCCAGGCTGGCTTTGGACCCTTGACTCTCCTGCCTCTGTCTTCTAAGTGTAGGGATTATTGGTGTATGCCACCTCACCTGCTCTTGTTACAAGACAGGGTCTTGCTTGGGATGTAGTCCAGCCTGGCTTCAAAACTGCAATCCTCCTGTGTCTTCCCCCTAATGAAGATGCTCTGAATCCCTGGCTCTGTCGGTGCCTGAAGTCATCATGATGTGACTTGGAGTATATCAATTTCAAGTTGCCTACCCAACCCATGTAGATTCTGTCCCTCTTACAGCCTTTTATAGAAATAAGAAGAGGAAATTACTCGCCCAAGACATTGGTAAGCAGGACAGAGCTGGGACTGATCCCCAGGGGTCTAAAACTGATGGCACCCATTGTCCTGTGAACAGAAACCTCATGCATGATTGTTTGGGAAGCACCAGCTCAAGATGTACAAGCTCACCTGTCATTCAAAGTGTATAGTCAGGTGGGAGGATGATGGGGGAGGTTCTTCTGTGTATCTTTATCTTATTGGTTGTTGAATAAAGCACTGTTGGTCAATAGAGAAATAATATAGGCAGGACTAGGAGAGAAGGAAGATTCTGGGAAATGTAGTAAAGAAGTCTTGTGAACCAGGCAGGAAGTGACATAGTAGGCAGACTCAGAATATAAGCATGAACAAGCAGGAAATCACTCTCTTCCTCTTCCTCCTGCTCTCTTCTCTGGAGCTGCCATGTGATCCCAGCAAGAGAAGACGCCTTGCTGGGCTGGCGAGATGGCTCAGAGGTTAAGAGCACTGACTGCTCTTCCAGAGGTCCCGAGTTCAATTCCCAGCAACCACATGGTGGCTCACAACCATCCCTTATGAGATCTGGTGCCTTCTTCTGGTGTGGAGATATACATGGAAGCAGAATGTTGTATACATAATAAATAAATAAAATCTTTAAAAAAATCCTAGTCATTGGCCAGCAGCATTGTACCTAATATAAGTCTCTATGTGTTATTTTGGCCACCCACATGGCAGGCAGAACTTGGGCGGCTGGGGAAAGATTTATCATTACAGAAGGATCCCCAAGGCCCATGGAAATGCTTCCTCAGCCCAAGAACTATCAATGAGAGTTCCTTCCACTGTGCATGCCCAGAGAGACCTGTGTGGTTCAGGGTCTGGGGATCAGCTACTAGGATAGCAGTGAGCCAAACTCATCACAGAGCTATCCTTCATGAAGAAGGTGAGGACTGTGGCCCATCCCCATACCTAAGAGGGAGGCTAACCTCTGCCAAGGTGGGAAAACCATTCTTGCCTGGCCTGTTGCTGTACCAGTGTGTGCTGGTCTTTAGCCATACAAAGCTACCTGTAGAAGTATTACCACAGCTAGGGGGTCTCTTTATTTCATGCTTTCCTATTTTAAGAAATATCTTGGGGGCTGGAGAGATGGCTCAGAGGTTAAGAGCACCGACTGCTCTTCCAGCGGTCCCGAGTTCAATTCCCAGCAACCACATGGTGGCTCACAACCATCCCTTATGAGATCTGGTGCCCTCTTCTGGTGTGCAGATATAGATGGAAGCAGAATGTTGTATACATAATAAATAAATAAAATCTTTTAAAAAATATCTTGAGAAAGCCTGTCTTGAAAAAATACAAACAAACAAACAAAATAGTGTTTGCTTGGGCTCAGTGGTTAAATGCACTGACTGGTCTTCCAGAGGACTTGGGTTCAATTCTCAGCACCCACATGGCAGCTCACAGATGTCTATTACTCCAGTTCCAGGAGAATTGATGATGTCACATAGACATACATACAGGGAAAACACCAATGCACATAAAATAAGAATAAACAAATCACTTAAAAATCTTTTTAAGCTGGACTCTGTGAGTTCGAGGCCAGCCTGGTCTCCAGAGCGAGTTCCAGGATAGGCTCCAAAGCTACACAGAGAAACCCTGTCTTGAAAAACAAAACAAACAAACAAACAAACAAAACTTTTTAAAAAAGAAATGTCTTTAATTACCTTTATGAACTCATAACCAATCTTGCTTATCAAAAACAAGGACAAGTATCTGATGGGGGATTTCCTTCTATATGCTGTGAATGTATGTTTCTCTTATTGGTTGATGAATAAAGCTGTTTCAGCCAATGGACAGGCAGGATGTAGCCAGACAGGAAGTACAGGCGGGGTTACCAGACTAGGAGAATTCTGAGAAGAGGAACTCTGAGAGTAAGTCACAAGGGAGATGCCATGTTGCTTCCCAGGAAGAAAGAGGCCCAGGCATTCTCCGGTAAGCCAAGACCACATGGAGATAGATTAATAGAGATGGATTAATAATTAAGAGAGAGCTGGCCAATAAGAAGCCTGAGCCATTGGCCAAACAGTTTATAATTGATATAAGCCTCTGAGTGTTTATTTGGGACCAGGTGGGACAGAAACTTCCGTCCACAAGTGGTGCCCATCCACAACTATCTACAAAAAGTAAAGTCGATGTGATAAAGCAAGAGGTGAACAGGACTCCAGCTTTTTTAAAATATTTGTTTATTTATTTTGTTTTTCGAGACAGGGTTTCTCTGTGGCTTTGGAGGCTGTCCTGGAAGTAACTCTTGTAGACCAGGCTGGTCTCAAACTCAGAGATCTACCTGCCTCTGCCTCCCGAGGGCAAGGATCAAAGGTGTGCACCACCAACGCCTGGCTAGACTCCAGCTTTTTTGTTTTGTTTTTTGAGACAGGGTTTCTCTGTGTAATAGTCCTAGCTGTCCTAGAACTCTCTTTGTAGACCAGGCTGGCCACGAACTCACAGAGATCCACTTGCCTCTGCCTCCTGAGTGCTGTGATTAAAGGTGTGCACCACCACCACCCGGCTGTAGCTTTTTCTTCTTTACAGATGCAGTAAGACAAGCTAGAGAAAAACGAATGAATGAATGAATGAATGAATGAATGAGTGCCTGCTGGGTATGCTGTGGCACACACCTTTAATCCCAAGTTAGGAGGCAGAGGCAAGTGGATCTCTGTGTTTGAGGCCAGCCTGGTCTACAGAGCCAGTTCTAGAACAGCCAGAGGTACACAGATCCTGTTTTGAAAACCCAAAAGAAGAAAAAAGACAGGGTGGAGTGAAGGTTGTGCTCCTGAAGTTCTCTTCATTGCTGGACTGTGGCTAGTGGTGTCCTGTGTGTCTCAAGCTGGGGGAAAGACCGGGTGCAAACTCTGAACCAAAGCACACAGGCTGTGGGAGGAATGTGTGGAGGGCATTGTTTCTGGGCTGTTCTGGTGCTGCTGGGGATTGAACCCAGGGCCTAGGACATGATAGGCTTCCCCAAGCTCTTCCCATGTAAGAACCCTGTTATGGGCCCGGAATGGAGTCAGACAACAGCGAGCAGTTTCTCTGCTGCTGTTACCCATGCAGTAGCACTGATAAGTCACTGAGTTAAATCATTCATTCAACATTTATTGAGCGCCTACTGTGTGCCAGGCACCGTGCTAGGCGCGGAAATACAGAGATGCATAAGATACAGTCCATGCCCTTAAGGATTCACAGTCTAGAAGGGTAGGCAAACATGTAAACAAGTAAAATACAGTGTGATGGGTGCCACGAGAGAAGCATTTACGAGGTGCAGAGGTAGCCTGGAAGATAGGGGTGAGGGGGGGACTTCCTGGGGGAGGGGCCTGGGAGAGGCTAATATAGGCGTTAGACAGGCAAAGGAGGCAGAAGGAGCGGGAAGGCATTCCAGCTGAAGAAACAGCATGAGCGAAGGCACGAAGGCGAAGGCGGCAGCGTGGAACTGCGTGTGTCGGGGGCGGGGAAGGCTAACTAGTCTGGTGGTATTGCTAGAGTGGGTTCCAAAGGCTGGGGCTGGAGAGGGCAGCCGAGGCCAGATGAGAAGAGAAACTGAGGGCAGGGGCGTCTTGGAGGATCATTAGAGGGCGCTGCACAGCCCAAGGGAAGGCTCTGACATACGAAGCGTGGCTCCTGCTAACCCAGAGTGCCTGCTCAACAACCAGAGGCGTTCTCACTGTGGCCCCAGAGAGCCCTCCACCTGAGACCAGAGGACAAGTGGATTGGGAGGAGGGGTGAGCGCTGGGGTAGGCTCAGGCCTCGGGTCCTGGAAGCTGCCACTGGAGCTCCCTGCCTCAGACCTCTGCTGTCTGTACACTGCCAGCATGGGTCGGGGAGCCAGTGGGAAATCACGTGGGGATAGAAGTTTTTTGGCACAGTGCAAGGAGCCAGACGAGTACCCGGACTGAAAGACCAGCCTTTAATGACTTCAAGAAGAAAAGAGCTGAGGATAAACAAGGAAGACAGCAGGCAGGCGGGAATTCCCAAGAACAAGGGCCCAAAGGAGAAAGCAGGATCTCTCAGGCAGACCACAGCTCACTCTCCCCTGGGAAGGCAGGCCCTTGTGACTGGAGGCAGGAGCAGAGGCCAGTGGCAGACCCGGGACAGATGTGCATGGCGAGTGGCTCTGTATCCCAGCATCTTGTGTGTCTTTGGCCTGAGGCAGAAGATTCCTTGGCAATCGGGGACCTTGCCCTCTATCCATCAGAGGATTTGTTGAGACAGGGATTGGCCAGAGCCAGGCTTCCAGCCCTTGGGTGTTCTTAGGAATGGCTCTGTCTGGCAATGTCTTAGCAGGGTGGGTAAGGTGGGGCTTAGAGTATCAGTCACCCAATGTCTGGCTGCCCCTATTGGCGACCACTTAACCAGGCACCACACCTTGTATCATGTCTTCAGGGTGAGCTGCTCCAACAACCCTGGATGGGAAAGGTGGAGAACAGACTAGCCTGGTCAGTGCTCTATTTTCCCGGGGTTCCAGGGCTCCAAGTGGGAGTGTGGCCTCTGGAAGGGAGCCCAGAGCAGCCTTCATCATCTGGGTACTCCACCTCGAGCGGGGTGGGAGGCAGAGTCTCCAAGGCAGCAGAGTCTAGAGACGTCCCAGGTGCTGCCTCCTTCCTCTTACCTAACGCCCAGCTGCATTGTGTGGGGGGTCTCCAAGGCTTCTACTGCTTCCTCCTCTAAGTCCCACTGTCTGGGCTCTGCCCTCCCTGACCGATCTGGAGGAATGGTGCTGCCTAGGGCAACAATGGCGGCGGTGGTGCTAGTGATGAGAGGATGGCGAGGTGTGAGTGGTGGGTGGCTTCCCCTCTGTGGGGACAGCCTGGACTGGGGTGGGCTGGGGGTATCACTTGCTCTTGTGCATGTCCTTCAGCCGGCGCAGCTCCTCCAGGAGCTGGGCCCGGGAGTAGCCATCGTCACTGGTGGAGCCTGGCCCTGGCCCCAGAGCTTCCTGTAGTGC
Source organism: Cricetulus griseus (assembly GCF_003668045.3). Lineage (NCBI taxonomy): Eukaryota > Metazoa > Chordata > Mammalia > Rodentia > Cricetidae > Cricetulus > Cricetulus griseus. The sequence continues at coordinate 427,594,943 of NC_048595.1, read as the reverse complement.
CAGGCAATGGGTTCTCAGGAATGGGTTGTAGGTGCGCTCCTCTCCCAGGGTGGATGGGCACTGCAGAGAAAGAGGCATAGGGATGGGTGGATAGAATCTGGAAAAAGGACCCAAACAGGGATGTCTGTCCTAGCCCCTACCCTCCTGGCGAGAGAGGCCAAAACTCTGGAAAGTGCCTGCAGGCCTGGGCTGGCAGCGATCGGCACTGGCTAGACAAGTAGCCTAGTTCCCCATCTCATCCCACCCCGTTCCCCAGGCCTCACTGTGCTCTTGCGCTCCATCCGTTGTCTCTGTACCCACTGCATCTTCCTCTCCCGAGCCAGATTCTCGGGCTCCACCACGCCTGCAAAGCCCAGGTTCTCTTCTGCATATTCGTGTCCTAGCCACGGCCAGAGGGGCCAAGAAGCAGCAAAGAAAGACTGGTGGTGAGCACATCAGTCCTTCCTACTCCAAGGCACAGGCCCATGGCTACCCAGCAGTCAGAGGGGAGAGCAGGGCTCTTGAAAAACCCAACACCAAAGCTGCTTTTCCAACCATGGGCGCTGCTGCATCTGGGAGAGGTAGAGGTAGTATGGGCAGCGGTTTGGGCTCATGGGGGAAATCACTAACTTTGGAGCTTGGAGGCCACAGTTTTCCCTTACCCTGTCTAGAAGGACTTCACTTATGACCCGGCACCTCCCTAAGCCACAATTTTCTGATTTGGCAAGGGGAGAAAATAACATACCAGACAAAAAATAAAAGGAAAAAAAAAAGTAGGATGGGTAGGGCGAGGGGATGGATTTGGGGAGAGTTGGTGTGTGTGTGTGTGTGTGTGTGTGTGTGTGTGTGTGTGTATGTGTGTGTATGTGTGTGTATGTGTGAAGCCCAGGTTTCACTGTGATTTTCCCAGTGCATGAAACAGAGCCTGGTAAGTGACAGCTACATACAGTATCCATTATACAAATGAGTATACGTTCTAGCGGATCTCTGTGAGTTCGAGGCAAACCTGGTCTAGCAAACAAGTTCCAGGACGACCTCTAAAGCAATATAAAGAAACCCTGTCTCAAAACAACAACAACAACATAAATAAATAAATAAATAAATAAGGTATCTGTGACTACTTGTAGTCAAATACAGGCCAATGGGTACACATGGACCAGATTTACTGTTTTCTTAGATAAGCAAAAGCTACTTTCTGTTTGGGCTTTGACCATATTTATCTGAATCTCTCCAGGACTCCCAAGGCCAAGAGCTGACCGGGGAAGGGGACAGTGGCATGAAAGGCATGGCTATTATTTTAGCCAGTACTACACTCCAGGAAGGAGGTCAGTGTCTGTTCCCACCCTTGGAGGATTGACTGTGTTACCTCTGGGCCATGAACTGAGCTTGCCAGTCTCTAGGAAAGTGAGGGGCTGGGAGGGCCCTGGTTACCAGGCAAAGCATGGGACTGGGAGGAAGGAGAGGGGCACCTCACCAGGCCACAGCAGGGTGTCATCCCCCAGGTCTAATACGGTGTCCAGTGAGCTCAGCATGGTCTCTGCTGTGCCTTCGAAGGTCCTTCCTGCATGGGATCAGGTATTCAAGGATGACACAATATGGTATAAGGTACACAAAAGAGATGGGGTTGGACCCAGATTAGGCAGATTTGGTCAGCCACCAGTCCTTCAACTGAGCCCTGCCTGGCCATCCCCAGGCATCTATTCCCTCCTTATGGGAGAGGTGTTGTGAGGCCCCACACACATAGTGGCATGTAGAGGGCAAGACGGCTGGGTCTTCAGGCTGGTTTCCTATGGTTCAGGCTTGGTGGGTAGAGATGATCCTCCCGCCAAGAAAGTCTTAGACGTGGCTATCCTCTGGGACTGTGCAGTCTAGGACTTATGGTCCTTACCCACCCATAGTGCTTTCTTCTCATGTAAATGTCCTCAACTTTCCATGGCTTCTTCTTCCCGGTTACTATTTTGGGGAAACAGGTTCCCACCCGGTGGAAATCAGTGCTCTATAGTCTTTGCTTACAGGGTCCTATCCTTAGGTCCACGCCCTGTGAGAATCTTGAGAACATGAACAGTCAGGCAACACAAGTGGAGGTGACTGCTACATAGCCATTGGGATGTTGGAAAACAACATTCCAAATGTGACACGGAATAGTTGCTGCTCTGGCCTTTGTCACTCTCTCCTCACCCTCCTCCCCTCCCTTTCGCAAAAACTCACCACAGCCAGAGAGGAAGAGCAGGTCCCCTGAGAAGAGGCAGGAAGGACCTTTGTAGGGCTCCCCATCCAGCAGGTAGACCAGATGGCCTTGAGTATGGCCAGGGGTGGCCAGGGCCCGGATCTGAAGCCGTCCTACACTGACCACATCCTGATGACACAGAGGGCTGGAGCACAAAACAATAGGGAAAAGAGGGAATTCAAGCTGTGTCATGCTGATCACAGCTATCACCCCAGACTTGAGGGCTGGGTGACTTATAGGAGGGTGGCTTCTACAGTAGGGTGAAGGCACAGGTGCCCAGGGTCTCAGATCATAGCCTTCATCTTCTGACCATGGCTGGGTTATCTTGGGGCAAACAAGGGCCAGTGTTCTCACATGGATTCCATTTAGCTGTCTAAGAGCTAGGCAGGGTGTCACCAAAGATCCAGCTGCTGACACCCTGGAAGATTGCAGGCAGGAGGTAGGAGATGCCCACCCATGTTTGGGTCAGGGACTTACTGGGTGAGGTAGGGGATACCATCCTGAGGGCTCCCATACACTCGACAGTCCCTGTGCCGCCGGCTGAGATCACGGTTTCCTCCACTGTGGTCCCTGCAGGATGGCAGAGATGAGCACAAGGGACTCCAAAGGGTAACTGTACTTGGACTTCTCCCTTCCCTAAAGTACGCCCTGGCTCTTGTTCAAGCCATTTCCCTGCTTAAGTCACTTCTCAACTTGCTATGTTTTCCTGACCAATTCCAACTGATCATTCTGGATTCTCTCTCAACACCAGTTGTCATCCTCAAATTCCCCTGAGTGGATCTGACCACACCCACCTAGCATTCCATCCTCTGTATCTTGTGCCACCTGCCAACTAACTAGATGCTCATTCTGTGGGTACCTACTACATGCCCATGGATGGAACACAGCAATTCCTGCCTTCCTCTGAGGCGCTAAGCTGCTGGGTGCCATGATAAATGACCCAGCCCCTTTCTCTCTACCTCTGCTGGTGCCCAAGTGACTTCATGAGGAGATGGTCCTGCCTATCCCCATATCCCCCAAGGTCTGAGTCCAGGCCTGCAAGCCCAGACTATGAAGGTAAAAGTGCCTGCAGCCATAGCCCCACCATTCCCAGGTCCTTACCAGTGCTTGTGGGTGCAGAGAATGGCAACCAAGTTAACTCTTTCCTTTTCAATGGTAGCCTGGGGGAGAGAAGAGGTACTGAGGGTGGGGGAGGATACAGGGGGAGATACACTGAAAGTCTAGTTGGGGCCGGGTGGAAAAGACAGCTGGAGAGATAAAGGAATGGCAGACAATGGGCTAGGGAATGAGAAGCTGCCAAAGGGGACTTGGAGGAATAGAAAAGACCCAGCGTGGAGTGGGGCAGGGAAGAGAGAGGGAGCATCAGGCATTGACGCTGATACACTCACGTCGAGAAATAACTCTAGGCCCTGGATTCTAAGTACCACACAACACACACACACACAGGGAAGGAAGGAGATAGAGAAAAAATGAAGATGAAGGGAAAGGCAGAAAGGGCCAGGCACTGACAGAGGTCAAAGGAGTAAGAGGGTCTGGGGCTGGTGAGATGGCTCAGCAGGCAAATTCCATCACCAGAACCTTCAATAAAGGTGGAAAGAGATAACCATAAGGTGTCCTCTGACCTCCACCTGCATGCCATGGCACCCACATCACACACATACACTCACACAGCACATATAATTGGAAAAACAATAATATACCAGGCACGGCAGTACATGCATTTAATACCAGCACTGGGGAGGATGAACGGGACAGATCTCTGTGAGTTCAAGGCCAGCCTGGTCAATATGATGTCAAATTCCAGACCAGGTAAAGCTACTTAGTGAGACCCTGTCTTGGGGAGGGGGGATGAAGAGAAGAAAGGAAAACAAAACAAAACAAACAAAAAAGAAGACAACCCCCCCCAAAAGAAGACAACACCCAAACAAATAATTACATGAATAAAAATGAAAAAAAAAAAGAATATCCACTAGGGGAACAAAGAGGGTAAGGGACAGACTGGAAACTGCCAGGATTCATGGTCCTAGGCCAGAACACCCACCTCTGGCTCTACCTAAGGCGGTTCTCATGTGACGATGCCCCCCCCCCACACACACACAGGAGCATATTCCATAGTCAGGCGAACCAAGGCCAGCCCCTGTCTAGCAAGAGAAGCTGGCATTCCCCCAGGGACTCCCAGCACCCCTGCTCCCTCTCCCCTCACCTGCACAGCCCTTGGGTCTGAGGGGTCCACAGCCACAGCCAGCCCGGCCTGGGTGTCAATGATGAGGTAGCTGTAGTTGTCTGAGAGGACAGGGATGGGAAGCACCTTCACTCCTGGAAAAGGCAGACGGAGAAGCTGCAGCAGGCTGGGAAGCCCACGGAGGGGGAGAGGAGGAGGAGAAGGGCAGTAGCCCAGGAGGTGAGCATGGGGAGCAGGGTCAGGAGCAGGCTGGAGGCAGCCAGAGCTTACCATTGAAGAGGCGGGGCTGAGTTTTGGAATGGCCTTTGGGATAGCGATTCCGAGCCCTCCGAAGCTGCTGTCGGTAGAAGAGGTACCCAAGCCAGGTTCGGGTATACAGGCTATACCTGCAGGGCAGATGGTGTAGGGTGAGATTAATCCTCTTCCACGACTGCAGGCCCCACGTCTCTGGCATCTCTACTCCCTCCATCACCTTCGGTCAAGCACTTTGCCATCACCATTTTTTTTGTTTTGTTCTTTCTTAGTCTCATGTAAGTCAGGTTCAAACTCACTGTGTAGTCAAGGGTGACCATGTACTCTGAATCCTCCTAGCTTTGCCTCTACCCTTCAAGTGCTGGGATTATAGATGTGGCTCAGCATGCCTGTTTCCTATGGTGCTGGGGATGGAACTCGTGGCTTCATGCTCACTAAGCAAACACTCTATGGACTGGGCTACATTCCCCAACCCTGGAAATTACATTTTTAACCACTTTAGGTGATGCTGCTGCTGTTGCTGCTGCTCCTGGTGGTCCAGAGACCAACTCTGAGAGCCACTGGGGTAGAGGAAGAAATAGACTAAGGCCCAGGGTGGCAGGCAGCAGGGTTTGCTCAAGGAAGTACCAAGTTCTATGGCTTCTTAGCTAATAGAGGAACAACAAGCAGGGGTGAGGCTGGGAGGGCTTGACCATCCATCCTTGTCCCACTGCCATCCTAGCTATATGTGGCTCAGGAAACTGGACCAGGATACCAGAGTTCTCCAAACAAAATGTGAGACCTATGAGGTCACCTAGGGCCCAGTTCATAAGGGCCTCTTGGGCTCAGTGCTTTGATGTCATGTTTTCAGGCACATTTATTGATCTCCAGCTACTGGCCAAGTGCTGTGTACACTGCATAAGACAGTCATCACTCCCTGAAGCTGACCAAGTAGGAGGGATACAGTGACCAGCTGGAAGCAGTGAAAGGATCTATAGAGAAAGACAGCTGTTCTTTTTTTTTTTAATGGTTTTTCGAGACAGGGTTTCTCTGTGTAGCTTTGGAGCCTATCCTGGCACTCACTCTGGAGACCAGGCTGGCCTAGAACTCACAGAGATCTGCCTGCCTCTGCCTCCCGAGTGCTGGGATCAAAGGCGTGTGCCACCAACACCCAGCAAGAAAGACAGCTATTTCAGATACAGTAGTCCTGGCTAATGAGATGGCTAAGCCAGGAAGGGTGCTTGAAGCCAAGCCTCATTACTGGGCTTGAACCTCAGGACCCCAAGAGTAGAAGGAGGAAACTGACTTCTGCAGTTGTCCTCTGATCTCTACCCTAGAAGTACAGCACAAGTACACACACAGAGAATAAACAGACATGTCCCAGACATAGTAGACCAGGGAAACAGGCCTCCTGGGTGACATGTTCATAAGGAGTAGGCCAAGTAGGAATTCAGAGGAAGCAGACTTGAGCTGATGTCCCATCAATTCATTGCTAATTCTTTGTGTATTCTGTTGTAAAAGCAAAGAGCTGGTGCAAGAGAGATATCCAGTTAGGGGGTGTGAGGGGGCACTGAATACAGCCTAGATATCCATGAATAGATTGCAGGAATAAGGGTTAGAGACTTCTAAATAGCTGAATGATAACATAGACCTTTCCTTGTTGAGAAGGAGGACTGCATATTTAGATACTTCTCCTGGGAAAAGAACCAGGGTCACTGGAGGTGGCCCTTGGTGGTGAAAATATTGGTGTATCTTTCTTCTTCATGTGCTGGGGATGGAATGACTCACCCCCATTTCCTCAGTGGCTCCTCTGCTTGTGGGTAAATATGTTATGAATTTGGAGAAGGAAGGAGAGAGAGACTAAGATTCAGAGATTCTAAAAGAAGCCTGTGGTTCAGAAATAAGACACCCCCTCCAACTCATATTGTTGGACACATGCATTTATTTTACTTCCCCCCTTTTTAAAAAAAATCAACAAGCATAACAATTACTATCTGAAAAGGCAAATGCAAAAAGGGGAAGAAACTAATTTGAAACATAAATGAAATAGGCACATAAACTTCAAGACTTCAGATCTAATCCAGAAGTGTCCCTCTGATCATCTGCAGTCCTCTTTGGACGGAGGCAGGTGGCAGACGGGCATCATCTGTACCATGCACAGGGCAAGGTTAGTTTCACCCCCTTGCCTCGGTGACTAGCAGTGTGTGGCTGCTAGCAAGTGGTGAAACACACGGCCCTCCAGGCATCTATTCTCCTGCAGGGGTTACTTTGGAGGGTGTGTCGTCCTCAAGGTCACTAAGCACACACTTTTCCTTTCTTAGACTGAACTCAGATGGACCTGTGCCAGCTAGCTGCCTAGTGTCAAGTCAGTAGTTCTCAGTTCGAGGTGGTGCACAGCACAGAAAGGAGGGCAGTGGGGGTGGGGGATGTCTGGAGCAATAGTAGGGGTGCACTGGGTGCGCGCAAGCCTATCTACGTAGCTTCTCCTGGGCAGGTCCCTCACCTGGGGTGTTCTCCTCCAAGAAGCATTCCCTGGCATCGCTCCCTCTCTCTCACCTTGGTTTCATTCACCATGAAAACACCATTTGCAGTTTCTAACCTACAGGAACGCACTGCATAATCTCCAACTATCTGCTTTACCCGATACTAATTAGTCACTGGAGAAACTGAAGACAAGGTCAGGCTCCAGGGCTCAATCGACAGTGGGCGCTTGCCTAGCACCCAAATGCACTTGGGCTCCAGCCCCAACACCCTCAGACCTCGTCTCAGCAGTAACAATATATTTCTGACCAGGGGGAACGGCACAACTTCCCTTCTGTGGCCTTCATGCCCCAAATGCACAACCCTAATTTATTCACGATAAAAAACCTCAGACAAACCCGGATTGAGGGACCCGCTGTAAAACACCTGGCCAGCTAGTGGTCAACATCAGAGAAAAACACCTGGCCGGTGCTCAACATCAGAGAGGCCTGGGGGAGGCTGAATGGTGCAGGATCTTTGATCAGAGTTGGGACCAGAAAGGGGGCTTTAGTGGGACAGCTATTTAAATAAGGTCTGGGGCCGGGCGTTGGTGGCTCAGCCACTCAAGAGGCAGAGGCAGGCAGATCTCTGTGAGTTCGAGACTAGCCTGGTCTTCAAGAGCTAGTTCCAGGACAGCCTCCAAAGCCACAGAGAAACCCCGTCTCAAAAAACTAAAAATAAATAAATAAATAAATAAATAAATAAATAAGGTCTGGTAGTGCTCATAGTCTCTTACTGATCCGAATTTGTTGTTCTGAGAGCTTTACTGTGATCATGAAACATTAACTTCTGGGGAGGGCAGCTGGGTTAGGCGTACAGGAAATTTTTTGTGTGTGTTGTTTTGACACATCTAAAATTATTTCAAGCTGAAAAGTTATACAACATAATGAAATACAACCACCCTGTCTTCTACACAGTCTTGCCCTAGCCCCTGTTCTGTCATCTCTTCCCTTGTCACTCAGAAAAGGCAGCAGTTACGACCCCGGCTGCAGCTCGGCTCCTCCTGCTCGTCCCGGGCCCCACAGAAAAGGTCCTTCATCCTTAGCACAGCACTGCCCTGGCAGGACCACACAAAGGTTAAGTGTCACCAAGAGAATACAGGGAAAACACCAGTCAGAGCCACATGGTGGAAGGGTTTCAAGACTGCCACTCCCTTTCCCAGTTCTGCCAGATGCTGACACAGACGCCAGGCCGAGGCAGCCTGCATCTGGGAGTAGCTGTGGAATGTCCTTGCCATCCCTGTCCAATGCTAACTTGTATGCTGTGATTCTGTGACACTAACAAAAGGCAAAATCTGGCTGGTCAGTGGTGGCGCACGCCTTTTAATCCCAGCATGTGGGAGGCAGAGGCAGGCAGATCTCTGTGAGTTCCAGGCCAGCCAGGGCTACAAAGAGAAACCCTGTCTCAAAAAAGAAAAGAGAGAGAGAGGAGGGAGAGGAGGAGGGGGAAGAGGAGGAGAAAGAGGAGGCAAAAATCTGTCTGTGAGTGCAGAGCCCAGTCTCTTGGGCTCATTTTATTTGGAAAATATTCACTGTTCTTGCTGGACAAAGCCAAGGGCTCCTTACCTTGGTGATAATTGTTTTGTAGCAAAAAAATAGCAAAACTCACACACTTTACACAGGAAAACAGATGAATCTTTAACCACCAGATAACTGAAGCTAACTCAGAGCCACTACAAGGAAAGGGGCCTAACTGAAGGCAGATGCAGCAAAGCCTCTTCTCCTAGTCAGGAGACTGCAACAGACACGGAGGGATGGAGCCTGTGGTGAACTGTTTTGGGTAGTACAGAAGCAAGGGCCGGGCAGGAGGAAATGTGTCATGTTCTAGCAGTTTTGCCAGGAGGCCCTAAGGTCTTGGTAGGGCAAAGTGCCAGAGCCAGAACCAGTGAGTGGACAGGGAGAGACCATGGAAAGAGTGAAGGGAAAGATGGTGGCAAAGATGGTGAGGAAGCAACAGTCTGAAGGGTGCCCTGCGGGTTGGCCCAAGGAAAAGGGAGCCTAAGGTGTCAAGCCAATCAGGTTGGGAGAAGCAGGGCCTGGACTGGGGGTGTGCTGAGTGTGTGGGGACACTCTCCTCAGGCCTGGTGCATTCCCCGACTCCAACCCTACCCCTGGCCACCACAGTGACTTTACATGGCTCTGATGCTGAGCTCAGCTCCTTCACAGGTCCCGTTAGCCTTGGCCATGTCATAACCACAAGGCATATGGACTCTCTCCTCTCTCTCAAATGAGACTCTTTATCAGTTCTATCTTCTGCCCCTCTGGATGGCTCATACAGAGGACAGGTCCATGGGGCTCATCCCTAAGTCTTTTCCGTTTGTTTGTTTTGTTTTTCGAGACAGAGTTCCTCTGTGTAGCTTTGGAACCTGTCCTGGCATTCACTCTGTAGACCAGGCTGGCCTTGAACTCAGAGAGATCTGCCTGCCTCTGCCTCCCAAATGCTGGGATTAAAAGGTGTGCACCACCACCTCCTGGATCATCTCTAGGTCTCACAAGAGCCTCCTTCACCTAGGTGTTGGCTTCTAGTCCAAACCACAGATAAGGCAAATGCTCAGGCTCTGAATATACCACTTCTGACCAAGTCTTGCTTCTGCTCCAAGCCTGCTGTGGCTCCCAGCGCTCACAAGAGACTCTTGCTCCCTTGTTTGACCCTCCACCAGTCTCTGCCTCTTCCCTTCCCATTGAGTCCAGAGAAAACCCTGTGCTCCCCAGCGTGAAAGGGTGGAAACCCCCTACATATCCATCAACAGAAAAAATATAAAAATAAACCAGGCCATACCCAGATTGTAGGAAACTACACAGCCAGCAAAACAAATGATCATTGCACAGAGTCCAAACACATATCATTAAGCTAAAAGACACATTGCCAAGAAAACAACCTGACATTTATTGAAATGCCAATGCATGCAGAAACCATCCCAGTTCCCACTCAGGATGCAGACATGTGGTAAAGGAGAGAGCTGTTGAAGATGGTCACCATCTTAGCCAGCAGTACTGCTCAGCCCCAGGGGGTGGGGGTGGGACTGCGAACCTTCCGCCCTATCTGTGATGGTCTATTTCTTAAGTTGGGGAGTAGAGCTTAGGCTGCTAGGTTATCTACTGGTTTTGAAGATGCCTAAAGTAAGTCATTCAAATTTCAGGGCTGGATTAGGCTCAGTAGACAAGCACTTGCCTAGCACATTTGAGGCTCTGAATACAACGCTCTGCATATCCCCCAGCCCACACACACCAAAAATACAACTTTAGGCCTGTGTGGTTGTGCATACCTTTAATCCCAGCACTTGGGAGAGAGGGGCAGATGGATCCTTGTGAGTTAGAAGCCAGCCTGGTCTACATAGCAAGACCCAGGAGAGCCAGGGCTACATAGAGGGATCCTGTCTTAACAACAAAAAAGAAAACTTCAAAACTGTCCGCTTGGTGGGGATGGTGGCTCATTCCTGTAAACCCAATACATTAAATGGCGGAGTCAAGAGGATCAGGAATTCAAAGCTATCTTCAGTTACATAGGAAGTTTGATGCTACTGTGGGCTACATGAAACCTTGGCTCAGAAAAAACAACAGGGGGCAGGAGATGCCTCAGCAGCATAGACACTAACCATATAAGCCTAACAACTCCATTTCAGTCCCTACACCCTCCACAAAAAGCAAGGTGTGGTAGCATACATCTGTAATTCCAGCACTCCTGCAGCAAGACAGAAGGTGGAGACAGGAGAAATCTCCCCTAGCTCAAAGGTCAACTAGCCTAGAGCATGCAGGACACCTGAAGAAATAAGACTGTGCCTCAACAAGTGTGTGCTGGCTAGTTTTATGTCAACTTGACACAAGTTAAAGTTGTCCGAAAGGAGGGGGAACCTTGATTAAGAACATTCCTCCATGAGATCTGGCTATAGGAAAGCCTGTGGGCAATTAGTGATTGATGGGAGAGGGCCCAGCCCACACTGGTGGTGGTCCTGGGCTGGTTGGTGGTCCTGAGTTCTACAAGAAAGCAGGCTGAGCAAGCCAGGAAGCAACTCCCCTCCATGGCCTCGGCATCAGCTCCTGCCTCCAGGTCCTGCCCTGTTTGAGTTCCTGCCCTGACTTCCTTCATGATGAACAGTGCTGTGAAGTGTAAGCTGAACAAACATTTCCTCCCCAAGCTGTTTTGATCATGGTGATTCATTGCAGCAATTAAAACCCTAATTAAGGGCTGGAGAGATGGCTCAGAGGTTAAGAGCATTGACTGCTCTTCCAGAGGTCCTGAGTTCAATTCCCAGCAACTACATGGTGGCTCGCAACCATCTGTTATGGGATCTGGTGCCCTCTTCTGGTGTGCAGATATACATGGAAGCAGAATGTTGTATACATAATAAATAAAATCTTAAAAAAAATAAAACCATAATTAAGACAAAGTGGAAGGTGAAAATGACTTCCAAAAGTTGCCCTCTGACCTCCACCTGAATACTGTGACCTATGTGTGTGTGACACACACAGGATGGGGACACTGAGATAATTCCATGGTTAAGGTGCTTGCTGCCAAGCCCTCCACCCCCCAAAAAAAACCAAACAAACAAACAGCAAAGAACAAAAACCAAAACAGATCTGTGAATGTAGCCCAGTTTGTAGTGTTTGGCTAGCATGCATAATGCCTTGGCTTCAAACTCTGGCTTATAAACCAGGTGTAATTGTACATGGGATTGTAATTGTACAATCCCAACGGAGTCAGGAGGATCAAAAGTTTGAAGCAAGCTCAGGCTGCCTGAGACCCTGTTTCAACACAAGAAAAACAACACAAGAAAAAGCTCTGGGCTCCCTGCCTCTGCTCTGGTATCCTCTTTCTTTTTGCGCCTAAGCTTCTTTACTTTCTGAGGTCCTAACTATGTTCAACACTTAGTTCACTCTTATTAGGAGATGTAGCCACTGACGATGCCATCAAAGAACTTCTCCTCTCTGCTCCATCTGGAACACACAGCAATTCCAGCTCCCCAGCCCGGCCCTCGAGAACAGACCTGGTGCCCATGGCTTCCTTAGGCAGTACCTGCCCGAGGCTAGCAGGTTCCCACCTGCCCCTTGTGTGGCTTCCTGTGACTCCCTGTGTTTCCCCTCCACCCCCAGGAACTCCTACACTGGCACAGGACAGCAAGTGGCATTCAAGAAAGGCTGGCTAGTGATTAGGAAAGGTTGGGGAGGGGCTAGGCATGTGCATGGCACAGTGCCTGGCCAGAATGCATCCCGGGCAAGGCCAGGGCTGGCAGACCCAGTAAGTCTAATGGCAGTGACTTGCCCAACTGAAGTCCTCTCCACCCTAACTCCCTCCCCTTGCCCCACTGCCCCCACAAACCTGGACAAGCAGGGTATTCTGCCAAGCAGGTCACCCAGATTTAATGACACGGGTAGGGGCTGTGTCACTGGGACATAAAATCCTAATGTTGCTTGCCATCTAGGGCCTCAGAGCCAGGGAGAGGGAAGAAAGAAGACAAAAAGGAGATGGAAGGAACACAGGACAGACATTCACAAGAGGTCCCCAGGCTCCACTCTGCTCCAGCTTACAAGGTCAGGGTCAAGGCTCCTCCCTGGAGCTCAATGCTACATCTTTAGCATCTTTCCAATGTCAGCTTTTCTTGCTTGAGCCGGTGAGCAAGCTCTGACTGAGTGATACCTCCCATGGATTATCTCAAGTCTGAGGCAGGTACCATACTCCCATCTTACAGACAGGAAATGGAGCCTGGAAGAGTGGAGGTAGACCTTGCTCCGTCAGATCACAGGACAGGGAACAGAAGCCTGACCTGGAACCTACTAAAATCCCTCCCAAACTCTAAGTCAGTAAGTAGTAGGACTAGATGAGTGAGCTACCCCAATTCCTCTGAAGGGCTTTTGGAGGAAAATGAGTGGCTACACAGACCTGGACATGTGGCCTAGTATCTGGCCTCTGGGACCTTGAAGTCTGGTAACTGCTCTACCTCTTGTTCCTGAAGCAGCTCATGGTATGATATTCACAAGCATTTTATACTCAACTGCAGAGACGGCAGGGAGCACTAGGGGTGTCAGGATGGGACACCGGGCTCAAGGACTTTTGAGAGTCCCTTTGAAATTAAGGCTCTATTGATCCTGCAGTGGAGTTCTGGCAAGTCAGTGGTCCCATGTATGCCCTGGGACTCCCTGTATGCACAGGGAGAAGAGGATTTAGGAAAAGGGGTAGCCACTGGAGGGGAAAATGTGAAGAGTCACTGTAGAAGTTGTGTCCTATGGCGGACCCTTACCCACCTGGCTGGGATGCCATGGTTCATGCAAAGGCTTGAGGATGGAACCCAGGGCCTGACATGTGAAAGGCAAGCAGCCTGCCACTGAGCTATGCCCCAGCCTGTGGCCCCTGACTTCCTCAGTCATCACCAGATAAACGGCCCCTGTTCTCCTATTGCTTGGTGCATGGAGCAGGGACTTATTTCCCAGCCTGATCTCCTTTTTGTTCAACTCTTCTAAAAATTCATGTGATTTTAGGGGTGACACTGGCTTTGCGTAGGGTCCCCAGGCTTGGGCAGCAAGCTGGGGTCTAGGACAGCACTCACAGCAGTATATCAGAACAAGCTACTAGGGTTGGGTGTCCAGTACACATTAAGATTTTTGGCCTCTTGGGCTAAGATTTTGGCCTCTTGGGCCAGAAGTGGTGGCCTTTAATGCCAGCCAGAGCACTTGGGAGCCAGAGGCAGGTGGATCGCTACAAATTCCGGGCTGGCCAGAGATACAGACTGAGACCTTGTCTCAAAACAACCACCACCAAATTTCCCCAAACCAGACAACAACAACAACAACAACAGGAAGGAAGACTGTGACCCCTTCTACCCCCTCCTAGAGTCTGTAGTGTCTGACACATGCTTGGGCATGCGCTCTCCCGCTAAGGCTCAATCTTTCCCCAGCCCTGAAATCTGACTTAGCATTTCTACAGCCCAGACAAGTGTTTCGACCCACCATAACCTCATCAGAAAGAAAATAAAGTTTCCTAATTGGTCCCCTGGGACCCAGGTGGGAGAAAGTGTGAGGCTGCTGTGGGAGCAGCCCAGGCCAGCTACAGACATATCAGATCCCTCCCTGAGGCTTGATGGTAAATGGAGTGCCAGTCCCCTGGTTTGGGCTCCCAGTGTACCATTCCTCATCTCACTGAGCTAGGACATGGCTTATCTGGTGTCTGAGGCCCAGCCTAAGCCATGGGGACAGCTGACAGTGAGTCGGACATTCCTCCCCCCAGCCTCTCTTCTGCTGCACAGTAGAAAACACACAATGCTGGTTCTTCTCCCCCCCCCTCCCCCCGGACAGCCCTGAAAGAAGCTGGAGGGCTGTCAAGTGACTGCCTCAGCTGGGCCCAGGGTCCCATCACAGGCCAGTGTGGGGCAGAAAGGAACACGATGAAGGGGATTCTGTATCCACAGAACACATGGCAGTCCCAGCTTAGGTACTCCGTATGTGTGGGTCCCCTAAGCACAGTGAGACCTAAGATATAACTGTAGCCCAACAGTAGGCTCACTCAGAGTAATGAGATGGGCACAGGATGGTGAGGCTGGTGGTCATGGGTGTTTTTGGCCTAGACTTGGCTTGTCCAGGCTTGCATGTGACCAGTGATGGGACACACCTAATAACAAACTTGGAACGGCTGTCTGAGGGCTGAAGGACCACAGGTCACACAGGGTTCTATTGAATCAGCCTGGCTCAAGGCCCTAAGGAACAGAGAGTCACTCCCTATTTGTGCTTTCTTGGGAAGCAACAAGCTATTGAGGCAGCTAAACAGGGCCTTGGGTGAGTGAGGGTTTCCTGCAGTCTCCAGCATGCCTGGAAATCACTACCTCCCACCCCCACCCCCACCCCCTCAGCCCACCTCCCGTGCTCAGGAGAGGCCAGGGCATGCAAGGTCAGTCTCCTGTCTGTGTTTCCCCAACCTTCCTAGTCTTTGCAGCCCTCTCCAGACAGCAGCCAACTATTGTAGGAGGATGTATGACTGCTAGGAGCCCTCAGGCAGGACAAGAAACACATTAGAATTGGCAAGCCCTCCAGGGAGGGCTTAGCCAGAAGGTCTATGCCCTAGGTTGCTGGTCTTGCCAAAGCACTGGGACTCATTTTACTTTGGTTTTCTCCTCTCTCACTCATTTTCAGCATAGGCCCTTTTGAAGGAAACTTGCTCCCTGGACAGGCCTGTGGAAGTCCAGCTGGGAAGCCAGACCTGTGGCAGCCTGAGTCCAGAAGAGGAAAACACTGAAAGCTCTAAGAAGGGTAACGGAGGCCAGGCACAGCGGAGGTAAAGGTGAATTTGAATTCAGGAGGTTAAGCCAGCTTCATGGCAGATATGGCATCTGGGCCAATGCTATCCTTCCATCCAAAAACATTTAATGAGAGTTGACTATTCCCCAGGCATTGCTCTGAAGGCTTAAGTACAGTAGGAACAAAGTTTTACTCCTTGTGCGGCCATATTCAGGTGAGAGGAGAAAACACAGTAAACAAACGTACAAGTCAGTACACATAGCACCCATGCTGTCACATCCTACTGAGAATTAAGCTGGGCGAGGGGGATGGAGGGCAGGGAGGGGGCCAGTGCTGTGTGTGTGCAGGTGAGGCAGTCACACCACGGGGCAGGCAGAGATAGAACAGCTGGGAGGAAGGACTTGTCTGGGAGTGTTTGACAAACAGTAAAGTAGTTCCTGTGGCTGAGGGGTGGGCAGGGCAGAGCAGGGCACAGAGAGCCAGCTCTGCCTTTGTGTGTGACAGAGGAACAGCGAGAGGGGGAGGGAGAGGCAGAAGGAGGGAGAGGCAGAAGGAAGGGAGAGGGAGAGGGAGAAGGAGAGGGAGAGTTGATACCACGAGAGGGGGTCTGAGCAGAGACGTGACATGTTTCTGATTTTTTCATATGTAATTCTGGCTTATTACATTTATTGTGTGTGGGCCTGCTCCCGTGTGGAGCTCAGAGGACAACTTGTAGGAGTCACAAACTCATTATGAGGCTTGAAATCTTACTCACTGGGTCATCTCAGTGGCCATGTTAACTCAGCAGTTTCAATTGCCAATACTTAGGGATACTGCTGCTATGTCTCCCTTAGCCCGGCTCACTGTGCTTGATCTTCATCTAGGCCACAAACAAAGGGTTCTTTACTCAAGGATCCTCATGTCTGGGGGCTTTTGTTGCCCTTGACATTGGGTCAGTGGACCCTAATGGCCCACACAAGAGGTTTCCTCTTTCAGAAATGGTAAAAGTCAAGTTCACCAGGGGACAGTTGGTTTTATCACATGGCTGGGGTGAAGGTCAAGAAAGATCTCCGGGGGGGGGGGCTGGAAAGATGGTTCAGTGGTTAAGAGTGCTTGCTGCTTGTCCAGAAGACTGTAATTCAGTTCCCAGCGCCCTTATCAGGTGTCTCACAATGATCAAACACTTAAAATGAAAGAAAGTCTCTTGTGTATAAGAACGAACAGGGGCGTGGTCAGCTAAGATTGGACATCAGCGAAGGCCAGCTGCTGTCCACCACAGCTATGCAGGGCACCCTCAGCGCAGCAAACACCCAGCCTCAGGTTCCACTCGCCTACCTGCAACAGGCCTGCTCTCTACAGAGCTCTGCCAAACTCTCTCCACTAACACCAGGAGGCAAAGGGCAAACAGAAACCGAGGCTGATGCAAGGGGCCCCGCAAGAGGGAGTCTTATTCTTCCAATCACAGGCTCCTTAGTTGCACCCTGCCACCCCTGGGAGCTTGCTGTACCCTACTCCTGCCACAGTCTGAGTCCCAGTACACATCTGTTCATATGGTCCTTCTCCTACCTAACCTTTTGGGTGGTGGGGTGCCAAGTTTTGCATATACTATACAAGCACTCTACTGCTAAGCTACAGCTTTAACCTAGGAGATCTTTCTCTCTCTCCTTCGAATGTAAATTTTAAAATTTTATTTATGTGCATTGGTGTTTTACCTGCCTGGAGGTGTCGGGTACCCTGGAACTGGAGTTAGAGACTGCTGTCAGCTGCTATGTGGGTGCTGGAACTTGAACCCAGATCCTTTGGAAGAACAGTGTTTTGTTTTGTTTTGTTCTTTTTTTGTTTGTTTGTTTTTTGTTTTTTTGTTTTGTTTTGTTTTGTTTTTCGAGATAGGGTTTCTCTGTGGCTTTTGAGGCTGTCCTGGAACTAGCTCTTGTAGACCAGGCTGGTCTCAAACTCACAGAGATCTTCCTGCCTCTGCCTCCTGAGTGCTGTAACTAAAGGCGTGTGCCACCACCACTGGGCTCAGCCAGTGTTCTTAACTGCTGAGCCATCTCTCCAGGCCTTCCATCTTTCTCTCTTTTTTAAAGGTACTTTTGAAAAACTTCAAATTTATGTGTGTGTGTGTGTTTGTGCGCGCGCGCGTGCGCACACATAGTTAATCAAGGAGGCCAGAAGAAAGTGTTATATTCCCTGCTGCCGGGAATTACACAGTTAATGCCTCACTCTGAAGGTTAGCAGTGGAAAACACTGGCCACAAGCTGTTTCCCCCGCTGTGACCACCCAGTCCCGACCCAGAGCAGCTAGGTGTTATGGGATGAGAGAGGGATATAGCATTTCCTGGTGGTTGGTGGCTGGATAAACTCAGAAGACAGTTGTGAGAGAACTTAAGGAGGACATCCTCTCTCCTGCCCATCACAGGGTAACACACAAGCAATTGCTATCATTTCCTGATCATTTACATGTGGGTCTATTCAGTCATCACATGAACCCCAGAAGGCACACACACACACACACACACACACACACCATTCCCAGGTGCAAACAAGCCAGGCTCAGAAAGGTTGTCTGTCCAGTGTCACATGTTCAATATGCAGCAGAGCCAGGATACAAACGCTGACTTGTCCAGTCATTCCACCTACCAAACTATATGCTTGGTTACTCTGTACCCTGTTTCCTGGAGCCCCCAGTGCATGTGCTTAATGTCAGCCCATATCTGGTGGATCTACACTCAGCTGAACCTAGTTCTTCTCATCCCCAGACAATGGTGGAAGGCCTTTTCTAAAGTTATCATGACTAATGATAACATGGACAGTTCCTCTCTCAGCCATTGCTTGGGCTTTCCATTATGTGCTCTCCAGCCCTAACAAAATGCTCTATCCGTGGTGGTCCTTACCACACCTTTAGCTTATGGCGTGGGTACAGACTCCTCCTCCGTGTCCATCCTTCCTGCAGGCTTGGAGGCACCTCGAAACAACACCTACACATTTGCCACGTGTTTCCTGCTCCTATCCCTGTCCCAGTCAGAGGGTTAGCAGTGGCTCCCCTCAAGGGACTGGACTGATTGTTTCCCAGACCACAGAGCAGCAGGGTCTGGAAATCCTATTCCAGGCACACCCTTCTGCTCTGCAAAATTGGAAAGTTGATTCTAATGCAGTCTGGAAATCCAGACAAAGGAAAGCCCCCATAGAACCACTAAATTCTTTAAAAATTTTTTAAGTTGGAGAGGATAACCTAAAAGCCCTTCCCCTAAAATGAGATTGATGACTTCTCTTTATGCCATCCTAGAGCCCTCACCCAGTGGCTGATGGAAGCAGAGACAGACATCCACAGATATACACTGAGCTGAAATCGGGAATTTAGTTGAAGACAGGGAGAAATGAAGAACGAAGGGGTCTGTACCAGGTTGGAGAAACCCACAGGAACAGTTGGCCTGAACAAGGGAGAGCACATCGACCCCAGATGCTGTCTGGGAGGTCAGTACAAGACTGATCAGACCCCTGAACATGGATGTCAATAAGGAGGCCTCTGCACTCCAGGGAGCCTCTGGTGGTGGATTAGTATTTTTCCCTGGTGCAAGAAGGGACTTTGAGAGCCCATCCCACGTGAAGGGATACACTCTGGCCCTGGACACATGGGGAAGGGCCCAGGACCAGCACAGGAAGATTTGGTGGACTTTGCAGAGCCCCCGTTGAGGGCCCTACCCTGCCTGGGGAGTGGTGGGTGGGGGTAGGCTGGGGGTGGGGGAGGAGGGATGGGGGTGAGGGGAGGGAGAGGGAGAAGGGACTTACATGTGAAACAAGCTTGTTCCCTAACTAGAACTAATAAATAAATTTTTAAAAAATTTTAAAGTTGTGTGTGTGTGTGTGGGGGGGGGGTGTTTTGCCTTCATGTCTATCTGTGCACTGTGTTTGTGTCTGGTGCCCTCAGAAGAGGTCAGAAGTGGGTGTTACAGCCTCTGGAACTGTAGTTAAGGGCAGTTGTGAGCTACCATGTGGGTTCTGGGAACAGAGCCTGGGTTCTCTGCAGAGCAGTCAGCGCTTTAAACAGCTGAGCCATCTCTACAGCCCAGAACCACTTCATTCTAAGCATGGTATAGTAGTACGTATCTACAGTTGAGCATGGGGTTAAGGTGGGATGGCTGTAAAGTTTGACGCAAGCCTGGGACATAGCAAGATTCTATCTTAACCCTTAATACTCCCCCTCCCCCCCAAAAGAAGTATGAAGAAGCTCCCCAAAGAAATAAAAATTAAGGGATTTGAAAAACTCCCAAATCCCAAGTTTAGAAATACTTAAAATCTCACAGCTATGATACTGTGATTATTGGCATTTTGATCTTAGGAATTCTGATTCTAGTTCCTCATGGAAATTCTCATTTTCCCACTTCTTCTGGCCATTTGTATGACTTCGGGCTTACCAATTTTGGATGCTAAAAATAGATTTAAAATCCTTTCTCTAAATAGAGCTATATAATCCCCAGGAATGGTGTAAGGAAAACTAAAAAACCAAAGCAAATGCATGCACGCACACAAGTGTGCACACAGTTCCCAAATCTAGTGATGAGGGGTGTACATATCAGTGCTAGAGCACATTTAGCATTCATTCCTGAGGCTCAATCCCCAGCACCAACCAAATAACAAAGAGACCAAACAAAATAAAACCTCATACCCACTCCCAGAATCCAGATACAAAATACAGTGATAGACAGTCACAAACCTTGGCCTGTACACACCTGTAATGTGACTAGAAGATCACAAGTTCAAGACCAATCTGGGACACACAGGGAGGATGTCCTACCAAGCCAACCAGTTAAACAAAAACTCTGCCACCTCATTACTTTAATGCTTTTTTACAAACTCATGGCAAACCCGTCAGAGTACTATCTAGAATCTGTTCTTCAGCCCACGGGGTTTTTATATCTCTATTTTAGAGACTGTGAATGGAGTCCTAGGCCTGAAGGTTTGGGGAATAGCAGAGGTGCTCTGAGGAGGGATGAAGGATGCATTGCACAATGTCTTCTCTGGAACTCAGAAATTTCCAGGCTTAGGGCCTCCCAGCAATCTGGCCACAGGACTCGATTCCCATCCTGACATTATTGTCCCCAAACTGTAGTTTGAGGTCCTGCCCGACAGACCCTCGGAAGCTTGTCTTCGGGTTTCTGCCCTGCTGCCCTTAAAGAAAGGGGCAAAGAGAAGGAGAGTTGGCTGGGGAAAGTCGCTGGAGGTCGGTGGCTGGCTGTTGGGTCAAATTTCACAGCCTAGGGCCAGTGATAGAGGTAGAGGGAAAGGGCCAGATTGATCTACAGAGTTGAACTCTGCCAGGGACAGAACAGTCTACCTAGAGTTGTGGAGAGCTGGATGACAGGCAGAAGGGCCGGGGCACACTGAGGGAAGTTTGATGACCAGGACATGCCTTTACCCTTGAACCTGCAAGGGAGCCCGATCTGCTGACCTCTGCCCTGCAGCGAGGTGCGCGCTCTTCATGCACCAGTTCCCGCACTTTCCCGCTTTCCCAGCTCCTTGGGCGTCAGCGTCTTACTTGGCGATTGTCTCTCCTGAGACAATCTCTGGCTCTCCTGACCTGCCTATTCTTATCTGCGAATATAATCCTCTTTTTCCACCCGGCCCATCTCAATTCTTCAGTCCTCTAACTCTTTCCTTTCCTCACCCAGCATGAACTCCAGTCCGTTTCTCTGTCCTTCTGTTCCGGTTTAGGACCCCGCTCCCTCCGTCCCAGTTCAAGCCATTCTAGAACCCCCCGGTGTCCCTTCCCCTCTCCCAGCGTGCCCGCCTTCCCGAGGCTGCACGGATCGGAGCCGGGACACTAACCCGATTCGGAAGAGCAGCCGCTGGCTGCGCGTCATGAGCAGGCCGCGGAAGCCCCGCCGCGCTTGGCAGCCGCGGGGACTCAGGAGCAGCACGAAGGCGAAGAACAGCAGCCCGCAACCGGAGACCCACAGCCAGGGCGCCGGCCAGCTCTGCCAAGCCATGCTGGGGGCCGGAACCGGGGGCGGGGCTGAGCGTTGCTAGGCGACGGTCCCGCCCCGCCCCACGCACAAAGAGGCGGGGCTCCCGGCACCTGCGCGCTGTGGGGAGCGGGACACATAGCCCCTCCCATTACTTTACATTCTGACTCGTCCCCTTGCCAGCTGTGGCCTGGCACGCGCTGCGAATCCCTAGATTAAGACAGACTGGCTCCTCCCCTTACTGGCGAGTCCCGGGGCAGAGCTGGAGCCGGCTTAACAGTGTGCTAATCAGGGGCCACATAGACCAAGAGTCCCGCCGGAGTACAGAAGCCACGCCCACCCTCTTACCTTGCGGGGGGGGGGGGGAGACTCTGGGAGAAGCCTTGGTGTGGTCCCCCTGGTGAGAAGCTTTAGACTCCTAAATTTTATCAACTGGAAGGAACCCGGGAGTTCATTGCATCTTCTGCCGTTCATTTATTCATTCACTAAATTAAAGGCGTTGTGCCAGGTTTTGAGGTAGTCAAAAGACACACAGAAGCCACAGATGGCTCAGTGGATAAAGACACTTGGTGCCAAATCTGACGACCTGAGTTTGAACCTTTGGACCCACTTGGTTTGGGAGGAGAGAAGCACTCCTACCAGTTTTCTGATAACCTTCCCAGGAGTGCCATGGCGTTTGAGCTCACACAACTTCACAGTATCCAGGGTGGGGCAGTGGTTTGGTGGCACAGCATGTGTCAGACCCTGGGTTTAGTTACTCCCCAACAGGGAGGATGGGAACATTCCTGGAGCCTACACTATGGAATACAGTGATGAGACTAAGTCGGTGAACAAATATAATTGCATGCATAAGTGTGTGCCTATGTGCTCACAAACTTACAGATAGATGTGACGAGAAACTGTGGTGCCTACAAGGAAGCAAAAGGGGGAACCAATGATATGGGACATTGAGGACCATCTTAGATGGGGAGGGCATGTGACATTTCACCCATGTCTCAAAGATGAAAAGAGGCCGCAGTCCACGGCGACTTCATCAAGGTTATGCAGCCAAGGGTGGCAGAGCCGGGTCTAGCAGCTAGACACCCTCATTTCCTTGCCTGGTCTGGTTTCCACATTGATGTCTCCTCACCCCATTGCTGCTGCCTTCCTAAAGAGTTCTAGATGCTGTTCTGGTCAATGGGGTGGAGGTGGGTGTGAGAGCAACTGTGGTGCCATTTAGATTGAGACACACAGGAGCCAGGGCCGGGCTGGCTGGATTTGGTCTTGCCCAGCCCTCTGCAGGAAGGGAAGGAAATGCTGCAAATTCAAGCTCACATCACTCCCACTGGGAGAGGCGGAGGGAAGCAGGTGAGGCAATACTCTTGTTTTCCTCCCTGCTTCCTGAGCTCAGCCTGAGAGCTCTAGATAACAAGACCCCACATCACATTTTCCATCACCCTCTGTGGTCTGGGAGTCAGTCACAGTACCCACTGTACAACTGTAGGTTCCTACGTACAAGTTTGTACTTCAATCCCCTTCACCCACTGCCCACCAAAAAGCCGATGGGTGGGTTAAATCATTTCCAAACTGCATTGTAATTCACCCAATCCTTGCTTTACTCTGGAAGCCCCAGGAATTCGGAGTTTCTTTTCTGTTGGACCATCTTGAGAGACACAACCTGTAGCCTGTAGACATACACTCCCTGTCTCTTAACTGCAGTTCTATTGCACAGGAAGTGCTGAAGCTGCCAAGGGCTGTGGTGAGATGAAGACCAATAAGCAAATTCACAGAAGGCAAGTTCAGTGAGGGAGCCTTTGTATCTCTGTGCCTGCACATGCAAAACTGAAGGATTGTGGGTCACTGTGAACATACCCTGCTGGAGGAGAGTTGCTGTGGAGCAGCATTTTGTGGAGAAAATAAAACACAGTCCCTGTGTTTTATTATCTGAAACAGGAAGTGCAGGCTCAGGCATGGGCCTGCAGAAAACACAAAGGACAGAATCTTTTTTTTTTTTTTTTTTTTTTTTTTTTTGGTTTTTTCAAGACAGGGTTTCTCTTGTAGCTTTGGATCCTATCCTGGTACTCGATCTGGAGACCAGACTGGCCTGGAACTCACAGAGATCTGCCTGCCTCTGCCTCCCGTGTGCTGGGAT
This sequence comes from Cricetulus griseus, assembly GCF_003668045.3. Lineage (NCBI taxonomy): Eukaryota > Metazoa > Chordata > Mammalia > Rodentia > Cricetidae > Cricetulus > Cricetulus griseus. Next base: position 427,571,510 of record NC_048595.1, on the reverse strand, counting down.
TAAAGGCATGCGCCACCAATGCCTGGCCCAAAGGGCAGAATCTTAAACCTCAGGCACTTGCACCCCTCCAATATCCATTAACAAACATTAACAGATTCATGGATAATAAACACAAGACTTGGTTTATGGAATCCTTGGAGTCCAGCAAGGCTGGGGATAGGGATTGAAGGAGAGTGTCTGTGCAAACTCATGCAGGCTTGGGGAGCCATCCTCCTCTACTCTGGACTGTTCTGGAAGACATTCTAGGATCGCTCCAAATCTGCTGTAGTCCTCTCTCCTGTCCCATGAAAATCTGCTGTTCTAGCAAACTAGATGCTATTCACTCCTTTCCTGCATTCTGCCCTGCAATATCTAATCACCCATAGTTTCTAGAATTCACCATATTGTTTTGTGCTCCCGCGCTTTTGTATGCACTATGTTTTCTGCCTGGAGTGCCCTTCTTTCTTTGTTCCATAGATTCAGATCTCACAGGCCTTCCTGAACGAGCTCACACTCATGCTTACCAGGACCCTTTAGTGTGATGCCAGTGCCATACCTTTCCGTTTGCTGGTGGTATCAGAGTGTAGTCTCAAGCTTCACCATCTTTCTTCAGAGTGGAAACTCTAATTTAATGTATTCATCTGTAGCTTGTCAGTGTCTGGCATGGTGCCACCTACATATTAAATACTGACTAAATGTTCTTTGAAATGCCAAAGTCCCATCACAGCCCACAGGGCTTCTGCTCCATAGCTGAGCCTGTCTTCATCCTTCTTAAATGGCATTATTCCCCTTGTCACTTTGCATCAGCTACGTGGTCCCTCAAATGTACCAAGGTCATTACCACCTCAGGCCCTATGATGTTAATCTCTATTGTTACCTTGGTGAGTTCTAGACTTACCTGGGAGGTGAACCTCTTGGCCTGTGGGGTATTGTTTTCATTAGGTTAGTTGAGATGAGATGACCTGACCTCTCTGGGCTACTCCGTGGGTGGCACCATTCCCTAGGCTGCAATCCTAACTGTAGGAAAAGGAGAACAGGCTAGGCAGTGATGGCATATAACTTTAATCCCAGCATTCAGGAGGCAGAGGCAGGCAGATTTCTGTGAGTTCAAGACCAGCCTGGTCTACAGACCTAATTCTAGTACAGGCTTCAAAACTACAGAGAAAGCCTGTCTTGAAAACAACTAAACAAACAAAAAACAAAGCAAAACAAAAACAAACAAATAAAGAAAAAGGAGAACAGGGATTCACCACCCTCTGCTTCCTGACTTTGGACGCAATATGACCAGGTTCGTGCAGGCTTCTGCTATCTTACCTTCCTTGCCAGGCTGGACTGTTCTCTTCAACTTTGAGTTAAAATGACATCCCTCCCCTTTAGACTCAGCATGGCAGTACACTGTTTTGATCCCAGTCCTCAGAAGGTAGAGACCAGCAGATCTCTGTAAGTTCCAGACCAGCTTGGTCTCCGGAGTGAGTTCCAGGTCAAGCCAGCACTACATAGTTGAGACCTTTTCTCAAAACCCAAGCAAAACCTTTCTCCCTTGAGTTGCTTTTCTTGGGGCATTTTTATCACAGCATCAGGAAAAGAAACCAAGACGGGTCCTTTGTACACACTCCTTCCCCTTGGAAGCTGAGGACTGATCTGCATCTTGAGCAGAGGGGCAGAGAATAGTAGGTCCGTACCTTACACCCTAAGGAGTTTACATCTGCAGATGCCCCTTTCTCAGGCTGTGTCTTACAGTCATCTCGGGGCACACAAGTCTTTGTTGTGGGCTTGTCCTAGGCATTACAGGACTTTGTCAAGACCTGAAGCATCTACTTCTAGATTCTATCGTGTCCTCTCCCGCCCAGGTGTAGTTGGGAGCCCTGGTGGATGGGGGAGCAGCTGCCCCTCTGCTCAAGATGCAGATCACTCCTCAGTTTCCAAGTGGAAGGAGTGTGTACACGCAAAGAATAGTAGGTCAAAGAATAGTAGGTCCGAGCCGGGCGTTGGTGGCGCATGCCTTTAATCCCAGCACTAGGGAGGCAGAGGCAGAGGCAGAGGCAGAGGCAGGCGGATCTCTGTGAGTTCAAGGCCAGCCTGGTCTCCAGAGTGAGTGCCAGGATAGGCTCCAAAGCTACACAGAGAAACCCTGTCTCGAAAAACCAAAAAAAAAAAAAAAAAAAAAAAAAAGAATAGTAGGTCCGTCCCCCACCCAGGCCTCTTCTGTACACCCCCCCCATTATACCACTTGTACTTTATTGTGGTGTGTTTTGGTTTTGGTTGTTGTTTTTTTTTTTGAGACAAGATTTCTCTGTGTAGCTCTGTAGACCAGTCTGGCCTCAAACTCACAGAGATTCACCTGCCTCTGCCTCCCAAGTGCTGGAATTAAAGGCACACACCACCACCACCTGGCTAGTGTGGTGAGTCTAATGAGAATTGTCTCCCTAGGCTCAGATGTTTGATTGTTTGGTTCCCAGTTGGTGGTACTGTTTGGGAAGGATGAGGAGGTATGGCCTTGTTGGAGGAGAGGGGTGTCACTGGGAGTGGGCTTTGAGTTTTCAAAAGCCCACACCATCCACAGTTAATGCTCTCTCTCTCTCTCTCATGGTTGTTGTCTCCATATGTAAGCTCTCAGCTATTGCTCCAGCCCCATACCTGCCTACTGTCATGCTCTGCACCCTGGTGCTCATGGACTAATCCTCTGAACCTGTAAGATAAACTCTTTCTTTCTATAAGTTGCCTTGGTCACAGTGTCTCTTCACAGCAATAGAAAAGTAGCCAAGATAATTACTGTCTACGTCCTTCACCTTTAAGGCACTTTACACAACTGGACATTGTCTTATGAGTCCCACTGCCAATCCCGCTGGAATGTAAGCCCCATGAGTCGGTGGTATGTACAATGCTGGCCCAGAGCATTAAGTTAGCATTTGATGAATGACTGAATGTATGATAGAAGCAAAGAATGGCTGAATTACAATTTATTGTTGCTGAGCACTGTGACAGTTAGGAAACCGGTATTCTCATGTTCTCACCAGTGGGTTCTGTCCCTAGAGGACAGTTGTATAGAAGACTACAGAACAATCCACACCAGGAAGCTGTTAGGGGAGCTATCTCTGAGGCACTCACACACCCAGACATTCGGCCACACAATCCTTCCTCCTAGGAGCCTCTCAGAGGCACTGCCAAGGCTATAGTTTGCCTCTGACTCTCCAAGATAGGCCATTAATAATCTAAAGCACAGCCATTATGCCTGTAAGTTCAGCATTGGGAAGGCTGAGACAAGAGGTTCATGAGTTCAAGGCCAGTCTGGGCCTTTGAGACCCTGTCTCAAAAACAAACAAATGTATGCTCCAAACAGCAACAACCAAAGGCAGCTAGGCATGGTAGAACACCCCTGTAATCCTGCCACTAGTAAGTCTGAAGCAGAACGATTGTGAACTCACAGTCTAGCTGTGAATTCAAGACTAGCCAGTCTATATAACTAGATGCTGTCTCAAAAAGAAAAAAACAAACCAAGCCAGGTGGTGGTGGCACACACCTTTAATCCTGGCACTTGGGAGGCAGAGGCATGTAGATCTCTGTGAGTCTGAGGTCAGCCTGGTCTACAGAGTAGTTTCAGGAGAGTCAACGCTACACAGAGAAGCCCTGTCTTGCAAAAAAAAGCAAACAAAAGAAAACAAAAACCACAAAACAGGGCTGGAGCTATGGATCGGTAGTTAAGAGAGGACCACAGTTGGATTCCCAGCACCCACTTGGCAGCTCATTCTATAACTGGAGTTTTGTAACTCCAGTCCCAGGAGATCCAACACCCTTTTCATCCTGGCCTCTCCAGATGCTAGGCCTGAACGTGGTACACAGACATGGATGCAAGCAGTAAACTCACACACATGAAGACAGAGAGCGCGCGTGTGTGCGCGCGCACACACACACACACACACACACACACACACACACACACACACCAAAAAGCAACCTTTCTTCCAGGTTCCAGGGGTAGAGGCAGATGTTCTCACGTCCGTTCCTTATTCCAGCTGCCAGCGAAAGCTGTGTCCCTTGGAAAGACAGCCTGACTTCACCCTTGCATTATGGCTCAAGCTGGATGACTGGTGCATAGCTGACTTACAGGATATCATTGGTGATGATGGTGATGATGGTGAGGATGATGATGATGTCAATAACACCATAGTAGATGGAGCTGTTTCAAGGTGAAAGAATAGAGATATCAGCTGGGCATAGTGGCACACCCTTTAATCCCAGCACTCAGGAGGCAGAGGCAGGCAGATTTCTGAGTTTGAGGCCAGCCTGGTCTACAAGGGCTAGTTCCAGGACAGCCTCCAAAACCACAGAGAAACCCTGTCTTGAAAAACAAAAACAAAACAAAAACAAAAAACAAAAAACAAAAAACAAACAAAAAGTAGGGTTATCTTATTGGACCAGGTGGCAAAGTCAATTTTGTTTATAAATGTTGACCTAATGCAAAAGTAGTTGTAGAATATGTCTATTGCTCTATGTTGCTCTTGCTGGCTGTAGGTTTGAATTGTGTATGTTTTTACCTTTTCTTCTCCTGGAATATACTTGACATTTGTTATCACTGTATATAGTTTTGTATCAGGCTTAAAGCCTTCTTCTTTAGACAAAAAGGGAAATTACAGTGGCATCTTGCCTTGCCAGTGAACTTGTAGTAGTGGCCACACCCTTTGGGCGTGGTTTCAGGTGACACCTTTAAGGTAGAGAAGCTGCTGGAGCACTCTCTTTTGGGTCCCAGAGAGCATTGGAAGGGCAGAGATTACATCTTCTGGAGCAGGAAGTCCGCAGCGGTTATTTACTCTTATCCGTGTAAGTCCTTCCCCAATAAAACACCTATTGATCATTTATCTTGGGTCTGGTGAACTCATTTAAACTCTGCCTTCAGGTAGTGGCTGGACACTCTGGCCAGCCCCATTGTCATGTTGTCATCAAGAGCTCATTGTACCAATAGTGACCTTCCCTCTGAGCCATTGTGCTTCATATTCTGAAAACATGGTTTGCCTGTGGGACTTCCCTGCCACTTCTCACCTGCCCTGCCTTGTGTTTTCCCTTGCTTTCCTACCTGCCCACTGACCTGCCTTCTGTAGGGCAAGCTGTAGTTTCTGTCTTGTCCTAGCTCTGGGTTGGGCATGGCTGCACTAATCCTTAGCACTATTCAGCACTAAGGCTTTGACTTGTTCCCTTTGCAACCTGGTTCCATTCACCCTTCTTAGGCAACCTAGTGGTCCAGATCCCAGCAGCTCACCATGCGAATACTAAACTTGTACTGATACCTAACCAGCATAACACACTACAGCCTAGAACTACCGAACTCATGCTATTCTTCTGCCTCAGCCTCCTGAGTGTCTGGGACTACAGGTATGCACCATCAGACATGACTTTTGAGCATCTATTTTACTCTTTTTTATTTCTGCCTCTAGGTAACCAACAAGCATGACTTATGTAGATCTTAATTCAGCAGATCTGGAGCTATAGGGAGCTTATGATCCACTCCAGGTGCTTGAAAAAACAAACAAACAAACAAAACCGTGCAGACTCTACCTCCTGCCACTGACATTCACATGCAGTAGGTCCACTGGGCCCAACATCGTACATTCTGCACTGGTCATCCAGGACTCAGCCATATCCTCTGTCCTTGACCTCAGTTCCAAGGTTTCCAATGTAGTTAGTTCAGCAAGGACCTGCTCACGGGTCATACCTTTCACTGATTTGGACCACTCTGACTGTGAAAAAACTCAACTCTAGTGTCTTCTTCTCTGGCCCCCCATCCCAGTACAATGTCCTCCAGTTCCTTGAATCAGTCAATTCCTCCCAGCCCTTCAGTCCACATTTCAGACTGCATTTCTTCCCTCCCAATATTTTATTGTTTGTTTTTCAGTACTGGGGATTAAACCCCAAACCTAGTGCTTGCTAAGCAAGCACTCGGCCACTGAGCCACACCCATGCCCTCCTTACCTGGTCTGAGGTTCAGCCCCTTGCAGCACTCACCCCTCTTCCATCCAGCCTTAGCCCACTAGCCTCCTGGCCCACCTGTACAAACCTAACTTCTAGCTTCCTATGGCATGGCATAGGAAACTCCTGTCTCCTGTAAATCAGGACCACTTTGATTCAGGCCTTATTGGGACCCCAACATAATGCATCTTGCTGGGGTCCTGTCTTGATGGGGCACTTTCATATTCTGTATTAGAAGACACACTTGTACCCAGTGTCATACAAAGGAATCAGCCTGTGCATGTTGTTCCAGGTTTAGCAAATCACTCTATTAATGGTTTGCTCATTCTGAGTTAATCCCCTCCCTGTCCAGACGCCCCTGCAGGAGTACAAGGCTGATCACACCAGAAGCTAATTGACTCTGAGATTCGAGCGCCTGAGCCCAAACATGCACAGAATGAGGGAGGTGTGAGGGAAATAAGGAGGGAAGCACAAATCTCACAGGACTCAGAAACGGGCTAGCCATCTGACCTGAGGGGCAAGAGTGAGACAGAGAATGACTGACTGCCTTTGTCCCCTGCTCTAGTTAGCTTTCTATTGCTGTGATAAACACCACGATCAAAAACAGCCTGGGGAAGAAAGGATTTATTTCATCTTACCACTTCACTGAAGGAAGTCAGGGCAGCAACTCAGGAGGAACTGAAGCAGAGGCTTGGAGGAGCACTGCTTGCTGGTTTGCTCCCCATGGCTTGTTAAACCTGCTTTCTTATATCTCCAGGGCCATCAGCCCAGGGGTGGCATTACCTACAGTGGGCTGGGCCTTCCCATGTCAATTACTAATCAAGAAAATATTCAATAGACTTGCCTATAAGAAAATCTGATGGAGGTATTTTCTCATCTGAGGTCCCCTCTTCCAAAATGACCCTAGCTTGTGTCAAGTTCATAAAAGAACCACAAACAAAACAACGCAACAAAAAACTAACAACCACATTCCTTTTCTATATAGAATCTGCTCGCTGGGATTCAAGGATGACAGATGTCAGGTGACAGGTGTCTCTGAATCAAGACACAGTGCTCAAGAGTCTATTCCTGTCTCCTCTCAGTGACATCTGCAGGTATCCCTCAGTGTCAGGCTCCAGGATTCCCATTATAGTCTCAATACCCACAACTGTCATTTTGAACCTCAGACCCCAACTTCATTTCCTTTGCCTTCAGCAAATGTCCTTTAAGAACAAAGTTCTGTGGCCACTCGGCCCTCTACACATCGGCCTCTTCCACAGGAATCCTCACAGGGAGTGCCATGGCCCTTCTGCTCAGATGTTTAAACAGTGGTACTCACAGCCACCACTTTTCTCCCTCTCTAAGAGCAAATTCAAAGTCAAGCTTCTGCTGGGTGGTGGTGGAGCTCGCCTTTAATCCCAGCACTCAGGAGACAGATACAGGTGGATCACTGTGAGTTCAAGGCCAGCCTGGTCTACAGAGGTAGTTCCAGAACAGCTAGGGCTGTTACACAGAGAATCCCTGTTGTGGGGATTACTTACAGAGTGACTTACTTACAGAGTGACCTAGCCAGCTGGCAGGCAGCAGTCTATACAGCAAGCCGAAAGGTGAACCCCAAAACAAAACTAGCCACCTGAATGACCCTCACCCTACTTCATCCTGACCATGCCCCCGCAGGCGTAGTCAGACACACCTGTAGCCAGCCCCTAAGCAGGCGTGACTACAGTGTCCCCTACACCCTGTCTTGAAAAACCAACCCCCCCCCAAAAAAACCCAAAAGACAAAGCTTCCCCCAAAAGTCTAGTTCAGTGGTGCATGGAATAATTGCAACATTCAGGAAGCTGAGGCAGGAGGATCTCAAAGTTCAAGTCTATACCCTATATACAACAACAACAATACCCCACTATCCTGAGGGGGCGGGGCTAGGGATGTAAGTTCAGTGGTAGAGCCTAGCATATACAAGGCCTTAGGTTTGATCACCGTTGCTATATACATACATGCATACATGGATTCAAACTAAAAATAAGGATTTGGAGATGGCCCAGTATGTGTACACATGTGCACATGTTCCTATACAGACACATGAACATACCTTCATACCATACACATACACAAAATAAGAAAGAAAAATTCTAATGTCAGGCTGGGGGTAAGAGTATATGTTTAGTATGAGCAAGGCCCTAGACTCTGTCCGCAGAAACAAACAAGATAGAAAGAAAGAAGTTGGGCAGTGGTGGACCACGCCTTTAATCCCAGCACTCAGGAGGCAGAGGCAGGTGGATTTCTGTGAGTTCGAGACCAGCCTGGCTTACAAAGTGAGTTGCAGAACAGTCAGGGCTGTTATATAGAGAAATCCTGTCTTGAATGCCCAAGAGAGAGAGAGAGAGAGAGAGAGAGAGAGAGAGAGAGAGAGAAAGAGAGAGAGACTATGACGTCTTCCCCAATGGCATAATTTGAAAGGCTTGTAAAGGCTGAAGGCCACAGAGGCTCAGCTGGGGCTACAGAGGGAGGTGAGGTGAGGTGAGGCTCTTGTCCACCCAGAGGTTCCACAGGTAGAGGAGGGCTCAGCCAGGCCTCTGGAGAACCTCAGAAGGATGTTTGTCATGAAAATATATGACTGTGGATCCTAAACCAGAAAAAGGGACCCTAAGTCAAACTGGGAATACACTATACATAAATTGATTGTCTGTTAATTTCCTGGACTTGATGCTATTTTTAAATTTATTTATTTTTATTTTGTGTACACTGGTGTTTTACCTGCATGTGTGTCTATTTGAGGGTGTCAGATCTTGGAGTTACAGACAGTTGTGAGCTGCCATGTGGCTGTCAGGATTGAACCTGGATCCTCTGGAAGAGCAGTCAGTACTCTTAACCACTGAGCCATCTCTCCAGCCACCCATATACTAATTTTATAGTTAAAAAATGTGAAAGTTTTAGAAAAGAGAGTGACCTGTACGGGATCTCCTGTACTTTTTCAAAAATATTCTGTAAACCCGAGATTATCTCAAAACAAAGAGTTAAAAAAAAAACAAAAACCCTGGAACACACACAAACAGAATTGTGTTCATATGTTGAAACAGGATTGGCTTTTTTCTTTTTTCTTTCTTTTTTTTTTTTTTTTTTTTTTTTTTGAACATGGACATGGCGAATTCTGTTTGGCTGATGAATGGCCATTTTCTAACCACTCTCCATGTTTTCCTTGTTAACTTCTATTTTGCTTATTCTCCTTAGCACAGCCTTTAGTTCCTCTCCAGCCCTGGTGGGTGGGTCTTGATTGGTCTAAGCTAATTGGTACCCTGCCAGCTATTGGTTAGACCCAGGAACATGATGCAATTCCTGCCATAAATAGCAAATATTTATATAGCCCACAGCATGTGCCAGGCACTGCTCTCAGCACTTTAAATAGAAGAACCCTTGGCTCCCACTCAACCCTATCAATCAAATACCGAGAGATCAATTCAGTGGCTCCAGGTCACACAGCTGGTGAGAGGACAAGAGGGACAGGATGGGGACCTTCTTAAAAAGTTTTCATTGTTTTTAAAAGGAATCTAATGCAGCGGCACTGTTCAGTGTTCCTAACCAAACCCAGGGTTCTTTGCACACTAGGCATGCTCACAATTACTGAGATGCATCCCATCCCTACTGGCAGCTTTTTGTTGTTGTTTGTTTAGGTCAGGCTTTCATGTGTCCAGGCTGACTACTTCCTTTGCACCTGAGACTGACTCTGAACTCCTGACCTTTCTGCCTCCCCTTTCCTGAGTGCTGGGACTACAAGTGCTCTCTACCTAGCTCAGCTGTGCTTTCTCAAATGTCCCCTTTCTTTTTACAAAGAAGCCACCTTTACTGCTCCAGGGTGCTGCCACTTGCTGTGGTGTCTGGTACCCCAGTAGCCATTTTGGTACTATCAAAAAGCAGTTTAGGAGGATATTCCAGGATGGCTAGGATAGTTCAGCTAGTAAAAGCACTTGCAGGGTCAGCCTGACCACCTGAATTCAATTTCAGAATCTCATGGTGGAAGGAGAAAACTGACTCCCAAAAGTTGTCCTCTGACCTACACATGTACATTCAGACTCCCAAACACATCACACACACACCACCACCACTACCACCACCACCACCACCACTGAGATGGCAGAGCATAAATGGAGCAAGAACCTGTATCTCTGAAGACCTCATGGAAAAGTGTGCATGGTGGCTCACACGCTATCCTAGCATTAGGGAAGATGAGGCAGAATTCATAGTCCAGCCTGGGCGACACAGACTCAGTCAGTTGCAAACAAATAAACAAGTCTTGAAGTAACCAGTCTTGGAGTTTCTAGCCAGGTATTTCACTCTGCCTTTTGTTTTGTGTGTGTGTGAGAGAGAGAGAGAGAGAGAGAGAGAGAGAGAGAGAGAGAGACAGAGAGAGAGAGAGATAGAGAGAGAGAGAGAGAGAGAGAGAGAGAGAGAGAGAGAAGTATGTGTTTAGGCCAAATGAGAAAACTTGAATGTAATCCTCAGGAACACTTTCCACCTCCTTAGAAACAGGGTCTCTCAGTGGGCTAGAAGAGCTCACCAAGAAGACAAGTTCCTACCTCGATTTTCCCACAATAATAGAACATGTAACCTGAACTAAAATGAACCCTTTCACCCCTAAATTGCTTTTGTTTAGTTGTTGTTGTTTGAGACATGATTTCTCTGTGTATCTCTGGCTGTCCTAGAATTCACTCTGTAAACCAGGCTGGCCTCAAACTCACAGAGATCCACCTGCCTCTGCCTCCTGAGTGCTGGGATTAATACCGTGTGCCACTACCACCTGGCTCCCCGAGTTGCTTTTTATCAGAGTATTTTATTACAACCACAGACATGAGGCTAGCACAGAAACCTTGTTTATATGCTATTGGGTATCACTTGCCTTGTTTCTTAAACCTTTAAAATCTCTATCCTTCTATGATGCGATGCATCATGATTACTTTATGAAAGCAGAACTCTTTTTACTTTCCCTTCCCATTTCTCAGCTCATCATCTGGGCAATGCTGTCATCTGTCCATCCCAACAGGCTGTGTCTGTCCCTTGAAGGTCAAACCCACTTGTCATTGCTCAGTCCTTGCCCCTGAGCCCCAGGGCAGCAACTGTGACAGAGAAGCATGCCTAATTCCCTTCTTGTCCCACCCTGGCAGTCTATTGTGGCTGTCTTGTCACACATATGACCTCCCAAGTGCCTCTACCTCCCAAGTCTACGATGGGATTGCAGGCGTAGGCTGCCATGCCTGGCTGACCCTTTTCTGTACAATCCTTGCTTTCCCAGATATGCTCATTGCTCCAAAGAGATGTCCATGGACCCCTCATGATTGGCCAGTCTCAGTGCCCACCTTCCTGCTGGTCGCCTCCATGAAGATGCTCCAGGGGCTTTTCCACATTATTTGTCTAAAGCTGACCCCGTCATGCTCAGATATCACCCCACTTGCTTCTTCACTATCCTTGTCATGCTTAATATTGACGTCTTCAACTTAACAGGACCTAAAATTAATTAGGAATTAGGAGATGAACCTCTGGCCTGGTCTGTGAGGGAGTCTCTACATAGGGCTAAGAAGAGGATGGAAGTGACATTCTAGGAACTGAGGTTCAAGGCAGAAAGAAAAAGAGAAAGCAAGGACTGGCATGGTAGGGCATGCCTTTGAAAGACCCCTGCCCCTTAGCTCTTAAGTTTGCCTCCTCCTCCGGTCGGCAGCTGATGGGGCGCGCGGCGGATGCCTCGCTCCTGCGCCTCCCCGATCTCCACCCCCGCCGGCCTCCACTTCCCCCGCCGCCGCACGTCCGGCCGCCGGTTCCCTCCAAAGCTGGTCCACCCCGGCGGGGCCCCCGCGCCCCCTGCCCGTCCTCCTGGCACCGCGCCCCGGGGCTGGGGCCGAGCAAGGAGCCCGCGAGGAGGCACGAGGGTGAGCACCAGGTGGGCCGGCACGAGGGCGAGCACCAGGTGAGCCGGTCTGGGTCCCCGCCCTCGCGCCCCCGCCCAATGGGGAACACTCCGTCCCAAGGTCTCCGCCCCCAAGGTCAGCCATCTGGACGCGGAGGGGGGAATTGAGTCTGTTGTACCAGACACCAGACCTTGAGAATATGCTGGTCTGGAATGGCTCTGTGCCTCATTTGAACCATCCAATAGAAATGACTCTGTATTTCACCTCATTTGAATGACTCTATACTTTGCCTCATTTGAATAACCCTGAGTAGCGCCTCATTTACATTGACCAATGGGAATAGCTCTGTACTGCGCCTCATTTGAATTATCCAATAGAATCCCTGCTTTTTGCTATATAAGGACCCCTCTCCCTTGGCTCGGCGCGCTTGGCCTCACAGAAGCTAAGTCGCCCCGGGTACCCGTGTATCCAATAAAGCCTCTTGCTATTTGCATCCAAGTTCGTGGTCTCGCTGATTCTTGGGTACGGGTCTCCTTCTACGAAAGTACCTCTTCGGGGGTCTTTCACCTTTAATCTCAGCCCTGGAGAGGTGAAAGCAGGGGAACTGTGAATTTGAGGCCAGCATACCTGGAAGTTGCATGCCAGCCAAAGTTACATGGTGAGACTGACCCTGCTTCAGAGAGTGAGAATGAATGAGAGAGAGAGAGCCAGCACTAAGTACCAGTGCTCATCTAATCTCTCTCTGCTTCCTGCTTCCTGATTATGCATGCAGTTCAACCCCATGTTCCTGTTGCCATGCCTTTTCTGCCATGATGGACTGTACCCTCAAACTGAGAGCTCAAATAAATCTTCCTTAAGTTATACTCTTGTCCAATATTTTCTCACAGTTATGAGAGAAGTGACTAATACTGTTTTAGTGGCTAAAATGTCTTAGTCACTTTTCTATTGCTTCGAGGAGACTATGGCTAAGGCAACCTATAGAAGAAAAAGCTCACTGGGACTCACAGTTCCAGGATCCTACAGTCCATGACCCTCATGGCAGGGAGCATGGCATCAGGCAGGCAGGCGTGGTGCCGAGGCAGTGGCTGAGAAGTCACATCCTTATACCAAGTAGAAGGCAAAGAAAGAGACACTGGGCATAGTGTGGGCTTTTGAAACCTCAAAGCTTGCCCCCAGTGACACACCTCCTCTAACAAGACCACACCTCCTAATCCTTCTCAAACAGTTCCATCAACTGTAAACAAACATGCAAATATATGAGCCTATGGAGGCTACTCTCATTCAAACTGCTACATGCATCATCCTGTTTGTTCCATGAGAGGGATTTACAAGGCTACACATTTCAGAGTCTTGGCTCCAAGACCTAGCTCTGTCATGCCCTAGCCATGTGATCTTGGGTAAGTTATGCCACTTTCCTTGGCCCAGCCTTCTCATCTGTAGGTCAAATGAGAAGAGGGTTTACCTGCAAGGCCTTCTGTGGGGTTCACAGGAGGTAACAGCTGAGCTCACTCTGCAAAATGCCCATCACATAGACAAGAACTATTGACTTGCCTGGCAGTGGTGGCGTACGCCTTTAATCCCAGCACTCTGGAGGCAGAAGCAAGTGGGTCTCTGTGAGTTTGAGGCCAGCCTGGTCTACAGAGTGAGTTCCAGGACAGCCAGGGCCACACAGAGAAACCCTGTCTTGAAAACAACAAAACCTATTGACTTGAAAAGAAACCTAAACCTTGGTTTTCCTGCACGTCTGACCAGTTTCCTTTTTCTGGGGATCTTGCAGTCCTCCTACTCATTGAATTGTTCTCTTGTTGCCCACTCATTGCTTTTGGCTTTGTTTTCAAAGATTTCAATTTCTTTCATCCGGACCCTCGCCACAACCTTCCCTATGGCACAGGAGGCCCTTCACTTACACTCTTCCTAACCCATGAATCCAAGTGCATCCCTCTCCTTTGGAAGATGCTACAGGCCTCTTACTCTCAGTCTCCAGCGTGCCCCACCCACTCCTCCTGCATCCCCAGAGGACTTCTCAGGTCTCTCCTAGCTGAGGCCCCACAGACACTGACTGTCTTTCTCTTCTACCTCTGCACCTGTTTTTGCTTCTCTTAGGAAGCTGCTTTTCCTGTCTTACTCCCCAGTGAACTCCAAGCTCACCATCTACTATCCCTGGAATAAGCCCTCAGTTCCTTTACCAGTCTGCAAGGAAACTAAGGACACAGAACTTCAGAGCAGTGCCAGACACTCGGAAGACTCAGCTGTGGCAGAGGGCTCCTTCCCAAGACCCTGTGTGCTCCTCTAGCAGAAAGTCCCATCTATTGGGTGACAGCTGTGCTCCCAGTCCAGAGACGGTACCTGGCACACAGAGTCCTGAATACATATCTGTCAAATGATATATGAACTACGAGGTCAGCTTCTAGAAGAGGCCTTTTCTATCCTGACTCTAGCCTAAATAATGATGTCCCCTAGTTCAATGCACATCTCTGTCATTGTCCTCAGCAGGTTGTGGGGGAGTTCCTGGTGCTACTCAAGGACATCTGGAGTTCCTTATTGGAAAGGCAGGCGCCAGCCTGACTGACTGACTGACTGACTGTGTCTTCACTCTTCCACTATTTACTTGGTGCCTACTTTGGTGAAAATTAAAATATTGTGGGTTTCTCTTTTTGTTTTTATTTTTATGTGTATAAGAGTTTAACTAACTTTTGTATATGTACTGTGTATGCCTGGTGCACTTAGAAGTCAGAAGAGGGTGTCACATCCCCTAGAACTAGTTATGTACAGCTGTGAGCTGTTGTATGGATGCTGGAACTGAGCCTGATTCCTCTCCAAGAGCTCTTAAGCACCGAGCCATCACTCTAGCCCATGGTGACAATTTTTAAAAATCTTGTCTGTAAACTGGACATGGGGGTGCATGCCTTTAATCCCAGCACTCAGGAGCCAGAGGCAGGTGAATCTCTGTGAGTTCAAGGCCAGCTTGATCTGCCAAGGGAGTTCCAGGACAGCCAGAGCTACAGAGAAACCCTGTCTCAAAAAAAAACAAAAAACAAAAAACAACCCAAAACAAACAAACAAAACAAACAAAAATCCCATGTGTGCATTTGTGCATGTGTGTGTGATGTATATGTGTGTATTTGTGAGTGTGTGTATGTGTGTACCTATGTGTGCATATTCATTTGTGAGTGTGTGCTATGTGTATATGTTTGTTGTGTGTATGTGGGTGTTGCTCTATGTGATCATGGGTATGTGTTTGCACTGCATGTGTATGGTCAGAGAACAACCTCAAGTATTGGTCCTCACCTGGTTTTTTTGTTTTTGTTTTTTTCAAGATGGGAATTCTTTGTGTAGCTTTGAAGTCTGTCCCGGAATTCACTTTGTAGACCAGGCTGGCCTCAAACTCACAGAGATCTGCCTGCCTCTGCCTCCCAAGTGCTTGAATGGGTACCTAGTGGGCTCCTTCTATCTTATTTGAGAAAAGGTCCCTCCAGAAGTTTGCTGCTGCTTACACCAGCCTGTGAGACTCTGCCTTCCATCTCCCCACAGGAACATTGCACCTAATTTTTACATGAGTCCTGGGGGTCTGAACCCCGGCTCTCAGGCTTGCTGGATGAAGCTTACCCACTGAGCAATTCTCCTAGTAACTAGGTCCAGCTTCATGTACCATAACTGTGAAATCAACCTCTGGTCTTCACAGGTGCTCAAACATCACACAGGGTGTGATGCTTCTCTTCCATTCCTCACGGCCATCACCACAAGTCAGAATGACATGTCTGTCCCACTGCAGGCCCCTTCACACCCATCCACATCAAGCAGTCCAGAAGCCTTGCTGGGATTCCACAAGCTCTGCCTGAAGCCAGGATCTATACAACCGAGTGCACATGCTTGCTTTAGCCACTTTTCTAGTGCCATGTCCCCACGTGCTTCCTTCAGCCAGCCAGCACTGCTTGCTGTCCAGTCTTCTGCCCCACGACATTGGGAGAAATCTTTGTTTTGTTTGGGATGGATTCTAATGTGGCCTCAAACAAACCTCTTACCGAGCTGATGATGACCTTAACCTCCTGACCCTCATGTCTCCCCTTCCCAAGTGCTGGGATCCCAGGAGTGCTCACCTTGCCCACCTGAGAAATCTTTTAAAGAAAATTTCTTCAGGTCCCAGGTGCCTTTTGCCCAGCCCACCCTGGGGATATGCTATACTCCCAGGAGGAATTAAAACTAATTAAGGCCACAGCTCCCAATCTGGGGAATCAAATGGACTGTGTGTGTGTGTGTGTGTGTGTGTGTGTGTATGTGTGTGTGTGTGTGTTTCAGTCCTCAGGGAAGCTGAGGTAAACTCTCCTTTCAGTTTCCTTGCAGCTAAATACAAATTCAATTGGCTGAGGCTGTAGCTCAGCCCGCAGTGGCACCCTTGCCTGACACAGACATGCCCTGGTCTGATCTCCAGCATAGCAAAATAAATAATAAATTCATCTTCCTTCTTGAAGGTATTTCTGGTCACAAGTGTTTGGTCAGTACTTCGCCTCCTCCTGGGGAAAGTGACACATAATAGTCAGAAGTGAATTGTTTGAAAAGTAGCTATTTTTGTACTTGAGGTTCTGGGGGAGTTGAAGGGAGCCACAGTCTCCTAAATTTGGGGCCTACCTCTCTGTAGGCAGGAACAATGCTGCATGCTTCATTCCTGGTACCCTGTGCCACTCTCCCAGCCCATAGCAGGCGCGTTGCTCAACTGTTGGAGTGTAATAAATATTCACTTGTGGGACAGGAAAAGCAAGAGTGTTGACTATGGAAAGTGGAAGGCACGAGTGAAACCCTTGTTGTCCATCACATGGCAGCTCTGGAAGGAGGAAAATGGCAGCCTCTTTTTTAGAGATGAGCAAGCTGAATCTCAGACAGGCTAAATAAATGACTTACTCCTTTATGGGGCTGGCAAGAGACAGGATCAGAATTCAGTTCTGGTTTTACTGGACTTGAAATCTGTACTCTCCACTCACGCTCGGCTGGCAGCTCAGCCAACATATGGGTACCAGAACAAAACCTGGACACTTACTCCAGCACCATCTCATAGACTGTTTCCTAGCCTTGGCGGGTCATCTAGCCTCTGGTCCTCTTATACATTGGTCTCCAGAGTTTAAGGTCACCCTCAGCTATATAACAAGTTTGAGGCCAGCCTGGACTACATGAGTTCCTCTTTTAAAATAAGAGCACCAAGGAGATTGAAGAAATGGCTCAGGGATTAAGAGCACTTGCTGCATCGAGAGAGCACAGGAAGAGGGGGGAGGGAGCTACAAGAATGAGAAGGGAAGAAGAGGAAGGATGCAGAGGTCATGAGGGAGCAGAAAGGTTGAGTCAGGGGAAGAATAGAAGAAACGGTATGTGATAGGTAGGGTTTTAGTTGGGGGGTGGTAGGGGAGGCAGGAGGGAGAAGGGAACTGGGATTGTCATATAAAACAATCTTGTTTCTAATTCAAATAAAAAATGATTAAAAAAAGAGTGCTTGCTGCTCCTGGCAGAGGACCTCACCCCACCCCCACTTCTCCAGTCTCAGGTTATCCTTACATGCTATATTGTCATAAAAGCTTTCCCTGAGAAGAACATCTAGATGAGGTCCCCTCTCTTAGCATATGCCCATTTTTCTCAGTTTCTTTTCAAATTAATTTTTTTTTGTTTTTGTTTTTTTGAGACAGGGTTTTCCTGTGTAGCTTTGGAGCCTATCCTGGCACTCGCTCTGGAGACCAGGCTGGCCTCGAACTCACAGAGATCCGCCTGCCTCTGCCTCCCGAGTGCTGGGATTAAAGGCGTGTGCCACCAACACCCAGCTCAAATTAACTTTTTATTATGGAGTCTTTTCCTCTCTAAAGACAGGGCTCACTACAGGTAGCCCTGGTTGACCTAGAAGTTAATCTATAGATCAAACTGACTTTTAATTTACAGAGATTCACTAGCCTCTGCATCCCTAGTGCTGAGATTAGAGGTGTGTGTGTGACCATACCCAGTGGAGAATTTATTTTTTAAAGACAGGATCTCACTGGAAGTGCAGGTCAGTTTCACACTTTCAGCAATCCTCCTGCCTAGACGCCCACTTTGTGCATCACTGTGTCCTGCTATTATGCTGACTCCCCCACTCCATGCCCTCCAGAATTTAAAGCTGCTAAGAACAGTGAGAAGCCATGACTGGTGACAAAGGCCTAAGATTCCAGCTTCTGAGGAAGCTGAGGCAGGAGCATTGCAAGTTCAAGGTCTAGCCAGACGTTGATGGCACATGACTTTTAATCCTAGCACTCAGGAGGCCGAGGCAGGTGGATCTCTGTGAGTTTAGGGCCAGTCTGGTCTACAAAGTTACACAGAAGAACCCTGTCTGGAAAAACCAAATCAAACCAAACCAAACTAAGCAAGTTCAAGGTCTATGTGGTCTTCTATAGATGAATTCAAGGCCATTCTGGGCAATCTAGTGAGATCATATCTCAAAATAACACAAACACAGAAACAAACTGAGCTCATCTTAGTTGTCAACTAGACACACATGGGAAGAAGGAACCTCAACTGAGGAATTACCTCCATCCAATGCCTGTCCTCTGGGCACGTCTGAGGGGCATTTTCTTGATTGCTAATTGATGTAGGAGGGCCCCGCCCACTGTGGGCAATGCCATTTCTAGGCAGGTGGGCTTGGACGGTGTACACTAGGTAGGTGACTTTTCTTAGCTATCATCTTTCTGAGCACGGAGCTAGACGGTGAGCAGAAATCTTCTTCCCTGGTCTCCGCTCCTGTTTTGAGCCAGGTTCCTGCCCTGATGACCCTTTCCTCCCCAGGTTGCTTTTAGTCATGGTGTTTTTAAACAGACAACAGAAAACACAGGAAAGAAACTGAGCAGGCTTTCATATACCCATCACCTAGAGTCAATGCCTCATCTGTAGCTAACAGATCAAAATGATTTTCAAACTTTTTGGCTATGGATCTCAATAACATACATTTTGTAGGCTATCCTCTCCCCACTCCCCCAATAACTATAATTTAAAATTAACTAAGCCAGACAAAATCCAGCCTGGAGAGGGGAGGGACGTATGCAGTCCCACCCCTAGCTTAGGAGTTACTGGCAATTGATAGCAGCAGAGAGAGAAAGAGTCCTTTTTCTTTTAGAGTGTAGCTCCTGGTAGGCCATCCACACTCCAGTGGAGGGCAGTGCATCTACGAGAATATGGGCAGCACAAATAGGACTCCATAGATTAGAAAAAGAGGAAACAAAGTTGGCTGTGTAGGGAAGTGGGGATGAATCTGGAGAAGTGCGATGGAAACAAATGATCAAAGCACATTGTGTGAAATTCTCAAAGAACTAATTAAAAAAAGAGAGAAAAGCCTATTTAGTGTGACTGTGCTCCAGTGTGAGTGTGTGTCCCATGTGCCACAGTGCTCCCGTGGTAGTCAGATGACAACATTCACTCATGAGTCAGTTCTCTTCTTCTAGCATGTGTTTCCCAGGGGTCAAACTTTGGGCAAGATTTGGCAGCACGTCTTTTACCTTCTGAGCCATCTTGGTGGCCCCTTGTAGCTTTTAAATATGAATCTCCTCCCAATATAATGCTCTGGCAATGTTTGGATTGAAGGGGGAAATTTTCATTTTACACTGGATCCACATACTAGACATACACAGTAAATAAACTGGAAACAGAGTTACACTGAGCAATAGCCCCACTTTATTTAGTCTGTTTTTATTATATTTGTTAATTCTGGCTAGGATTCCCTAATGTTAGACGCAGCATCAAAAGCACTGAGTTAATGTTCTTCTGTGTCTGCAAAGTTGTTGAAGCCTACTTCTTGTCAAGTGTGATAGCCAAAACACACCATCTAGTGGTCATGACTGGGATTTGACAGCGCATTTCCTTTACCTAGATATTAGGGATCCGGGAAGCGTGTGGTTGTGGCAAAGAAAACAAACTCAGTAAAAAGTACTAACTAGTACAGGGCTGATCAAGGGGGCTCATGATTAGAATCCTTGCACTTGGAAGTCGGAAGCAAAAGGAGAATGAAGAATTCAAGGTCGGTTTAGTGTGTTCAAGACCAGCCTGGGCTACGAGACTGTCTTATAAACTAAAACCTATGGTACCGGTCTTTTTTTTTTTTTTCATAAAATAT
The DNA here is from genome assembly GCF_003668045.3 of Cricetulus griseus. Lineage (NCBI taxonomy): Eukaryota > Metazoa > Chordata > Mammalia > Rodentia > Cricetidae > Cricetulus > Cricetulus griseus. The sequence goes on along the minus strand of NC_048595.1, from coordinate 427,551,581 downwards.
TTTTCTTTTTTAATTTAAATTAGAAACAAGCTTGTTTTACATGTCAATCCCAGCTCCCTCTCCCTCCCCTTCTCCCCTGCCCTCCACTAACCGCCACCCCCCAGGGAGGGTGAGGCCTTCCATGGGGGAATCTTCAAAGTTTGTCATATCATTTGGAGCATGTGTCTAAGCTGAGAGAGTATCCCTCTAAGTGGAATGGGTTCCCAAAGTCCATTCGTGTACTAGGGATAAATACTGATCCACTACTAGAGGCCCCATAGACTGCCCAGGCCTCCTAGCTGACACCCACTATCAGGGGGTCTGGGCAGGTACTATGCTGATTTCCCAGCTATCAGTCTGGGGTCCATGAGCTCCCCCTTGTTCAGGTCAGCTGTTTCTGTGGTTTTTACCAGACTGGTCTTGACCCCTTTGCTCATTACTCCTCTCTGCAACTGGATTCCAGGAGTTGGTACAGGTCTCTTTGGTTAGGTACCTTGGATGAACTATGAACTATATACACCCTGGCTTCCAGAGCTGTTCTGCATAGTAGCCACTAACCGCTTATGATACTGAGACTTCAAGTGTTGTTAGTGTAGTCCAGTTTTTGTCCTCTTTTTGTCTATTACAGAACAAATGACTTTTTGAGGTATAAGGAAGAGGTACTGGGGTCATGGTATAGATGATGGTATAGATGGTATAGATGCTCTACCATGGTAGAGCACTTTGCCTAGGCTATGTGAGACCCTGGCTTTAATCCCCAGCTTCAGTCCCCAGCACTGGTGGGGGAGTTGCTAAGGTCAATACATCATTGATTCTGATGTGGTCACAGAATTGCCAGAGGCAGAGTCCCAAGAGCTGGAAAGCTGGGAGATGGTGATAGGAACTTGGGAACACAGTACAGATCTGGTAAGGTGAGGCCTGCAGTAGCTACCCACCAGGCTGGGGTGAGAAGCAAGTGAATGCTGGCTCTTCTCTCTTCAGGGAGCAAATTTCTCAGATATGTGGGAAGAATGTTAGAGAGAGCTTCCTGACTGGGAGCCTGAGGTGGGGGAGAAGCAGGAGGTGGAGGGGGATGGGTGTGTGGTGGGGAAACCGGATGTTGAACTCTCCAAAAAGGCCAGATGGCTCAAGAGGCCAAGGTACAAGGTGGTATTGGGCAGGGTATAAGGGTCCAGTGTGATCCTGACCTTTCTGAGAATCGTGGCCTGGACAAATTCATCCCAACAGGTCCCGTTCATTACTGAAACACCAGGCTGAGTTCAAGTTCATCTCTAAGTCACTGGGCTTCTGGCTCCAGACCTGTAACAATGGTCTTTTTGAACTTTGCCCCAAGCACTAACAACTACTATTTTTAATCCTTACAAACACGTTCTATTATTACCTTCCTTTGTACAGACAAAGCCACCAAGGCTTAGAGTAGTCAAGGACTAACTCCAAGGTCCCACAAGCATGAGTAATTTGAACTTGAAATTGCTAGTGACTCTCCCTGGGGCCTCAGTGTACAGCTGGCTTCCAGGTCTGGAGGGAAATATCCTCCCAGGGGACCTGCGCTTTTTTCACAAGCACTGCAGATGGTTTCAGTGGTTAGAGGAGACAGACAGGGTGCCCTGGCCTTGACTGTGCCTTCTCGGATACCAAACAGCTTGCAGCTTCCTCATTCCATAACTCACTTCCATTTCCAGTTGGTCTGTGTTACAACCCCACAGGACTGTTGCATAAATGAAATCACCCAAGGCCTACAGTAACCAGAGGTGGGGAAAGCAGTATGTAAAATCCATTTGTAGGTGAAGGGGAGCCAGGCATAACAGCCCTGCAGGCCAAGCCTGGGACAAAATGCTCCCCCCTGGTAGAAAACTCTTGTCTTCCCAGTCCCTGTTCTCCCTCCCCTCCCCCCTCTTGCTCTACTTGCCTCCCTCCTTCCTTTCTTTTCTCCCAGGACCCCCTCCCCCTCCAAACAGGGTTTCTCTGCAACCCTGGCTGTCCTGGAACTTGCTTTGTAGACCAAGTTGGCCTCAAACTTGTGAAGTAAAACACCAGATTAATTTGTAGGAGAAAGACCCTCAATGTCTCCTCCACCCCCTTTCTCCTCTCCTCTTGTATTGTTCACCCTTGTGGGCCTCCCCACCCCACCTAAGAGCTGCAGGGCATTCTTGGTCCTCCAGGTGATGGGGTAGGGCCAGGCAGGGTAGAGGAGTGGACTTTGTTTAGAGTCCAGGGAAGTAGATATAAATACCAACAATCTCACAGGGGTGGAAAACTCCGAGAAAGCTGCCTAGGTAATCATGAAGCTATGGAAGGAATTTTGGAGCCTGAGACCAGACTGGAGAGGTCAGAGCAACAGAGAATGAACCCAGCCTCCCATCCCTTACTCTCTCCCTTCATGTTCCCGGGACCCTCTCCTCCCCGTCAACCTTTTGGCTTCAACCCATTCAGGAAATAAACTTCAGCCTGTTATCTTTCACTCTCCACCCCTTCCTGACTTGACTTTCTGTTCCAGTAGGATTGTAGGATTGCCAGGGAAATGACAGACACAGGGTGAGTTTGAATTCCAGATAAACAATGAATACTGTTTTGAGGGTAAGTATTACAAAATGTTGCCTGGGACAATGGGGGCATACTTACACAAAACAGAATTATTTGTTATTTTGAGTCTTTGTTTTGTTTTGAGATAGTTTGCTAGGTATTCCATTCTAGGCTTGAACTGGCTATGTATTATAGGATGACCTTGAACTCCTGGACTTTTCTGCCTCTAATCTGCTGGAAATACAGATATGGGTCATGGCTTTTAACCAAGAGTTTTGCTTTTAAACTTGCAGCCTTGCCCCAGGGCACAGTGAAAGCCCCACCAGTTTCCTTATGTAGCTGAGGCATATATATACATACACATATATGTATGTATATATTAGGCAGGGTCTCTGTGTAGCCTTGGCTGTCTGGAACTCTCTATGTAGATCAGGCTGGCCTTGAACTCACAGAAATCCCCTTTCCCCTGCCTCCTGAGTGCTGGGATTCAAGATGCTGCCTGCCAAACCTTGAAGGCTGCAAAACTCACATAGGATCCTATCCCTGTAGCAAAAGACCAAAACTGAGCAACAGAGCTGTGCTTTTTCTGCTGACTTCTTTTTAGGAGAAGAGACTTCCCAAAAAGAAAAGAGGTCTACAGGCAGTGGGAACTTGGAGTACACTGAAAGGTTGGGGTTGTCAGCGGAGCTAGTTAGTCCTCCTCTGCAATCTCCATCTAAATTATACCTTGCTATACAAATAAATATGCATACTGCATGTGTGTGTGTTCATCAAATGTGTTTTATTTTATTGGGTGTGGCATATGCAAGGAGTGTTGGGGTATGGTGCGCTTACCTCTGGGTTGATGTCTGTGTCTTCCTCTGTTACTCTACACACACACACACACACACACACACACACACACACACACACACACACACTTTTCTTGGAGAGCGGTGCCATTATTGTGGCCTGTCCCCACATAACCAGCCATGCAGTGACAAGCATGCAGTGCTACAGGCGGCTTTCACCTGGCTGCTGCTGCTCTAAACTTAGGTCTCAGGCCTGTGCAGGAAGCACTTGATGTGTTTTAGCTTACTAGGCAAGCATCAGGGTCTGAATTTAATCCCAGTTCTGGGCAGGTGGAGACGGCGCTAGCTGGCTATGCAGCCTAGCCTCCTTGGCAAGCTCTTGCCTAAATGTTGCTCTAGGCAAGGGTGGGGAGTGCCAGGAGACATAATAATTGTGTAGAAATGCCTGGTGTCAGGAGCTGCTCTTGAGTACTCACCCTCTAGCTGACTCAGTTTCTAGCTGTGCTTTCTCATTGTAATCCTAGTCCATTCAAAAAGTCAAAGTGAGTCTGATGAGCTGGCACATACCTGTAACCACAGCACTCAGCACCTGGGAGGCAGGAGGACTGTCCTCGAAGCCAGTGGAGGTGTCATGTGGCAAGCAGTCACCCACACAGATGTACAAATGCACACACAATAAAGAAACGTAATTAAAACAACTTAAAAGAAAGCTGAACCGGGTGGGGTGCACACACCTTTAATACCAGCACTCAAGAGGCAGGGACAAGTGGGTCTCTGTGAGTTTGAGGACAGCCTGGTCTACTGAGCGAGTTCCAGGACAGCCAGAGCTGTTATACAAAGAAATTTTGTCTTGAAAACCAAAACAACAACAATAAAAAAAAAAAAACTTCACACCTTTTTGAAGTGCAGCCATGCACCACATAATGAGATCAAACAGGGGCTGAATATATGGTGGTAGGCCCATGAAAATCATTACATTTTAAGGTGGGGTCTCTATAGCCCAGGCTACCTCAGACTTGCTACATAGCTGAAATAATCCTGACCCTTCTTGGTCTCCTGAATGAAGGTTCCTAGAGTGAAATCCCATGCTCATCAGCACTTTGGAGCAGGCTGGTTAACTGACCAGAACTAAAGTGACTGTTCAGAGGTTGGAATGTTGCCAACCCAAAGCCTAATTTCAATTTCTCTTGTTTTATTTTCAGCCCCCTAAATGGCCATCCCTTGCTTATCTCTGTGCCTGATCTGACATTCAGTGACTAACAGATAAAAACCTTCCTATCAATTCAAAGGCTGAGTGTCATCAGGCTCTGAGGTCTATAGCTGAGATGTCTACATTTTGCTGTAACTGCCTACTTGTTTTTCCCACAATGCATTTGAAAAGTGTCTCAATTTAGGACTTTTTTTGTTCCACCAGTATAAAAACCCCATCAAGCTATGTGATTGTGCATACTGTTAATCTCAACACTCCAGAGACAGAGGCAGGCAGGTCTATGTTAGTTCCAGGGTAGCCTGATCTACATATTGCTTTCCAAGCCTCCTAGAGTTACATGGTTATATGGTGAGACCCCCCAGAACAACACCCCCTGCAAAAAAAAAAAGCTTCATTAAATTGTTACTATGTTGGAACAAGGAATTTTGGATACCAAATCTGTGTTCCCTGACCATAGTCAACATATTTGGCTCCTTAACCCCTTTGAGGTAACAGCTACCTTAGTGTTGACATTCCCAAAATATCTGGTATTACATACTTACCCCACTCCATACTGTTTATGTGTTGCTGGAGGTGGAACTCAGGGCTTCTTGCATGCTAAACTGAAGTAAGATTATTTTTGCTTCCCAGTGACTCATAGTGATTGGTTAGTGTAAATGCCCCACGAGAATTGAGCATTACCGAAATCCCCTAACTTAAAGAGTCTCTGTCATTAAGTGACACAGGACTGATTCAAGCAGAGCTTCTGAGTCTCATGTCTGCGTATTTGAAGTTTTAAACTTGAAAAGAAATTTTGCTTAAAAGCACAGAACTGTCAGATAATTATCACAGATTTTTTATGACAAAAATGATCATGTAGGATGAAATTGATGTAAACATGGCATAGCCATGTGACACAATATTGTTCATCACTGAAACTATCCTTTGTTGTTTGTTTTTGCTGTGCTGGGGATTAAAGCCAGCTGGGTCTCTCACACAGAAGATCAGAGACCTACCTGTGAGCTGTGCCCTGGCCCTGAAGTTGTACTGAAGACCAGTTAGTGACAAAAAAAAAAAAAAAAAAGCAAAAAATCTCTCTCTCTCTCTCTCTCCTCTCTCTCGAAACCAGAGTGGGTAATTGCAACACTCGGGCTGAGGCAGGGTGACAAAGCGCTGGAGGCCTTCTTGAGGTAGTTAGGGAGATCGCCCTTTCCCCCAGAATTAAAAAAAAAAAAAAAAAAAAAAAAAAAAAAAAAAAGAGAGAGAGACAAAATGCAATAAACACAAATTTTAAGAAGACGAGACTCCCTCTAAAGCTCCTAGCGCTAAGCGCCGGTACATAGGCTCTAGCGACGACGTTTAACTCGCGCTTCCTCCTGGGGTGGGGTCTGAAATTGGTGGAAAGAAGTTATTTTCTTCCAGTAAATTAGAGTTTTGTCGCCGGGCGTTGGTGGCGCACGCCTTTAATCCCAGCACTCGGGAGGCAGAGGCAGGTGGATCTCTGTGAGTTCGAGGTCAGCCTGGTCTCCAGAGCGAGTGCCAGGATAGACTCCAAAGCTACACAGAGAAACCCTGTCTCGAAAAACAAAAACAAAAAATTAGAGTTTTGTCGACGTCCGCGAGTTGGCATTGCTTCCTGTAAATGGGAATCACCCACCCTAGCTGGTGGGTGGTTGGGGTGTGGGCGGACCCCAGGCTCCCTCGGGCCTCGGGCCAGGCGGCTCCTCCCCACTGGGCGGCCGAAAGAGGCGGGGCGGGGCCCCGAGTCCTAGCGCAGCCGGGCCCAGCCCAGTCCTCGCAGGCACTAGGGCCCGGGCGGATCTCACGGTTCCGAACAGCGCAAGGCAAGTCAGGGGGCTGCGGCCGGCGGAGTTGGGGACCCGGGGCCTGCGGGGACTGGAAGCGGACTGGGGCGGCGCTGTGCAGAGGCGCCCAAACTTTTCTGGCAAGCGCGGCCGGCCTGCCCGCTGCGGTCGTGAGCCCGAGCCAGAGTGGGGTTCTTCCGTCCTGTCGTTTTCCCTGTGCGCCTGGGTAGGGCATATGGCCCGGGCATGTGGCGCAGCCGCGTGCGGTGCGCACCCGAGAGCTGACCAGAATTTTGCAGGATGTCCCTCTCGGTGGCTGAGAGGCCTGTCTGTCGCAGGGGGTGCCCCCCGCTTCGGGGGCCCCAGAGTGTCTGTGCTGCGAGTGAGATGGGGGCTATCATGGCCCTCAGCTGGGAAGAGAGAGGGAGGGAGGGAGCCAGCCCGGAGCCAACCCACCTGGAGCTGCTCCTGTGTATCCTGGCGCCACCAAGCTGGGCACAGATGACCAGAGTCTAAGTCACCTGGGGGTGGGGGATGGGGGTGGGAGGAGGGAGCCGTAGCACAGTGATTAGGGTAGAAGCCAGTGGACCAAACCTTAGGTCGAAAGGTTGAGTCCATTCCTACTCATAACCTGTCCTCCCCCATAACCCCCCAGGCTCTGCTGTCTTGTTCTGTGGTTGAGGAGCCACTCAGGAAGTACCTTCAAACTCATGAACTTTTTTGTGTTTTTGTTTTTTCACTCAGTCCATTGTAGCCTTGAAATTGTTGCCTCAGATTCTTGGGTGCTGTAGTAGTTAGTACAAGTGAAAGCTGTTATGCCTGACTCTCATGACTTCCTTAGGTCTGAGTAAAAATAAAAACAAAATAAGGAAATGGGAAAAGGGAAACCGGGTCGGGAGGACTGGGAATGAGCCAGAAAAAGAGAGAGGGAAGGAAGGCTCTCTGCCAGGTGGAGCCTGTACTCTCTTCACCAGTTCCTATCCTTTGGGGGCTCCTTTCCCTGCCACTCACTACACTGTGGCCTCTGGGGTACCCAGGAGGCTGGGGGTCAACCTGAGTACCCTCAACACAGGATAAGTGGGGAGGGCTGTCATGGAAGGTCTGTCAGGTGTCTGGTTCTCTGGGACTCTGAAATATTTATCTCAGTGCTAAGCTTTGGTTTCACAGCTGGTGTCTGTGGCCTGGCCAGGGGTGACAGGGCAAGCCAGGTGCTTTTTTTTTTGTTGTTTTTTCCTTTGGTTTTTCGAGACAGGGTTACTCTATTGCTTTGGAGGTTGTCCTGGAACTTGCTCTGTAGACCAGGCTGGCCTTGAACTCACAGAGATCCGCCTGCCTCTGCCTCCCCAGTGCTGGGATTAAAGGTGTGTGCCACCAACATTTGACAATCCAGGTGCTTTTTAGAGCTGCTTTGTCTGCCATAAAAGAGGCCACCATACTTCCTCTCCACTTGCTTGTTCTCTTTACCTCTCCAGTCATGGGAACCTGGTCTTGGTTCATAGTTTCAAGGGAAGTGAGACCAATGCTTCAAGGGCCCTGATTTCCTGTCTGACCTCAGGGCTGCTCTTGTAAAACTGGGCAGATCAGAGGGGTAATGACTGGTTAGTTGGCAAGCAATAGGAGAAGCTCATGTCATGGGCTAGGGTAATAGGCACTTTGGCTCAGCCCATTCCCTGGGAATGGGGGACCCTCAGGTAGAAGCCATCTACAGCACAGCATGTCTAACCCCAAGACCTCTCACAGGGAGGAGGTAGGGTTCTTAGGAAAGAGTAGAAGCACCAGGAGTGAATGTGTGGTGGTGTATGCCTTTCATGCCAGAGGCTGAGGCAGAGTGGTGGGCTTAAGACCAGCCTAAACTATAAGGGAAGACCCTGCCTCACAAAACAAAACAGTAACACCATTGGGGCATGGGACCTTACTCTGCTTAGAAGACAGACAAAAGGAGGACTGCAAGCCAAACTGCAGATCTGGAGCCAGCCTGTCTCAAGAAGCCAACAGTGAGGGGACACACATTATCTTCAGAGTGCCTTCAGTTCTCGTGGGAATGCTGAAGAAAAGATAACCTGGACAGAATCTTCCTGCCCTGGCCTGAGATTTGGGAACTTGTTTTGAAGTAGGAATAAGATGCACAAGTCCACAGGCCTACGTGTCATGGGTTTAATACATCAGTTAGGGAGGAAGATAAGACTTTCTTATGTAGAATGACTGGTGTACTTCCTATGGCATGGGTGATGTTTAGGGGAGCTCCTTTTCCTCCAGGCCATGACAAAAAATCCTACCAGGGAGGTTCCAAGAACAGTTGGAAGGAAGCGTAGGGGAAGACCCTCCAGAGGATCATAGCACTCAGATGATTCCCTGAGAACTCATCCAATACCTACAGGTTCTTCCTGTGGCCTTAGTTTTTCCTGTGGTATCTTCCTGCTTCTGCCAACCCAGTGCTAGGATTACGGGTGTACACCACCATGCCCTGCTCACTTTTATTCACTTATGTGTGTGAAAGTGAGTGCATGCATGGAGGTCAGAGGACAGCTTGCGGGACTTGTTCCTCTCTTCTCACCACGGGGTTCTAGGGCTCCAAGTCAGGTTGTCAGGCTTGGCAGCAAGTGCCTTTACCTGCTTGATCCACCTAGACCTTCTGCCTCATTCTTAGTGCAACTGTTCGCAGGAGCAGGCTGGTGGGAGCATTGGGCTTTAAGAGATGGGTAAGGGACATAGGGTTTTTTTTAGGGTTGGTCCCTGTGTAATAAACAGCTGGCCTGTCAAGAGTGAAGGCCTTATGTGAACACCTTAGAAGACTGAGTTAATGGCCACCCTCTTGCCTAGAGCATGCTGTGTGCCTCTGCTTCTGTATATGTCTTACACGTTACTAGGGGCACCCAGTATGTAGATGCCACTCTGCTCTGAAGCTTTCTGTTCTGTTAGCCTGACTATACAGAATCAAACTGACAGGACTGAAGTGGATTTTGGTCTTTCATCCCGGGATATACCCTTCTAACAGATGTAAAAATGGAGTTTGGATGTAGGAAGTGACCTACCCAATTCATGTCCTGGAGTCAGTGTCAACGTAAGGAAGGCACTTCCTAAGTGCCAGGCTTCTTTACCCTGCTCCTACCCTGGAGACTTGGGCAAAGATGGGAAAAGGCATCCATATCCACTGTGCACTCAGTTCTGTCCTCTTTTTACCACCTCACCCTTAGTCCTGTGCTGCCCCCACCAGGTTAGGGTGCCCAGGGGTCTCCCCTAGCAGTTGTAAAAGCAACCCAAATCAGATATCAAAGGCAAACTTGGGCCTTTAAATTCTAACACCACCACCACCACCACCACACACACACACACACACACACACACACACACACACACACACACACACACACACACTCACACACAGACACACACACACACACAGACACAGACACACACACACTCACACACACACACACACTCACACACACACACACACTCACAGACACACACAGACACACACTCACACACAGACACACACACACACAGACACACGCACAGACACACACACACAGACGCACACACTCACACACAGACACACACACTCACACACAGACACACACACACAGACACACACACACACACACACACACACACACACACACACAGCTGCACCTCCACCCCAGATTTAACTTTTTTTTTTTTTTTTTGAGACAGGGTTTCTCTGTGTAGCTTTGGAGCCTATCCTGGCACTCCCTCTTGAGACCAGGCTGGCCTCGAACTCACAGAGATCCGCCTGCCTCTGCCTCCCGAATGCTGGGATTAAAGGCGTGCACCACCAACACCCGGTTTTTTTTTTTTGAGAAAGGGTCTTGCTATATAGCCCTAGCTGATCTGGTGCTCACTGTGTAGCTCAGGCTGGCTTTGAACTTGAAGCAATCCTGCTTTTGCTTCTTTTTTTTTTTTTTTTCTTTTTAATTTTTTTGATTTTTTGAGACAGGGTTTCTCTGTGGCTTTGGAGGCTGTCCTGGAACTAGCTCTTGTAGACCAGGCTGGTCTCGAACTCACAGAGATCCTCCTGCCTCTACCTCCCAAGTGCTGGGATTAAAGGCATGCGCCACCACCGCCCGGCCTGCTTTAGTTTCCTAAGTGCTAACATTACAGGTTTGTACCACCATTCCTGGCTCTCATATTTAGCATTTTTATTGGCAGAGTGATCTTTTGTGAGCATCAGAGGGAACTTAGTAGCATTTGGCTTGGTTGTTTACTCAGTACTGACCTTACCACTCTTGGGTGGCTGGCTTTCTTCTCCACCCTCTGTGATTTTCCACTGTGGTCTGTTTAATAGTCCTATTCTCCTGCTTATCTCCCTTCTTAACTTGGAGATGGAGAGGTAAGCACAAATGGGGTAGGTAGGGCCTTTGTGTCAGAAATGGCAGCAGCCTTGTTAATGGTGTCCTCTTTTTTGATTTTTTTTTTTTTTCCTCTTGAGACAGGGTCTCACTATATATCTCTGGCTATCCTGGAATTCACTCTGTAGGTCAGGCTGGCCTTGAACTCACAGAGATTTGCCTGCCTCTGCCTCCTAAATGCTGGGACTAAAGGCATGTGCCACTATGACTAGTCCTCTTTTCTTATATGTGTACCTAGGCCACTCTGACTGGTGATGTAGCTGGGATCTCTGAGATTACAACTCTGTGACGTAATTCTGTCCTCAGAGATAAGGGTGAAGGGCAAGCTGCAGGACTGGGCCTTCGCATTCTCGATAAGACTCAGCCTTCTGTTTCTCTGGATCCAGAGAGAGGGACTCTAGGGGTTTGTATCTAGGGAGTGGCCTGGAGCCTGGGAGGAAAGCAGTGGGGTGGGCAGTGTGAACAGGAAATCCTGAGGGACCTGGGGAATAGGTGGCTTGTTCTGGCATCTGTGGCTCTCCTGCTGGGACAGGCTGGGAAGGTAAGTTCTAAATTACTTAAAGAATTTTTTTTCCCTGAGATAGCAATTCACTATCATTTCCTGACTGGCCTGGAACTTGCTACGCCGACCAGACTGGCCTTGAACTCATAGTAATCAGCCTGCCTCTGCTAGAATTAAAGGCAGGACATCTCATACCTGGTCTAGAAGTTCCAAATTCTTGGCCAAGAGGGCCTGACGTGGGCTGGAGCTCTAAAGCTTCCTGGTTCCAACTGACACTTCAGTGTTTGGACCCCTCTACTTCACCTCTTTGTCCCTAGGCCAGGCCACCCTAAGAGTATGAAGTTTACTGTGGGTTCCTTTTCCCAGAATCCAGCCCGATGGCTGGCTTAGATGCTCTTGGTTGCTTCTTTAACTATTTCCTGGTGGCTATTTGCAGGGGTGGGAGGTGTTTTCTTGAGACCTGCGTGCAGGGGTGGGGCTTCCTGAGATGCTCGCTGAGCAATTCTTTCCATTCTGGTCTGGGCATGAGTTCCTGGCAGTCAGGAGGGCAAGCTGCCTGGACCAGTCAGCTGCTCTTTTCTGTCCTTCCCTCCAACACACACCCTGTTGCTGTAACCCCAGCAGCTCAGCCTTTTCTCTATAGATTCCAGAGTCTTAACATTTCATATGGCCCAAGAGAGCCAGAGGTAGAGTCTGACCTCAGTAGGCCAGGTACAAACTAGACTCCCTGATACAACCCAGGGTTTAGTGGGGAACGGTATACTCAGATGCCACATTGAAAACCTTGGCCACCAAAAATAGCTGTCGGAACCAAATACACACTCCTGTGGCCACCATGACTGAGTCAGGGAGAGGCTCTGGTACTTTCCTGAGATGGGATGGATTACCTGAGAGATACAAGCTAAGACATGGAACTACCAGGATGGGACATGGCATGGACACTTGGCTCACAAGCTGGTGTTTGCTCACAGAGAAGCTGGATGCCTCCTGAACTTAGACTGCTCACCATTCTCTGTAGCCCCAGGATGTTGTGAAGCCCTCACAGCCCCTGGATGAGCCCAGAAGACCTGGTCGTAGCTTCAGGCCTCATCTGTACTCTGCCTCCTCGGCTCCATCCTTGCCCTTCCTCCTACCTATTGTCCTCCTCTGGTCCCCATGCCTTGGCCTACCTAGGAAAATGGCTGGCCACTTCCAGACTCTATTTTTACATCTGTTAGATGGGTATATCCTGGGATGAAAGTTCAAAATCTACTTCAGTCCTGCCAGTTTGATTCTGTATAGTCAGGCTAACAGAACAGAAAACTTGAGAGCAGAATGGCATATCCCTTCCCTAGGAATCTATATACTGGTAGATGCTAGCCAAGACCTCAGCCCTAGTGGAAGCCTTGGTGGTAGGATCCTCGTGGAGTACAGGCAGGAGCTGGGGCCTGCACAGAAGCCAAGTCAGGGGTTCTGAGTTCCAGAGGTTCTCGCTGGTCTAACAGATGTTGTCCTTGCCATGACTCTGATGAGTGTGGCAAAGGCTGGCAACTTCCTGGTTGGTACTAATACAAGGGGTTTACTCTCTTGAACCTGAGGTCAGACAGCCAGGATTGTATTGTGGCCTAGGATTAGCTCGTGGGTGGGTATCCTCTAGATTCTGACATTTCGAATCGTCCCCCTTGTGCTGATGAATGGGACTGGAGCTACTGTGGGGAGGGGAGGCTGAATGGTTAGGCATCCGTTTCTGTGTAAGCCTGCTCTTGTCATTTCTGGAGGATGAGACCAAAGCTATGACGGATGAGAGGTTGGGACAGACAGACCATCCAAATAAGGAACTCAAACAGAAGGACAGCAGAGTTGGCCTTGGGGGCAGGCCTTGACTTCATTATACCCAGTGAGGTATTCTGGTCAACCTTCATTCTGCTAAGCCTCCAGTGTCTTTGAAATGACAATGCTCACCTGCTGGACTACTCTAAGGAGTTAGAGAAATCACAGCTGAAAACAGCCAGAGGGGCATGCATCTTCCCTTTTCATTTTTACGGTTCCTCGGGAGGCACTGTCACTGGTGATGAACCCATTTTCCAGGTGCGGACACTGATGCATAGCAACATCCCTGCTTCAGAAAGGCAGGTGACTAAGAACTCAGACAATTATACCGGGATCAGGCAGGTCCACTGGCAAATTCCTCTTGACCACAAGCATGACAGGGCAGGGCCAGGGAGGACAGGAGGGAGGCCCATGAGTAAGCAGCTGAGCTACTCTAGACCTTGGAGCCCCATCCCTGGCAGTGAGTCACTCTTCACCCCCACATCACCACAGCCTCACACTCAGGGAAGTGGGAGGGACAGCTGTCTGCGAAGCCAAGGGCAAGCCCTGAATAGCCCATTCCCAGGGCCATAGATGGCTCCCAGAGCTGTCATTGAGCCCTGAGATCACTGAACCACTCCATTTCCCTTGTACCTTGTGAAGGGCCAGGTCATTGTGACATCATGGCTTGGTGGCACTGTTGGGACTCTGACAACAGGGCCTTTCTTGGCAGTGCCTGTGGACGGTTTAGCCATCAGCCTGCACAACCACCCCAATGGTGGTTGTCAGATAGACCAGGGTTATTGAGATGAGTGCCATAATGAAATGACAGGCACATCAACACCAAAGGTAACCTGCTTTGTGCTCTTCCTTCCACTAGAATGCCATTCTTTCTGTGGAGTCAGAAGGGGACTCTGAAGGGTAGGGAGTAGCATTTAGGGGAAGAAGCCTTTTGGTCAGACGATGGGACAGGAAAGGACCTGCTTCTTGTATCTTGCTTGTGATTATTCTGTCCTTCGGTCTTAAACTCACTCTTCACTGTTGGTACCCATTTCCCCAGGGGCTCTGCCCTGCTCACTGCCTGCCTCCTATGCTTTTCTGCCTGGCTCACTTCTTGTACCCTCACTGTCAAAAGAAGAGCTTTCTTCTCTCTGGCTTGACACATTCTTGCTCTGGGGAGATGAAGAACAGCTTTCCTCAATGTGACCAGCTCAGAGACCTGGCCTGTCACTCGATACTGACCACTTTCCCTTGTGAATAGCTTCTGTTGTCCTGAGAGATGATGTGGCGGCCCTCTATCTGATCTCTGCGCTGCACTAGGTGCCCTGAAAAGAGAAGCTGGGACTCTAGTGCTTCCAGCAGCAGCTGAGGGTGCTGCTGGCCTGGATTTGAGGGTCTTCCCTGTAAGGCAGGGGGTGTACACAGGAAGGGGTGGTTCTGAGGGAAATTAGGATACCTCTTCCTTAGGTTGTCTGTTTCCTCATCGCTACCATCTCAGAGGCCCCACAGGCTGTGAAGAACTTGGCTGAGGAGGCCTAGAGAGTACAGCATGACACAAAGGACATATACCAAGACCCCAAAATGCTCCCTCTGTTCAGGCTGTGCTCCTAAGTGGGGTATCTAGGACAGTGGGAGCTGCTTTACTCTGCTAGGCCTTGAGGCTCACTTCAAGTGAGCATAGCACCTGGAGTGCCCCTCTCCCTGACTGGAGCTCCCAGCAAGTTGCAGGGCTCTCCTGTCAGAGGCACTCCATCCTGTGCTCTCCCTCCTCAGATAACTTTCCTTGACCCTGCCACTACTGCCAGGCAAAGCCAGTGAAGGGAGCAGCAGGCACAGGCTGCCACATGTCTCTGTGGTGGGAACCCGAATGTCCTGTCTCCTGCCTGCCCCACCCCTCCCTCGGGGCCTGGCAGCTCTGGCACAGTGGCAGGCTTGTTTTCCTCCTCCTCCTTTCCTGCTCAGCTTCTAGCCTGGCTCCACCCTGTGTCTGGCTCTCAACTTGCTGCTCCGGCCAGCTGCTATGGGAGCTGGGCTGACCCCTCCAGAGGGTCCCAGCTGGTCAGCCCTGTGACTCACCAGGAAGCCCTGCCAGGGGCCATTCAACTTCTTCCCTGGTTCCACTGTCGAGCCACCATGGCAAGGTTTCCTTGCAAGGGAGTTCCTGGGTGGAGGACAGGGAGTTCTGCGGTTGTGATGCTGGCTGTCTGACTAATTCCCACTCTTACTCTGCTGTGGGACAGGGAAGGGGAGGCCCCAGATAAAGGCTGCTGTGACAATATAAAAGCCAGGGGCCCAGCGGGTGGTGGCCTGTGGGCAGTGAGTGGCATGTCTGGTCTAGAGACATAGCCTGTAAGGGAGCAAGGATGGAATGAGTGGTCAAGAACTCATGACTGCTTGCTTGTTTCCTATTGCAGGTCCCAGCAACTGGGGTTTCCCCTCAGCCCTTGAGTGGCCATGTCCAATCCCACTGCCCCACCTCCCTATGAGGACCGAAATCCTCTGTACCCTGGTCCTCCACCTCCTGGGGGCTACGGGCAGCCATCTGTCCTGCCAGGTGGATACCCTGCCTACCCTGCCTACCCTCAACCAGGTTACGGTCACCCTGCTGGCTATCCACAGCCGATGCCTCCCATCCATCCAATGCCCATGAGCTACGGTGAGTCTTGGAGCATGGCTGGGGGTGGCTGGGATGAGGTAGACTTGGGGTCCAAGGAGGCCTTTCATTACCTTCCTCCTACCATCCCCTTTGATACCCTTTTCCTCTTCCTGTCCCACCTTCCCCTTAGCCTCCTGTTCCTCCCTCCAGCCACTTGCTGACCTATTGTATTCAATAAGGAGACTGAGGCCATAAGACATATGCCAGAATTAATGGCTTCTAGGTGGTTGCCTAAAGAACCATTCTGGTTTCTCAACAAGGCTGTTGCCACTGTGTGGGGGCTCCATGTCTTCCTTAGGAACCCTAAGCACCTTTTTGTTTTTAATATCCTAGGGCTGACATCTCCATCCTTTATATACAGTCTGATTTTTGCCAACAGCCAAAATGTCATGGTTGGTCAGTGAAGGTGAGGTTAGACTACAGTAAGCCTCCTTTCTGGGGGGTGGATTTTGCATTTCTTTTTGGTATGGGAAACTGAACTCAAGGTCATTATATGCTGAGCATGTGCTCTGCCTATGAGCTGTACCCCAACTCCTCTGGGTAGACTTTGGAAGCAGTTCCCAAAGAGGCATCCATGGAATGTTGGTGGCTTGCAGTAGCCTCAGTGTTCCAGAGCCAGTAAGTGTGTGGCCAACTCCTCTGTGGGCATGTGTTCTGAGGCAGACCTTAAGGTGTCACTTACAGGTGACAGTTGCATGTGCATTGTGAAGACTGCTGTAGAACACAGACCTTGCCCTCCTGTACCTACTGTCTGTGTACTTCTCCCCTCCTTTTCTCTGCCCCCCCCATCCCCAAGGCTACTGCTCTGCCAGCCAGTTCTACTCCCTAGATGCCAGCTGCTTCCCTAGATGGTGATGCCACTATCCTGCCCCCAGTGATGGGGGCTGGGCACAGAGCCTACAGCAGTACCCGTTGACAGCTCTTTCTCACCTAAGCCCAGTTGGGGTCATTCTGAGGGTGCGGAGTAACTCTAGCTTGATAAAGGAGTCTGTGAGTTACAAATGTGTCTTCTTCTGGACAGAGGTACCCGAGCCTTTGTCTGAGACAGGGTCAGGGGTGCTTTGAGATAGAGGCTACCTGTCGTAGGTCCCCAGTTGTTTGATGAGATCTGTGTCTGGTCCCAGGCCATGACTCTGCAGAGGAGAGCCCCGTAAGTGACAGCTTTAGTTCTGGAGAATGGGATGACCGGAAAGTCCGACATACCTTCATCCGAAAGGTGAGATATGGTCTGGATCTTGGGAGATGCCTAGGCACAGGTACACATGCCCACATAAATGCCTTAGTTGCCTGTCTCCTTATCCTCAGAGGGGATCCCCCCTATTTTTTAAAATTTTTATTTATTTTTATCTTGTGTGTATGGTTGTTTTTTTTTTGTTTTTTTTTTTTTTTTTTTTTCGAGACAGGGTTTCTCTGTGTCTTTGGAGGCTGTCCTGGAACTAGCTCTTGTAGACCAGGCTGGTCTCGAACTCACAGAGATCCTCCTGCCTCTACCTCCTGAGTGCTGGGATTAAAGGCGTGCGCCACCACCGCCTGGCTTGCATTGTTGTTCTTGCCTGTATGTATGTCTATGTGAGTGTCTCAGATCTTGGAGTTAGACAGCTGTGAGTGCCATGTGGGTGCTGGGAATTGAACCCAGGTCCTCTGGAAGAGCAGTTAGTGCTCTTAACCACTGAGCCATCTCTCCAGCCCTGGGATCCCCCTCTTTATGATCCCTTTTGCCTTGACTTTGTTTTGGGATGATGGAGTCAACCTGGTAAAGTCTATTTGGATTCTGCGCTTCCCCTCCCACTGTTCTGTTAGACAGCAAGCAGCAGGGAGCTGAAATGAACACGCTGTGTCTAAGTCACCGCACATCCCTTCTCTTAACCCTTGTCTCAGAGAATTGCTCTTAGTACAGGAGCAGGCAGGCATGACAAGAGAACAGTAAACTGAATATAAGCTGGATGCTGGCTAGGAGGAAAGGGGCCAAGAAACACTGGAGGGGGCAGTGGAGTCACTTCTATGCTAGTCTGCAGTCAGGGAAGAATCTTTTTTTTTTTTTTTTTTTTTTTTTTTTTTGAGACAGGGTTTCTCTGTGTAGCTTTGGAGCCTATCCTGGCACTTGCTCTGGAGACCAGGCTGGCCTTGAACTCACAGAGATCCGCCTGCCTCTGCCTCTGCCTCCCGAGTGCTGGGATTAAAAGCGTGCACCACCAACACCCGGCTAGGGAGAATCTTTGAGGGCTCAAAAAGTAGAGTCTTGCCAGATAGGCTCCAAAGCTACACAGAGAAACCCTGTCTCGAAAAAACAAAAAAAAAATAAGAGTCTTCCAAATTACAGTCATTTTTTTTTTGTTTTGTTTTTTTTTGTTTTGTTTTTTCGAGACAGGGTTTCTCTGTGGCTTTGGAGGCTGTCCTGGAACTAGCTCTTGTAGACCAGGCTGGTCTTGAACTCACAGAGATCCGTCTGCCTCTGCCTCCCATGTCTCTGATTAAAGGCGTGCACCACCACTGCCCATCAATTCTTTGTCTTTTCAAAACTGATTTTATTTTTGATTAAGGTGTGTGTGGGGGTGGGGTGGGGTCTGTGGGTATGTGCATGCGAGTGCAGTATCAAGGAGTCCAGAAGAGGGCATCAGATCCTCTGGAGCTAGAGTTACAGGTAGTTGTGAGCTGCCTGATGTGGTTGCTGGGAACTGAACTCAGGTAGGACCATGAACAATATATGCTCTTAACCACTGAGTCCTCTCCCCAGTCAAAGCCTTCCAAACTAAAAAGAGACCCCTTGTATCACTAACAAGACAGGGGTGGGTTGGTGGGTGGGGAAAGGTGGGAGAGGCTAGTATGAGATGTGAGCTGTATCCCTGGCTGTCTGTTCTAGGTCTATTCCATCATTTCCGTCCAGCTGCTCATCACCGTGGCCATCATTGCTATCTTTATCTTTGTGTGAGTCTTTTCCTTCTCCCAGCCTGGGTTACCTGCTGAGCTGCCCATGGAGGGGTGGCTCTCAGCTGGAGGCAGACTATCCATTGTATGACTCCTCTCTTGGCATCCTCTGTTTCATAGGGAACCACTCAGTGACTTCGTGAGGAAAAATGTGGCTGTGTACTACGTGTCCTAGTGAGTGCATGGTATTGCTGCTGGGATGGGAGATGGGGGCAGGAGGCAGCTGACCAACTTTTGTTCAGGGCGGGGGTTAATATGCCCTAGGAGAGAGGCCCTCCCAGAAGCTGGTGCCAGGCTTCAGGCAGCAGGGGCTGGGGGCCACCTGAGGGGGAGTAACATCACAGAATGCTAGAACAGGACCCGCTAGACAGAGTGTGGTGGTGACATGTAGAGTTCTTGGTGCTGTCCAGGCTCTCTTACCCAGTGTCTGTGATCACTCTACACATCTTTCTGGTCCAAACCCTGTCCCAGGCTTCTCAGTGCCCTGGCTGAAAATCTTGCCCTTGCTTCCTACAAAGAAAGTAGCTTGTCAAGAAGCCTAGGCTGCTGAGCGCTGTGCTGCCCCAATGGGCTAGAGGCAGGCCCAGGGTGGTTTGGACTATAGCTATGTCCTGTCTCTTCTTCCAGTGCTGTCTTCATCATCACCTACTTGATCCTTGCCTGCTGCCAGGGACCCAGGTGAGTGCTGGGGACCCAGACAGAAGGAGGGCAGAAAGTGGGACAGGGACAAAGGGTTCATACAGTGGTAAGAGACTTGCGAGGGGCACGTGTGAGGAAGAGGTGGTCAGCGGTTACAGAGTGTGACACCTACCTATCTATTGTCCTTACAAGATACACAAGAGTCATACATGTAAGATAATACAGCATTGCGAGCATTTAACAAACAAAGACAAAAGGGAAGGAGGCAGCAAAACAGCTCACTAGATAAAGGTATGATACCTAATGATCAAAGTTTGAGGCTAAGACCCACATGTTGGAAGAAGAGAAATGATTCCCACAAGCTGTTCTGGGGGTGCATGTATACATACACAAGTAATAAAAAATTAAAAATACAAAAGGGAAAATCACGAATCCCTGTCAGGAGGAACTCAAAGGTTCAAAAAGGCTGAGGAACTTTGTCACGGTCACACAGGCCATGTGAGTGCTCTAACAAGTTTTGCGGGCTCCATAGGCAGGTCTGTCCCAGGTTATCCATGTGTAAACACTTGAGTACCCTCCCTAAAGGAAAGGCTTATTCTTTAGAAACTTCCTTCTGCTGAAGGAACTGCTAAGATTGATGGGTGCAAAGCAGGTTAACCAGGGTCTCTCTCTCTCTCTCTCTCTCTCTCTCTCTCTCTCTCTCTCTCTCTCTCTCTCTCTCTCTCTCTTCAGACGCCGGTTCCCATGGAATATCATCCTGTTGATTATCTATGTAAGTCTAAAAGGGGAATGAGAGGCCTCTCCCAGAGAAGAGTTGGGGACACCTTGTGGAAAGATGTCCCTGGCTGTCTCTTCACTGTACCGCGAGGTTGTAGGTTAAGATATCTTTATTTGGGCTGGAGAGATGGCTCAGAGGTTAAGAGCACTGACTGCTCTACCAGAGGTCTTGAGTTCGATTCCCAGCAACCACATGGAAGCTCACAACCATCTGTAAAAAGATCTAGTGCCCTCTTCTGGCCTGCATACATACAGACAGAACACTGTATACATAATAAATAAATAAATCTTAAAAAAAAAGATATCTTTACTCAAATAATACCGGCCAAGCATATGCCAGAGAGTGCCCAGAGACAGCAAGCTAGGGAGGCCAAAGAGAGAGCACCTTAAGAATTCTCCAAGCATCATCCTGAACCTCCCCTGACCACGCCCTGACAGGCGTGGTTAAGCACACCTGTAGCCAACTCTTAGGAAGTGTGGTTACATGTCTCCCTACACTTCACCTTACCTGGCCCTGATGCTTTCCTTCGTGGCTATTCTTTCCAGTACAGTTCATCTATCCTCAGCTCTGGTAGGGCCACAGTGACCAGTGTTGAGGATGGACCTCAGACCCTGACACTTGCTGTTTTTTAACTGTTGGCCTTGTTTCTTTCCTTCCTTCAGACTCTGGCCTTAGGCTTTATGACGGGCACCATTTCCAGGTATGCCTAGGGACATTCTTCCATAATCTTGGGAAGGGAGTGTTGGAAAGGGTTGGACAGACTGTGGGCACAATCCTGGACATATTCTTTCCCATCTCAACTCTTCCTTCTCTCCAGCACGTACCAAACCAAAGCTGTCATCATAGCAATGATCATCACTGCTGTGGTATCCATTTGTGTCACCATCTTCAGCTTTCAGACTAAGGTGAGGATGGGGACGGTCCTTCCCTGGCCACCCAGTCCTTTTATACATCCATACCTTTGGGTTTGGCGCTTGGGCAGGCCTGGGAGGGCCCAGAACTTTGTAGACCAGGGATTTCCCTACCTAATGTCTTGCTGTCATGTCTGTACCTGCCAAGTTGCTTCCTGTATGTGTCCTTAGCATATCACGGTCACTGCCATGCCCCCCTGGAGCAGCACTGAGACTCCCCAACTGGGTGCAGCGTCAGTCCTCTGGGATGCGTAGGATGGCAGTTAACTGACAGTACCTCCTTCTCCCTTTCTTCTAGGTGGACTTCACCTCGTGTACAGGCCTCTTCTGTGTCATGGGAATTGTGTTGATGGTGACTGGGATTGTTACTGGCATTGTGCTGTCATTCAAATATGTGAGTGTCCTGCCACAAGTGCAGGCAGTGACCCAGCTGCAGACTTCCTGTAGAGCAGGAGTGGGCTCTGGCTCCCACACCTCTCCAATAGCTAGTGCTGGCACCAACACAATACCATCCTTTTGGGTTAGCGTAATTCTTTTGGCAGATGGTAAGGCATAGCCCCTTGGGCCCTGGGTAGCACCACTGAATTCCTACAGGAAATGGTAGGTTAACTGAGAACAGATTCTATGAGGCAAAGCTAAAGGGCCAAGTTAGCCTGGATGTGAGGGGCTCTGATGCCTTCTCTGCTTCCAATCAGCCGAGGGCAGACCACAGGGCTGAAGGGGAAGGATCAGGACAAGAGGTGCTGCCTGCTCCACCATGGCTGGTCCTGGTCTGTGCACAGGCACTTGGCAGCGGTGTTGAGCAGGGTAGCAGGCAACTCAAGGTTGCTGATGGGCCTCTTTTAAGCTGTCCATCCCTAAAGTAGGAGCCAGTGAGCAGCTTAGCTGGGCCTGCCCCTCCTGAGTTTGCTCTGCTCAGTTGCCTTGTTTTCAGGACCTATAACAGACACTCCTATACTTTGACTGAAAGGTGATGAGGCTGGTTTTACATGGGTGCTGTGGCACAGCCTCTGCTCTCTGGCAAATAAATCACATTCTTAGTTTCTCCCAGGATCTAGAGGCAGGGTAGGGGACCCTGGAGAGGTAGCTCCCTTGTTCTCCTGCTCTGCTGCTGGAGTCCCATGGTTGTCATGCTTTGCTTGGCTTCCTAATGCTGTACTGTGCTATTTCACAGATTTACTGGCTCCACATGGTCTATGCTGCTCTGGGGGCCATCTGCTTCACCCTGGTAAGTTTGGTTCCTGTACTGGGAGGGGAAGCTGAGAGCGTAGAGATGGAATTTAGGCAGCTTGGGAAGTGGGGAGGGGCCACGGACAACTGTTCTCTTTCCTATTTGGAGGTTCGAGAAGTTTCTGGCATCCCTGTTGTCTTTTGTTCACAATGTACCACACTACTCCTTAGTGATCCCATTAGCAAGCAGGATGGACAGCACAGCTCTCAGGGCATTCTGCTGACCAGAGATGAACTCTGGATGCTGAGCTCCTGGGCACTCATGTCTGACTTCCCTGCAGTTCCTGGCTTACGATACACAGCTGATCCTGGGGAACAGGAAACACACCATCAGCCCAGAGGACTACATCTTAGGTGCCCTGCAGATCTACACTGATATAGTCTACATCTTCACCTATGTACTACAGCTCATGGGGAATCGAGACTGAGCGTTATCCCCTTCACTGGCCTGGGACTCATCCTTTCCTATTGGGCTGGGCCCTAGGTCCTTTCCCCCTCAAACTGCCCAGTTTCCTCTCTGTCCTGGGGATGGGAGGGCCTCTGGCTGCATTATATGAGAACCAAGGGTGCTGAAGTTACTGAAAACTCTTGCCCTTGGTGGGCTTGGTAAGGACTAGAGACTGAAGTATCTTTTCCCCTTTATCCACAGTGAGCATGCACAAAACTTCTAGAGTGTGGTGGGGGAGGAGTGGGGAGCCTGTGAACACAGGCGCTTCAAGGTGAAGAGGCTCCCGTCCCGCCTTGGCCATAGGGTTCTAGGCTAGGGAGCTGGAGCTGTTCCCCTCCTGGATCCAATAAAGCCAGATGTCTTGCCCTCCTCTCCAGTACTCACAGGCCACTTACCCTGTCAGAACTCTTTAGGCTTGGCATCTCTTAGCTCTGAAAGCTACATCTGTGCCCTACTGTCTCCCTGTTCCAACCCCCTCCTCCAGTAACATGTATAGATTATTTATCTGGGTTAGGGGAAAGACAGTGAGCAAAGTTCATTCAGTATGGTGGGTTAAGAATGGTATCCACCTGGCTGGCACCCATCCTGTCTACCATCCTGGCCCAAAGTGCTCAGGGCCATCTGAGACTTCTAAAAAGGGCCCTCCTACTTTCTCTGCTTAGAAACTTAGGAGAAGGTGAGAGGTGGAGGTCAGCAAGTAAGGTGGTTTGTAGGATCCTGAGTGTGGCTGGGAAAGGAGTCTGGGGAAGAGATGGGTGGGGACAGGGAAAGTGCCTTGGGTTCCCTCTCTGGTCTAAGAAACACTGAAGCCCACTCTGGTACCTAGTGATCTTCCCTTCTAACACAAGTTCGGTCTGCTGGGAGGTTTTAGACGAGAACTCCTCTCCAAGCTAGCTACTGCTTTCTGTATAATCCAAGTACCTCCAGCTGGTACCAGGGTGGAGACAGAAGCCAGTTTTATCAGGTGGGGTGGGACACCTTATTAGCCCAAGGACATGATTAGACCTATTCTGTCCAGTCCTTGCTTCTGAATATATCACAAAGGGACACAACCAGAAACGTAATAAAATTTTATGTTGGCATTGAGACTCTGAGTAGCTGTGGTGTTCTTAACTGTAAGGTGGTGGCTTTGGCAAAAGTGTCCACTTCCTTTGCATCCCAGGCTGAGTTTCCAGCCTGTTCTATTGAACCAAGCAAATTTCCTTGGAGCAATTCTGGTGATGGGTGAGACAGGTTGCTGAAATGTCAAAAGTTGGCTGGGGAAGGGAGCTCCAATCTGCACTTTGCATCATGAACCCTCTGTAAACATTTGATAGTTTATTTTTTTTTTTGGCAGGAAAGGGGATAGACCATGGGTTTAGAATTTCTCTTATAAATGAGGAAAATGAGGCCCAGAGAAGCTGACATATTTGGGTGCCTTTTTTTTTTTTTTTTTTTTTTTTTTTTTTTTTTGAGACAGGGGCTCTTACTATGTTCCTCTGGCTATATTGGAACCCTGGCTTCAAACTCAGAGATACACCTGCCTCTGCTTCCTGAGTGTTGAGATTAAAGATGTCCATGCCTGACTGATTTTAACTGGTTTAAGGCTACATGGGAACCTGACTTCCTGACCAGTGGCTCTGAAGACTTGGGTCTCCAAGGTCTATACCTAGGCATGTTGCACTTGAGTCTGTGGTTACTTCACCACCCAGCTGGGAACACAGGTCTTCTGTGAGGGAACAGGGATGAACAGCCAGCCCCACTCTGCCCCTCCCCTCCCTGGGGCTTAAAAATTCAGCCCTGCTTTCTTTCCATGCCAGTACTTAATAACTTTATTTGCCTTTGGCTGGTTCCTCTGTGCGGAAGAGGTGGGTGCTTGGGGCAGCTTGAGCATCATGCGCCCTCTGGTGGGCCGCTGGGGAAATGACCACAATTAGCCACACAGGACTCCAGTCAACAGTCTAGTGCAAGGCTGCAGTGGTCCTCACTCAGTTCTGTACCCCAGACCCAACTTCAGGGACCTGGGCTTGCTGGGAGGAAGCCCTGAACCTCTGGCTCTCATACTCGCCCGTGTTGGACACCCGCATGTTCTGCCGAGCCTTCATCTGCTTCAAACGGTTCTTGTCCACTTCCTGCTTGGTGAGGACGAAGAAGAGGATACCACAGGGGAAGCCGATGGCCCTAGGGATGGGGAGATGTGCACCGGGTTTGGGCAGGGACTGGGACTGAGCCAGAGGAGCTGGAAGAATCAGTCCAGCTTTGACAAATGTCCAAATGCTGTTGTGATACCTCTGTATCTACCTGTCTTTATGCCGGCTGCTGGAGGGACCCCACAAATCTGATCCTGCTGCTGCTTGCTAAGACACTGTTAACAGCTTTCTAGTGTACCCTGGTCAACTCCAAACTCTAGGCATGGCAGACACTAAAGGCCCAGTGTGGTCCTGCCTACCTCTTCATTCTTCTTGCTATAGCTGAAATTTATCGGCTCTTCTGCTGAATGCTCATGTGTGACAGTGATAGCCCTCTTTGAGTTATCAAGGTTCCCCTCTGCCTAAATAGCCTCACATCCCTTCCCAGACCCCTCTTTTTTCTTTTTGGTGCTGCAGATTGAACTTAGGGATTCAAGATTATTATTATTATTATTTTTTTTTTTTTTGGTTTTTCGAGACAGGGTTTCTCTGTGTAGCTTTGGAGCCTATCCTGGCACTTGCTCTGGAGACCAGGCTGGCCTTGAACTCAGAGAGATCCGCCTGCCTCTGCCTCCGCCTCTGCCTCCCGAGTGCTGGGATTAAAGGCGTGTGCCACCAATGCCCAGCGGGCTTCAAGAATGTTAAACACGTGCCTAACCACTAAAGTATATCAACCAACAGTTATCTTAATCTTACCAACTACTACTCATAGGGGGTCTGGGTAGGAGCCCAAGAGCATGAAGTCACAACCTGGTGAGAATCCCAGCTGGGAGCCCCAGTTCCCTCCTTGGTGAGACGGAAGTGCAATGTTTACCTCAGAAAGCTTAAAATGTTATATGGCAAAGTACTGTCATACCTCAGGCACTTGCTGGAAACAAAATGTTAATTTCCTTTCCCTTTAATGTTGACCAAAAATATGTATTAAAACCAGAATCAGAAGCAAATAAACCCACAAAACCATTTCTAGCTTCTATACAACATATTTCAACACAATTTTAAGTGATTACTGAGACTGGGATCTTATCCCAGCTCCCAAAAGGAAGGATGAAGCCAGTGACCCAAATTCAAACCAGATCAGCTCAAGTTGCTCCACCGTAAGACAGTCTCCTCAAAGTTCCCCTCACCATCTCACCCCCATCTCACTCTGAGCTTCTATCCCTGGAACCCAGCGATTCTCTTCCTTTGGACTCAGCTCATCATCTGCAACTTAAGTTTCTAGGTTGACATCCATCCCTTGCGTGCATTCCCCACTGGTAGGCAAAGGGGCAGTTAAAACTCACCAGGCTAGTCCCACAGCTTTCATGGGGTTCTTGCCCCTCTTTCTGGGGATGTATTCCAGCTCAGGAGAGAGGGGCTCAGGCTCCTCCTTGCATTCCGGTGAGCTGTGGCTCTGCAGTGCTCTGGTCCTGTTCTGGGAAGCCTTGTTAGCTGTGGCTCCAGAGAGAATCCCTGTGAATAAAAGAACGGTGGGGGTAGGTCAGTATAGGATGAGGGAGGGGAGGAGCGGCTGAGTTTTGAGGGAGGGGAGTGACTGCAGTTTGGAGTAACAAGTGCTGTGAAGAATCCAAAGAGAAATGGGAAAATCGCCATCGAGGTGACACCTTTGGAAGCTACTTCCACGTCACTGCGGGATCCTCATCCTCGTGCCAGGACAGCGAGCTTTGCTGCTTTCTATTCAGAAGACCGGTTGGGAAGGACTGCAGAGACATACGTATGAAGGAAATCCTGGGAACTGTTTTAAAACTACAGGACCTTAGCTATTCCTAAGGATAGCTAACTCCATCCCCTCGTATTATAGAAGAGGAAACTGAAGCCCCGAGAGACGAGCTGCTCCGCACAAGGTCAAACCGCTAATTACCCAGTGCTAGAACTCAAGCCTCCAGAAGCCCAGGGCTCGCTCTTCTGCACTGCGGTGAGTGTGAAACCCCTGGAACGCGCGGGTGACGAAAGGCTTCTTTGGGACTCCCTCTATCAACAAGACCCTAGACATGCAGTGTAACCTGAACGCAGGGGTTAGATTGGGTGACCTCTAGAGCATCTTTCACCCCCAGACTCTCTAAGATCCTGCCGAGAGGTATGGACAGCAATTAGCAGCCTGACTTCCTGCTGTCGTGCTGGGTGGAATGTGAAGGGAATGGGATCTTTTAGAGCCCTGCCCTCCCGGGGGTCCCTCTCCTTACCCCGGAGGACGCGGGCATTTCTGGCCCCCCGGCCCTTCAGCGCCGTAGCAGCTACCACCGCCGCCATGTTCAGGTCCCACCCCCCTTCACTGCGCTCCCCGCCGGGAATTGTAGTTTGCGTAAGGGGCCTCCCCCGCGCCTTCCGTCGTGCCTACAGCTCAGAAACTACATTTCCCAGAAGTCCGCGTAGCGGGCCCGGGAGAACTACTCCTCCCAGGAGACCCCGGAGGCGCGCACGCTCGCTTGTTTCCCTCCAGCTGGGGGCGGAGTCATGTCGGGAGGAGCTTGGGTTCTCCCGCCACGCCCCGGCCTGGTCATCCCAGTTCTGCCTTGTGATTGGCGGCTCTGTCAGCCCACCTCCGTCGCTATTGGTCCGGATTCCGTCGCTCTTTCGGCCGGGAGTCGCCTACGCCTACTTCCTCCCGGGAGGAGGGGCTCGAGTTCCGCGTCGTCGCGCAGAGCTGACTCTGGGAGGCGTTTGGGCCCAGAGAAGTGGATCGGTAGGTTTCGCCGCATGGAGTCCGAATCGGAGAGCGGAGCGGCCGCTGACACCCCGCCGCTGGAGACTCTAAGCTTCCACGGAGATGAAGAGATCATTGAGGTGGTAGAGCTGGATCCAGGCCCGCCCGACCCGGGTGAGAACTGTCGCTCCTCAGGCCATGGGACAGGAGGCGCTCACCCCTGGCCTCTGACCCCTGCTTCCTCCCCCTCCCCCCTTCCCTACCGGTCGTTCCTACCGACATTTCTCTCCCAGCCCTCCTTCCCTACCCCCCACACTTAGTTTCGAGGCCTGGCTGGGTGGGGGTTCCCTGACGCCTCCCCTGGCCCTTCCCCTCACACACCCCCTTCCCGTCATGCCCTCTGTCCTCTCTTCCCACACGGTCGCTGGCCAACGCCAGGTCTTCAGACCTAGCCTCTCTCCCCTTCTCCGCCCCCCAAGCGCTCTCCTCCTCCTCGGTACGTGTGGGACGACACCTTAACCTTTGGCCACATGACCCACTCTGGCGTCGTCCTATTCACTCTTCACCCCATTCCTCTTATATCTTTCGAGATCCATCTTTTAACGCTTTTCCCAAAGCAGATGATCTGGCCCAGGAGATGGAAGACGTGGACTTTGAGGAAGAAGAGGAGGAGGAAGAGGGCAATGACGAGGGCTGGGTCCTGGAACCCCAGGAAGGGGTGGTCGGCAGCATGGAGGGTCCGGATGATAGCGAGGTCACCTTTGCATTGCACTCAGGTAGGCCTTTGAAGGGGCTCACCTCAGATCAGTGCAGATGGACTTTTGAGTATGACCAGTTGGCCCTGAACAGGATATTATGAGAGACAAATAGGAAAGCCTGCAGGAAATTCACAGGAAGGACCAAAGGGATTAGATTTGGCAGTGGTGTCAAGTGAGACACCTAGGTTCAAATCCTACCTCTGCTGTTTATCACCTTTGTTAGCTTTCTGGATCTTGGTGTTCCTTTTTAAAAAGTCAACTTGGTAGTGGTGGTGGTGGTGCACACCTTTAATCTCAGCACTTGAGAGGCAGAAGCAGGTGGATCTCTGAGTTTGAGGCCAGCCTGGTCTACACAGAGAAACCCTGTCTGGAAAAACAAAAGAAGTCCTCTTAGATGAAAGTGAATGGACGTAATCCTGGTGGAAATTAAAGGCAAGTGACACTCCAAAAGTAGCCTTAACGATAATCTTCTCAGGAGCTAGTTCTTTGTAAGCCAGTCTCATGAGGCTCCCATCACTTAATTCATACCCAGCCTGGTGGAACCCTGTGCTGTTAGCTGTGCCCATGGACCCACCGCTTGGCTTGTACCTCAGAGTGGGATGGTAATGGGAACAGGACAGCAGCAGGAGGAGGACTTGTGAAGGATTTCCCTAACAACCTAATGCTTCAGACAAGAACTGGGTCTTGCTACTGGGTGTAGCCTGTCCAGGAGAGAATACCTGTGGCCTTGGGGAAAAGGGGTGTGCCTCCCCAAAGGTTTTGAAGACCAGAACTCTAGGTGAGAGCCCAGTTCCATCCCCTTTCTTGTGGACTATCTCTTGGGACAGCATCTGTGTTTTGCGTGAGCCTGGACCCCAAAACCAACACCTTGGCAGTGACAGGGGGTGAAGATGACAAAGCCTTTGTGTGGAGACTCAGTGATGGAGAGCTGCTCTTCGAGTGTGCAGGTAAGAGGCTGGGAGGTTGTGTCCCTCTGGACATCTTGGCAGGTGGCCTGTGTGAACGCACAGCGGCTATTTACTAGCCTTTGTCTTGTGCTGGATCCAGGAACCCACACTAGAAGAATAACTTTTGTGGGCACTTGGACAGGAAGTGCTAATTGGCCAAAGGAGTGTGGCTAAGGTGGGCACGGGAGGAGGTGGTACTGTGTAGGAGTAGATAGAGGCACGGAGAACAGAAGACAGAAGTATGGCCTGGGAGTCCCAGGCTTTGGGTGGTTGAACAGTGGGGTCAACAGTATCTTCTTGGAACACCTGGAGTTTCTGGGCCCTGGAGCTACAGTGAGTTTGGTCACTTGTTCTGCTGAGGCCCTCCTACCTTTTTTCTAGTTAGTTGTTTTTTAAAAGGTAGCCAAATATATGGGTCATATGTCCCCAGCATTTAGACACCTTTTACTGTCCTTCCTTTTCTGCCACTTTTTCTTTTAAGTTACATAGTTTGGGTTGGCCTTGGATTTACTATGTAGCCAAGGCTAGCCTTGAACTTGCTACACCTCAGGCACATTTGAACTGAAAGTCTGCCCATTTCTCTTTGCAGGCCATAAAGACTCTGTGACATGTGCTGGTTTTAGCCATGACTCCACCCTAGTGGCCACAGGGGACATGAGTGGTCTTTTGAAAGTGTGGCAAGTTGATACTAAGGAAGAAGTCTGGTCTTTTGAAGCAGGAGACCTGGAGGTGAGATCCTTGGAGTGGGCTTCAACTCTGTGGGACCTCAAGTAGGGATGAGCACTTCTCAGAGGGGGAGGGGCAGGCATAGCCATACTGGAGAAGGTTGCTTTGAACCATAGTAACCATAGTAGCTCAGCTTCAGCACTATGTCTGTTCACCAGTAACGTACATGCTAACCCTAGAAGCAGGGACACATGGGTGGGGTTCATGGACTCTCAGATTGGCTGGGTAGCAGGCTTGCTTGCTGATCCTTCCTCTCTGCCCAGTGGATGGAGTGGCACCCTCGGGCACCTGTCCTATTAGCGGGCACAGCTGACGGCAACACTTGGATGTGGAAGGTACCGAATGGTGACTGTAAGACCTTCCAGGGCCCCAATTGCCCTGCAACCTGTGGCCGTGTCCTCCCTGATGGTGAGAGCAGCTGTCTCTTCTTCCTGAGGGTAGAGGTGGATCCAGTGACTTGGGGGGTATTCCAGTCATCCCAGCCTCCTGCTGCCCCACACTAGGTCTTACTGTGACTCCAGGGGGAATTTTGGGGTCCTCTACTCTATTTTCCCTGCTAATTCTTTGCTTGGTGTATCTGACTGTACCCTGTGTCTTTTGGTCATTCGTGCCTTGGTCTTTAGGGAAGAGAGCTGTGGTAGGATATGAAGATGGTACCATCAGGATTTGGGACCTCAAGCAGGGAAACCCCATCCATGTACTGAAAGGTATCAGAGGAGGGAGGATGTTGACCTGGGCTTGGGGGAACCAGAGAGCCAGTGAGGGACTCGGAGCCAATGTTCCCCTGCTCTGTCCTAGGAACTGAGGGTCACCAGGGCCCTCTGACCTGTGTTGCCACCAACCAGGATGGCAGCCTGATCCTCACTGGCTCTGTGGATTGCCAGGCCAAGCTGGTCAGTGCCACCACAGGCAAGGTAAGTAGCTTGGGCTTCTGTCTGAACCTTCTGCCCTTCCCTTGCCCTTTTCTTCTGTTAAGAGACCTGGAGCTCAGTTCTGTGACCCCCCTCTTCTCTTACCTATAGGTTGTGGGTGTGTTCAGACCTGAGACAGTCACCTCCCAGCCCAGCCTGGGAGAAGGGGAGGAGAGTGAGTCGAACTCTGTGGAGTCCTTGGGCTTCTGCAGTGTGTGAGTGTGAGCAGAGACTGAGGGAGGAGGTGGCTTTGCAGAGGGACCCAGGCATTAGGACCAGGGAGGAGGAAAGGTGCATGAATCTAGAGCCTCAAGAGCCTTGTGTCACCTGCTTACCAGGATGCCTCTGGCTGCTGTTGGCTATCTGGATGGAACACTGGCTATCTATGACCTGTCCACGCAGACACTCCGGCACCAATGCCAGCACCAGGTATGATGTCTGGGGCTTTGTTCCTACTTAGTGGGCTGTTGTGCTGGTGAAGGGGCAGCCTGTCCTCCATGGCCCTGTGCCCACCTCTCTCTGAGGGTGGGGACAGTGTCTCTTCTCTTCCTTCTTTTTCCCTACTCTGTTACTGTGTCACAACCTGGGACAGTCGGGCATTGTTCAGCTGCTGTGGGAGGCTGGCACTGCTGTGGTGTACACCTGTAGCCTGGATGGCATTGTTCGTCTCTGGGATGCCCGAACTGGCCGCCTGCTTACTGACTACCGGGGCCACACTGCTGAGATCCTGGATTTTGCCCTCAGCAAGTAAGCACAATGGACTGGCACCTCTAGCAAGTGGGTCTGGCGTGAGGTAACATAGGTCTTTTGGGGAATGGGAAATGAGACCCAATGCCTGAATGCCAGGCCACCTGTGTAGTCAGGATCCATTCCTGTCCCAGAGATTGGCAATGACCTACCCATTGTGGGGCAGGAGGCTAAGAATGAACCTGTCCCATTTGGATCTGTATTGTTCCCATATTCGGGGTTTCCTTCATTGATTCTCTTGCAGTTTTCATGGACATGGTTGAGTCAGCTCCCTGGCTTTGTGGGAAGGGCTTGAGAACCAGGTGCAGGCTCTGCTAGGGACCTAGAATAGAGGTGATGCTAGAGCAGCTGCCCTAGGATCTCTGGGGAATAGGCTTGAACTAGGCCTCAGGTGCCTCAGTCGTTTAACCCCTGTTTTCTATCCACAGAGATGCCTCCCTGGTGGTGACAACATCAGGAGACCACAAAGCGAAAGTATTTTGTGTCCAGAGACCTGACCGTTAACGGCTGTGGCTCTGGCATAGTGTCTGGTGTTGAGGGGGATAAAGGGAGACCCCTGCCCCCCCAGCAGAGGTGGCAGGGTGCAGAGGGAGAAGGAGGGGAGGGCATTGGACTGCTTTCCAACCCCTTCAGCTGACCTGCCCGCTCCTTGTCCTTTTCTTCCCTGGAGACCCGCCTTACCAGGCCCTCCCTCCCCTGTCCAGCCCTGGGGCCCTTTAGGAGGCCCATGTTTCTTTCACTTTGATTTGCTGGTGTGAGCCATGGGGTGCGTCTTTGTATGTGGGGGTTAGGTCTTTGAGGTTCCCGTTCTTTCCCTTCCCAACTCTCTGGGGAAGGAAAGGAGGAAGAGAGACTAGTTACAGATTTTAAAAATGTAAATAAAATATACTTCCCAGAGGCAGTGTCTGTGTGCATTTTGTGGTGGCTGGACAGGAGAACAGTGCCTAGTTGGAGGTGAAATCTCTCCTTGGTGCTCAGGCTCTCTCTGGGTCATTTTAGGGCAGTCAACCCGCCCTCTCCCTCATTGAGATACTGAAGGAGATACTGTGAAATTATGACCAGAAATTTATTTGGTCAGGGTGAGGTCTCATGGAGCAATGGCTCCACTCTAAAGAAGTCAGGCATAAGAGATGGAGGGATGCTCCTGGGAGGCAGCATCTGTTTCCCTAATTCAAGCCCAGGTCCATGCTGCTTTGGCTGCTGGTGTGGTAGGCAATGCTGGGGCCTGGACTGTCCCTCTTGGCTCTTCCTCGAAGCACTCGCAGCCACCTTTGGGCAGCTGCCCTCCATGGGGCTGTGTAGCGTTGATCAGCCAGACCCATGGCTACAGGCACAGCTGCAGCACTGGCGCTGCCCAGTGAGATGAGAGATAACAGAGTTCCAGGCCCTAGTGGTGGACGCCGCTCATAAGCCAACACTGACAGGAGCAGTGTCGCCACATAGGGTCCCCAGCACAGCAAAAAGAGCAGCGTGGCTCCTGCCTGTGCCCTAGCCTGCCTCCAGGTGAGAGCTCTGGCCAGGGCTGAGGGTGTATCACGGCACACTGCCCGTTCCAGTCGGCAGATATCCTGCAGCTGGCGGTGGGCAGTGGCCAACACTCGGACAGAGAGAAGGGCAGCAGCCCCCACAGAAGGCAAAAGGAGCCCATAGACTTCGAGGTAGAGGTAGGGGGCTGGGAAGACAACTTGGGAGCTGCAGTTTGCACCAGGACTCCAGTGGTTCCAGCCCAGAGCAGGCAGGCTGGCAAAGAGCAGGGGGCTGACCCAGGTGAGGAGCAGTGCTAGTCGCAGACTCCCATGGGGCCGGAGTGGCTGCAAGACTGCCACATAGCGCTCCCCATGCACTAGCAGCAGATTGGCGAGCAGGGAAAGGAAAGAGAAGTTGGGTGCCAAGTGGAGAAGGAGGCAGGACCAGTAGCCCCGGTGGCTCCTGCTCCACAGCCCAGGAAGGATGGGCAGTGCCAGCCCTGTGAGTAGCCCGGCCAGTAACAGGCTTAGGAAGAAGCAGCCGGCAGGTGGGCTGCGCAGGTGGCGATCCAGGGCGATGCCTAGGGCCAGGAGCAGGTTGGCGACGACGATGAGGCTTGCCAGGGCCAGGGAAAGCTCCAGTGCCCCCATGGGAATGGAGCTGGCCACCTCCCCAGTGTTGTTGGGTGTCATCATGGGTCTTGGCACACGGAGGGCCTGGAGCTGCAGTCAGCATGCCTGGATGGAGGAGTGGGCAGAATTAGATTGGCGCTGCAGTTACCGTCCTGGTGGGGGTGGGGGTGGGGTGGGGGTGGGGCACAGCACATTAACATAGAGGCTGCAGACTCAGCCTGGGCCATACCCTGTTTGCTGATACAGACTTTCTCAGTTGAAACATTAAAAATTACATAGGGAAGTCATGCTTTTGGTTTTGATTGGGAAATCAGTTCTGACAACATGGTCCTTTGTAAGGTATTAGAGGCTGCCCTTCAGTCAATATCCACATTTGGGGAGCTTCACCTATCTCAGTCATCCTCCAGCCTGAGGACAGCTGTGTTTATGTCTGTTTAGACTGTAAGGCAACCTACCCAAAGTATGTCAACTTTTGCCTGCCCACATTGGGGTGCCAAGAGAGGACAGTGCCCAGACAGCCACGGGAAGTCACAGAGTGCCCTGTCCCTGCACCCCCACCCTGTCTACACTTGGAGTCTGTTACAGCTCAGTGAACAGCCTCTGGGTAGGACTTCCAGCCCATAAACTTGACTCGTCTGTTCCACACTAGCAACAGGCCCTTCCTGGGAACTAGAGGGATGGGTGGGGAGATGCTTGGCAAGGAATTGGGGGTGCTAAGAACAGAGAGGGACCCCCTTAACCTCTAAGCACAGGCTGAACCCAGGGGACAAGGCAGAGCCTTCAAACTGACCGTTGCTTTCGTTTACTTGGCTGCCTGGTCTCAGCCCCAAGCCACATTCAAGGGCCAGTGGGAGGGGTCCTGGATCCTATCAACTGGAGAGCATCTGCTGTTGCTAGGATCAAAGTCAATAAGGAAGGATTCTGCCCTCCCCTCCTCAGGCCTCTCCCAGGACCTGCATCAGCTCTATGGTTACCTGAAGCTGAG
The DNA here is from genome assembly GCF_003668045.3 of Cricetulus griseus. Lineage (NCBI taxonomy): Eukaryota > Metazoa > Chordata > Mammalia > Rodentia > Cricetidae > Cricetulus > Cricetulus griseus. The sequence continues at coordinate 427,517,065 of NC_048595.1, read as the reverse complement.
AGATGTTCTCCTTTCATCCCAACAGCTCCCAGAACTGCACACCTGATGCTTTTCCCTCCCGTGGCCTTATTTCTTCATCAGTCTCCCCCACCAGCCTGTCACCCAGGATTATCTGTCCCTTTCTAGCAGCCCTCGAGTTTGCTCCCCTTCCCCACTACACCATCCACTTTTAATAAACTACAGGACCAGCCTGAGCCTGAGCCTGAGCCCCCAGCCCTTCAGACCCTTACTAGCCTCCCTCAAGAGTAAAGAAAGGTAGAATCTACATCCGGGGGTAATGTCCCGGTGGGGTGGGAACTGTGTCTCCCGAATACTCGAGGATCGGACCTGGAGGGGTTGGGGTGTATCCACTCACATGGCTGTTAGGAGCAGGTGGTGCTTGCTAGCTGGGCCTTCCTCTGAGGATCAGAGACTCACAGCAGCCACTCTTGCAGGGCTTCTGGCCATGCCTGGTGTCCTGGCCAATGAGTACATGTTGCTTCTATGCTGGGGACAGCAGGAAGCAGACTCAGGCTCTGTCCTGGTCTGGGTTCCTGAAGGGATGGAGGAGTCCAAGCTGGAGGGCCTCAGTCTTGGCCCCGCCTCTGGGGTGGGACTTGGCACATCCTGACTGCTGTTACAGAGAGGCCTCCCCTCCCGTTTAAGTGAACCTTTCCCTAGGAGTCTGCCACATCATGAAGCCTAGGGGCTTTTCCTTACCTCTGACAACCCTCTTGCTGTCATTGCCAGGCTCATCTGGGGAATACATTCCAGCTAATGACTGTCTGACACACAACACACACACACACACACATCAGCTAATAGAGTTGTTTTAGGTATCTTTTTTTTGTTTTTTCTAGATAGGGTTTCTCTGTGTAGCTTTGGAGCCTATCCTGGCACTCGCCCTGGAGACCAGGATGGCCTTGAACTCACAGAGATTCGTCTGCCTCTGCCTCCCGAGTGCTGGGATTAAAGGTGTGCACCACCAACGCCCGGCTGTTTTAGGTATCTTAAACCCTGAATGGCCACAGAAGCTGGCAAACTAGCTAGAAACACCAAAGAATAGTGTGTATGCAAGATGGAGAGTGGTGGTTAATTAAGGGTTGGGGCCTGAGAATCTTCATTGACCCTCATCACTCAGTAAGTCTTTTAGTTTAGAAATCCAGCCTTGTTTTCCTGAGTCTGGGGTCATCCTACATACCTCTCAACTTTTATTTTGTTGTGAAATAGAGTCTCATATTATCCAAGCTGGCCTCAAATTCCTATGTAGTGGAGTATCACCATGAACTTCTGATCCTTTTGTCTACACCCCCCGACTCCCACCTCCCACCCCCACCCCCGCCAAGTGCTAGGGTGATAGCTTTGTCACCGTATCTGTGGACCATATTACAGACAGGTTATAGAACTCACAGAATCCTTCATTAGATTAGTACTCATCAACTCAAATTTCATCCCCAGTCCTCAACTGTTTTCTCAGTTAAGTTTGGGTGTATTCATAAGGCACAAATGGATCTGGTACAGAGGTTCAAACCCATAATTCTAATATTTGGGAAGTTGAGGCATGGAGATCAGTGTAAATTTGAGGCTAGCCTGGGTTACAGTGAGCCTATTTCAATGTTGTCAGTCTTCCCCCAAAGGAAAAACAACCTGCTGAGATTGTAGCAGGGAGGCACCTGTGCACACAATGCTTGACAGTAGTGAGGGGAGATCAACTCTAATGACAGACTCCTCCTCCTCCATGAAGCTGAGGCATACACTGTGGTTGACACAGGGCTGGCAGTGGGCCCACTGTTCTAGCTGTGGGAACTTTGGAACTTGGGCAAACTGTTTAAGTTCTCTCAACTTAGTTTCTTTTTCCGTTTTTTGTTTTTTTTTTTTTTTTCTTCTTCCCCCAGACAGGGTGTCTCTGTAACAGCTCTGGCTGTCCTGGAACTCTCTTTGTAGATCAGGCTAGTCCTGAACTCACAGAGATCCATCTGCCTCCTGAGTGCTGGGATTAAAGGTATGTGCCACCATGTGAGACACAATTTAGTTTCTTTCTCTGCATAGTGGAGCTAAAACTTGTACTTCCTTACCCTAGTTTGTAATCTGAGCACTTGTGTGCTGAGACATTTGGGTTGCAGTGAGTTGCAGCCAGCTTCAGAAACATAGTTGAGACCTTGTTTCAAACAAACAAAACCAGCCAGCCAGCCAGCCAACCAACCAACCAACCAACCAACCAAACCAACCAACCAACCAAACGAAATAAGAGACTCCCTCTCCAGCAAAGGAGGTAACATGAGCCAGCTCAACCCTTGGCTCTTGAGTACTCGATTCCTGTTAATGCTAACATCACTGGATGGATGTCTGCTCCTCTGGGCACCTGTCCCCTCCAAACAAACACTCTGCCGAGAAAGGCAGATAGAGAGCCTAGTGAATCAGAGGAATGGCATTTTTTGATCTACAGGGAAACTGAGGAAATTAGGTAGAGTGAGAAAAAGAAGCACATGTTCACATGTGTAAGCCAAGAATTCTGTGCCTGATTTGCACTCCTGTCTCAAGTGCAGCGTTAGGGTGAGGGGAGAAGAGTCCAGCCAAATTTCTTAAGGACTGAAATAGGTCAAGACTGCAACAAGAAAGCTGGGATTGAGATGAGACTAACCTCCTTCCTAATAGAGCAAGAGAACTTCAGTTCCCTTGGAGAAATGCAGCTTCAAAGGCTAGAGGTCTGAGAACTCTGGCACCATTTGCCCCACAGCACACATTCCTGGGTCATGGAGAGGCGGGGCTTCTGCTGGGAGACTAAGCAGAGCTGCGTTAAACTCATTCTCCAGGAAGCCAGCCGCACAGTCTCAGACCCACTCAACGGCAGTGGCAGTGGGTTGAGAGTCAGGCTCTGGGAGTGTTGTCTGGGGCCGGACTACAGTGGTGCAAGACCCCTTGGGTATGGGGCTGCCAGGAATAAACAGTCCATCCTCTGTTCCAGCCTCCTTCCCCAGAGATTGAGGATGTCTGTTTCTTCTCTGTTCTGTCTAAACACTGTGTGTGGTATGACGTTTAAAGGGACAGCTCAGGCAGTGGGAGCTGGAGAGCCTGGGTTCTGTCCTGTGCTCAGCCCAGCTTCTCCCTTACCAGCTCATCTGCTTCCTCTCTGTCAAGCCCTCAGCCATGATAGTTTCTTTTGCCCTTCCACCCACATTAGGCCGGTGCAGGTTTTCAGATGCTTCTGCTGCTGCCTGTGGCCCTAACCTGCTGTTTTCCTGGGGCCAATCCAGACAGTCCCAGAAGCCTCCTGGACCTCCCTGGTCCACTTTGCTATTTTGTTTTCCTGGGACTGAGTGGGTGGGTTTTATGAGGTCTGAAAGTAGTTACTATGGCTCAGGGAGGCAGATGAAACTTCCGGTACTCTGAATTGCTTTCCCAGTTACTGCTTAACACCCCTACACTAATGAGACAGGGTCTTGGTATGGAGCCCAGGCTAACCTTGAACTCCTGACCCTCCTGCCTCAGCCTCCCAAGTGCTGGGAACCCCAGTTTGCACTACCATACCCAGAGGGCCCACAGTTAAGGCTGACATGGATATACCTTTGAAATAGCAGTTGTCAACCTTCCTAACTCTTTAATACAGTTCCTCATGTTGTGGTGACCCCCCAACCACAACATTATTTTTGTTGCTACTTCATAGCTGTAGTTTGGCTACTGTAATGAATTATAAATGTAAATACATGTTTTCCAATAGTCTCAGGCAACCCCTGCAAGTTGGGTCTCAACCCACAGGCTGAGAACCATTGTTCTAGATATGTAACAGACTAACTCTTGATCCTCCTGCCTCGGTCTCCAAGCGCTGGGATCACTGGTTTGGACGACCACACCCAGCTGGCTCACCACTGATGTGGGTACACCTTCTGGATGCTGTTAAGACTGGCCAGGATGCTGACTCTGAGAAACCCCTATTCAATTGCTGGCGGAGAAGAAACTGCTCTTAATCTGAATCGCTAGATTAGATGGAAATAGAAACTAGTTGAGCACTACTCCATTTTATATGAGACCCTTGAATCTATCCGTCCTCACATACTCTCCCTCAGCTTAGGTTTCAGGGAGGACTGCACAAGGAGGTGTCAGGTGAGCTCTACAGAGAAAGCAGCTGGATGTCAACTGCCACGTTTGGGCATCTACAGAGTACACTTTGTAGATGTAGTAGCTAGGTTAGGCTTGCTCCTTCTGTGTCTAATACACCTCCTCTATTTCTTACTGTAATCTCATTTCCTTTCCTGCTAAACACGTTCCATTAAGATATAGAGATTCCTGCCCTCTCTAATAAAGGAAGGGGAGAGTATACAACCATCTTAGGGAAGGTCTGGAAAGCCCAAGACATAGAAAAGCTTGACTTAAATACCACTATCCAACATTCTAACACCTTTTGGCCCTTTCTGAATGTATGGGGGGAGGCGCTGTGTAGAGCATACACTGCTCTTGCAGAGGACTCAAGTTTGGTTCCCAGCATTCATGTTGGGCAACTCAACCTCCTGTAACTCCAGATACAGAGAGATGCAATGCTTCTAGCCTCCATGGGGACTTGTACTCATGTACACATACCTAAGAGAACAAATAAGAGGGCTATGTTATAGATCTGGAGTGTAGCTCAGTGGTGGCTGGTGGTTGCCTAGCACCCATGAGGCTCTGGGGTTCATCCCTAGCACAGGGTGGGGGAGGAACCCCTCCTATGTATCTGTATATTTGCATCAGAGATGCCTATGCTGTATAACATGTATTTAGGTGTTCTTCCCATCATTTTGAAACTAGGAGTACTAGGATTACAAGTATGAATCACTATGCCCAACTCAAAGTGCATTTTCATTCCCATTTAGTATGTATTATCACGATGTTCCATCACATTTTCTTACATGCATGCAATGCATGACCACCATACTTACTTGGTACCCTCTTGTCCCAATATGCCAGCTGACTCCTGTCCTCTTCCCAACTGTCCTACTTTCCCTTTTCTTTTAAGGAGTCAATGAATTTCATTTGAGTTGTTTACAGGAGCATAAACACTTTACCTGTGGCTAAATCACTAAGAAAATGTCTCTGCCTCATCCAGCCAGCATGGACTTTTGATGTTGGCAAAGTATTGTGGAATTAGACAGAATTTACTATTATAAAAAATTTAACGCCATTATACTTTTCTCCTCCAATTTCTTCTTTTATTTATTTTTTTGTAACAGGGTTTCTCTTTGTAATCATCCTGGATGTCCTGGAACTCACTTTGTAGAGATCTACCTGCCTCTGCCTTCCATGTGCTGGGGTTAAAGGTGTGTGCCACACCTGGCTCCTATAGTGTATTTCTTTAGAAATCTAATGTCTCAGAGATCCCCAAAAGAATATCGGTTATTAGTGGCTGTCTGCCAGCACTATACGGTATTGGGCTTTTGTTGAGACAAGGGCACACCATGTAGCCTTGGCCTGCCTGGAATTCACTGCATAGAACAGGCTAGTTTTGAAATCACAGAAATCCACTTGACTCTATTTCCCGAGGACTGGGGTTTATTATTTTTAAACATTGTGTGTGTCTGTGTGTGGACACATCCACGTAAGTGGGGGTCCCTGCTGAGGGTGGAAGGGTTGGATACCTCTACAGCTGGAGTTACAAGTAGTTGTGAGCTGCCTGTCTAGTGTGGGTGCTAGGAACTCAAATCCTGTCCTCTAGCATATGCGTTTGGTTTGTTTGTTATTTTTTCCAAGACAGGGTTTCTCTGTGTAACAACCCTGGCTGTCCTGGAACTAGCTCTATAAACCAGGTTGGCCTCAGACTCGGAGATCCTCCTGCTTCTGCTTTCGAGTGCTGGGACTGCAGGTGTGCACCACCTGGCTGTTGTTTTTTGTTTTTTTAATAGGGTTTTTCTGTGTACTTTTGGTTGTCCTGAAACTTGCTCTATAGACTAGGTTAGCCTCAAACTCAAGAGAGATCCATCTGCCTCTGCCTCCTTAGTGCTCCAATTAAAGGTGTGAGTCACTACTACACGGCTTTTAATCTTTAAGTTCTCTTTCAAGTCTAGACCCTATATTGAAGACACTACTAATACACTTTGTTTAAAGGACACAGAGAAATCGAGGAGGAACTAAGCCAGAATGATCTTACCCAGCTAAAGACCATATGCGCCACAGTACTAATCCACAAGGCAAGACATGGGCCAGCAGTATAACAGTGCATGATCATTGTGGGGGTAACCAGCTACTTTGATTGGCTAGACTGCACTAACCTGGCAACATAAACCTGATGGCGTAATACAGGGAACCAACCATAGTTGTTTTCTCCCAATGAACTGTTTTCTAAATATTTTTACCCACAGGCTGTTAAGCGCTCAGCTGGGGTCAAAGCAGTTCATTTTTGTAGAGGATGGTGGTTAATGGAGAGGCTTGTGTCAAGAGACTGATGGATGCCCAGCCTTAAATTGGACATGTACACTAATCCCTGCCTCCTTTCTGTGGCTAAGGCCTGGGAGACATAATAAAAGATGAGGTAGTATGAATGAAAATGGCCCCCACAGGCTCACAGAGAGTGGTATTATTTGAAAGTATTGGGACAAGTGGCCTGGCTGGAGTAAGTGTGGCCTAACTGGGGGAAGTGTGTCATGGGGTTCAGCTTTGAGGTTGTAGAAGACCAGGCCAAGCCCAGTGGCTCACTCTCTCTTCCTGATGCCTGGGGATCCAGATAGAGAACTCTCAGCTACCTCTCCAGCACCAAGCTTTCTGCCATGACAATAATGGATTAAAACTCTGAACTGTAAGCCAGCCCCAATTAAATGTTTTCCTTTAAAGACTTGCTGTGATCATGGTGTCTCTTCAAAGCAAAGAAACCCTAAGACAGAAGTGAAGGCAAAAAGAATTCAAGACCTGGAGCCAGACGTTGGTGTCACATGCCTTTAATCCCAGCACTCGGGAGGCAGATCTCTGTGAGTTCAAAGCCACCCTGAGAGCGAGTTCCAGGACAGGCTCCATAGCAATACAGAGAAACCCTGTCTTCAAAACAAACAAACAAACAAAACAAACAAAAAAAAGAAGATGGGGAAAGAGTATCATGAAACACTGCCACCCAGGTCTGACACTGCTATTAGAACCACAGACTCAGCGGCTTTGGATACCTGCATAAGACCTCTCTCCAACTTCCCGTGGACCCTCATCCTTCCTTAAGGAACTGATAATGACTGCTAGTAGTTGCTGGGAGAGGGTACTGTTTTAATAGTCTAGCCACTAGGAGACTAAGTAGGAAAAAATAGGGTTTAGGGGGAAAGGAAGGTATACCAAGGAGTAGTGGGGTATGTGTGTGTGTGAAAATAATCTTCATTGGGAGCATGGGGGTAGGGGAGAGGGACCTGGGAGAAAGAGAGAAGAACAGGAGGGGAGAGGAGAGGAGGAAATGGGGGAACAGGAAGGTTGAGCTGGGGGAAGAATATAGGAGAGCAGGGTGAGAGATACCATAATAGAGGGAGCCATTACAGGTTCGAGGAGAGATCTGGCACTAGGGAGATTTCCAAGGATGACACCAACTGGCAATCTAAACAATAGTGGAGAGGCTACCCTAAATGCCCTTCTCCTATGATGAGATTGATGACTACCGTATATGCCATCCTAGAGCCCTCATCCAGTGGCTGATGGAAGCAGAGGCAGACATCCACAGCTAAACACTGAACTGAACTCTGGAACCCAGTTGCAGAGAGGGAGGAGTGAAGAGCAAAGAAGTCAAGACTGGGCTGGTGTGCCGGGTGGTGGTGGCACACGCCTTTAGTCCCAGCACTCGGGAGGCAGAGGCAGGCAGATCTCTGTGAGTTCGAGACCAGCCTGGTCTACAAGAGCTAGTTCAAGAGCTAGTTCCAGGATAGGCTCCAAAGCCACAGAGAAACCCAGTCTCAAAAAACCAAAAAAGACTGGGCTGGTGAAACCCACAGAAACAGCTGACCTGAACAAAGGAGAGCACATGGACCCCAGACTGATGTCTGGGAGGCCAGAATGGGACTGATCCAGACCCCTGACTGATGTCAGTGAGGAGGCCTTGGAACTCTATGGGGCCTCTGGTAGTAGATCAGTATTTATCTCTGGTGTAAGAAAGGACTTTGAAGTCCGTCCCATGTGGAGGGATGCTCTCTCAGCGTGGACACATGGGGGAGGGCCTAGGCCCTGCCCAGGAAGATATGACAGACTCTGGAAATCTCCCATGGAGGGCATTACCCTCCCTGGGGAGCAGAGGGGGGATGGGGTGGCATGTTGGTGGGGGGTGTGGGGGAGGAGGGAGGGAGCAGGAATTGACATGTGAAGTAGGCTTGTTTCTAATTTGAACTAATAAAAAATAATTAAGAAAAAAAGCAAGCTGTCACTACTGCCAAGAATGCATAGAGAGATCCAGAGTTCTTGTTCTAAAATCAGCAAAAAGGCAAATGTTAGCCGGAGTTGGGTAGCGCAAAACTGTCATCCCAGAACTTGAAGGCACATGCAGGAAGACTGCTAGAAGTTTGAGACCAGCCTGGGCAGAGTGATGCTTTGTCAAAAACTAAACCAAACCAAAACAAAACAAAAAAAATGGAATGAAAATTAAAGTAGTTGGTCATGGTGGTGCATACCTGTATTCCCAGCACTTTGGAGGCAGAGGCCAGCCTGGGTTAGATAACTGGATCCTGTCTCAAAAACAGAAAGGACAAAAACCCTACCAAAACTACCTCTGAAATTCTCTTAAATAAAATACCTCTCAAGATACACTCCCCCCCTCCCCCTTTTCTAACCTCCCAGAAGGAGACCAGGAGAACCTACGGGTCCCTGGAACCCCATTTCAATTAGGTTAGTCTAATATTGGAACAACTTGCAGTATTTTAAATTTGACAATGGATGGAATAAATAGTTCTCTAACCCTGGTCTGGTGCACACTTATGAAAAAAAAATCCCCAATTGATACTATGTGTGATACAGTGACTGCTCTGATTGCAGTACTCTGCTTTTAAAAACAAATGCTGGTGTTCAGAAAAAATCCTAGTGAGAAAAATACACAGAAACACACGACAAAGGCACAAACAAGTGTTAAATAAAATTGATTAAATGTGAAGAAAGTGGACACATAAAATATGTCATTTTACTGGTGTGATACTGGGCTACAATCACTCAAGTTGTCACCACTGAGAAGGTGACAGGACCTTGCTTTATTATCTCTAACATGCATGCAAACAAATGTATCATTATCTGAAAAACAAATTTGTAGAAAATAAAAGTGCTGTCACATACAGTCAGGTGGCAACACAATTCACTATGACTGTCAAACTAGTTTGAAACACAATGCCTGAAATGGAGACAAAAAAAGAAAAAAAAAAACAAAACAAAAAACAGCCTTCAAATCATTCTGAATACCCTCAAATTCTCAGGACAAGACCTTACAAAACAAATTTTATTTTTGGCACCAATATCTTGCTAGGGGACAGCACACTTTGCTAGGTTCCCAGGTATCTATCTATTCCGCAGGCACCTCCTGTGAGCTTTGTATAGTACTTCCAATCCGCTGGAAGGTGAGGGAGTGTGGCCTCACAGCCAGTATACATTAGTTCCACACTGGAATACCCATCAAGGACCTGAGAACCCCATTACAGGAAATGCCCATTAATTACGATTGAAGAACAAGCAGTTTGAATTCCAGCGCTCACTCAGAAGCAGAGGCAGTGGATCTCTCAGTGAGGGCAGCTGGACTACACAGTGAGATCCTATTTCAAAACCAACCAACCCCCACATAAATCCCAAATCTCTCATACACACACAGCCTAGACAGAAAGCCTTCCTTCCTTCCCTCCTTCCATCCATCCATCCCTTTCTTTTTCTGAGAGGATGTCCCACATGGCCCAGATTGGTCTTAATGCTTGTATACCTGAGAATGACCTTTAACTTCTGGTCCTCCTGCCTTCATCCTCCAAGTGCTAAGATTAAAAGGTGTATGCCATAGCAGATGGAGGGGTGGCTTAGTGGTTGGCACTTGTTGCTTCTGTAGAGGTTGGACCCAGAGAGCAGTTCAAACCCACCTGTAACTCCAAAGGATACAATACCCATTTCCTTACCTGGTGCATACACATATGTGTGTGTACATGCAAAACATTTATGCACATAAAAATATCCAAGCCTAGTTTATGTGGGGCTGGTGATTGAACCAAGGGGTTCGTGAAAGGTTAGGCAAGCATTCTATCAACTGAAGTACATTCCTAGCCCCAGAAAACCTTTTAATTTGCCTGTCACTCTAAGGGAGCTTCCTGGCTACTCAGCTGGGTAGTGTCAACAACCACGCTTTACAATGTGAGAAGCATGTTCAAACAAACAACAAAACAAAGGTGGCTTATTCCTAAAATTCCAGAACTCAGAAGGCTCAGCATGAAGATTGCTGGAGAGTTTGAAGCCAACATGGCTATAAAGTGAAACCAATAAAATGAAACACAAACAAACGAGCTCCCACCACCCCACTTACAATTTACAAACCAGCCCTTCCTTCCCATAGAGAAGAGAGGCTCCAAACTCTGAGGGCTTGCTGGTTGCTGGTTCAAGGGCAGTGCAGGTCCACCCTTTTCTCTTTTGGACTCACAGTCCAAAAAACCCAGCAAATGCTCTAGTAAGATAGAAAGATTTTCTTTATTAATGACCCCAACCGTATTTCTTTAGATACAGGAGTTTTGAACTCAAATACTTAGAAGAAAACAAGTTAAGACTGCATTATCTGCAACTCATTACCAGTAACATATTGCAAAGCAAACAGCTTGGAAAAGGGTGAAAAGGAAGGGAAGTGAGGGAGGGGGAAAAATAAAAGAAGGGAATTAAGTTGATCGAGTGGAATTTTTTTTCTTTTTTTAAATTCTTGGGAACTATGAAGTCCTTGCAAGCACAGCTCGTTTCTGCAGGTTATTTGCCAAACTCGTACAAAATGGAACCCAAACGGAGAATCCCTTAAGAACCTGGAGAGGTGCAACATGAAGGGCTACGATTATCCAGTAGCAAGCGGTCCAGCCTTCCATCAACAGCGCTTCCTCCTCAGTTCCCAAGCGTTAGCGGGATGAAAATGTCTTCCCCCTTTGAAAACAGAGACAGTGTGAAGGCTTGTCCCAGATAGCCTCTCCTTCTATCCTACATTTGACCTGGGGTGGAATGCCCAAGGGACACTAGACAACGAGGGAAGGGAGAGTCTTCAAGCAAAGGTGCTGGAGCCACAGGTGTCAGTCAAATCCAGCTGTAAAAGAATAGCTTTGCTACCTTTCTTCTGACTCAATACTAAGTAGCACTATGCCCAGCCCTTCAGGACACTGGATGTTCCCAGCAGATGGGAAAATTGTCTGCAATTTTTTTTAAAAGATGATGTCTCAGTGTGTTCCTCAGATGGCCTGGAACTAGCTATGTACACTAGACCTGCCTCTGCCTCCTGAGTGCCAGGTAAAAGCATGTGCCACCATGCCCACTTTCTCTAGTTTTCAGACAGCTTAGATAAACCTGAATTTCTGCTCACCGAGGCTCCTTCTACCCAGCTGATCCCATTTAGATAACAATCCCTTAACCTTTCAAGAGGAGGTAGGAAATTCAAAGGCATCTTAAAAACATTAGCCAGGTGTGGTACACACTTTATCTTTGAAAAGCTAAAGACATTTCTGCTGTCATGTTGTAAGTAGACTCTGGCTCATAGAACACTTGGCTGGTTCTGGGTTTTTGAGCTGTGGTGTCCTCTTCTGCACAGTAAATCCCCATAGGGGTTACTAGACCCCCAAAGAACCTGCAAGTGGTTCCTACCCAAGGGTATTTGGTAAAGTAGCCCAGAATGAGAACTGAGGACTATAGAAGAGTAAAAACCGCTCTCCATGTTTCCTGCTTATCCTGAGACAAGCAGAGTACTGCAGAATGCTGACTCTACAGGCAGCTCTAGTTCAGGACCATACCTATAGCAATAGCAGGCCCAAATTATTTTAATCTGTCCACATTTAGCAGGATAGAGTCTTTTGAACAACTAAATTTACTCCTGTGAAGGACTCATCTTTCCTCAGGTCCCCCATCAGGGCACTGATCAATTCCTGTCTTTGTCCAATTTGGCAGTAACCACCAGGAACACGTGCTGGCCACAGAACAGACTGATGAAGGGACTGTTACCAGGGTGAAGACAGGTGATGCAAACAGTTCCAGGACTATTTTAATATCCCACTTTTTGACCTTTCTGTCTGGTTTTATTTTTCTCTGCTTACTTTGTATGTGTGTCTGTGTAAAGGCCAGAAGTCAGCACTGGGTGTTTTCCCTCAATGGGTCAATTGGTTTTCTTTCTTTTTTTTTATGGAGACAAGGTCCCACTCCATAGCTCTGGATGGCCTGGACCTTGCTATTTAAACCGGGCTGGCCTTGAGATCACTGAGATCATACCTCTGCCTTCCAAGTGAATCCTGGGATTAAAGATGTGTGCCACCGTGCCTGACTCTTCATCTTATTTTTTGAAACAGGTTTCTCACTGAACCTGGAACTCAGTGACTGCTGAGACTGGCTGGCTAGAGAGCTCCTACAATTCACCTGTCTCTGAGCCCTCTGTACTAAGGTTACAGGAATGTATCACCATGCCTAGTTAACATGGGTGATGGGGATCCCAGCTCAAGTTCTTAAGTTAGCACAGTGGGTGCTTCACCAACTAAGCCATCTCCCAGCCCACCTGCTTGTTTTTGGAGGTAAGATTTTGCTAACGTTACCCAGGTCGGCCTCAAACTCCTGGGCTCAACCTATCTTTTTGCTTCAGTCCCCAACAGCCTCAGTAGCTAGGACCACAGATTCATGCCACAGGCTGGTGGTTCTGACATCCAGAGCAAGTTTCTCTTTCTATCCCAGGTCACACAAGGGGCACTTTTGTAAAGACAAGGTGGGAAAGGAGAAACTGCAGGCACTAGGATACAGGGTCTTAAAAGGACAGAAAAAAAACAAGTGCCTCCCTGGACATAACCATACTCTCCTACCTCGTCTACAGCTTTGCACTTTTTAGATATGCTATGCAGCTGCCACAGCATGACATGACATCCAATTCAATCTCTCTACAGAGGTCAGATGGAATACCAACCTTTAGGCTGTAGGTGGCAGCATTGACAGTCAGACTTCCCACCAAGCACACAGATGCTTGATGTTCCTGTGACTGAAAAGTCCTTGCCTACTTCTCAGGACTCAGTGGAACGCTCAATGTCAATGGAGTTGATACAGCAGCACATGCCAGGAGCTGAAGGTGCTCTGAACGCCTGCCACCCACACTAGAGTGAACGCTCTAGGTCTCCCACCACGCTGGCCCCTTGAGCAGAGTCACATTGCTTACTGCTCTGCTTGTCATCTTTGTTCCTGACCCAGGCAGCCTGTGCCCTGTACACCTTTCCTGCCGAGAGCAGAGCAGCAGAAAGAACAGAGGTATTGCCTCCAGGCCTCTTCAGATAACTATGTCCTCAAGTGATTGACTGACTCCACCTCTCCAGGAACACAGAAGGGACCTCTTTAAATTCAAGCCCACAAAGAATAGATTCTTAGTTTAAGGGAAAGGGGGAGGAGGGGTTTCCTTTTCTTTCCCTGTCATTCTTGTAGCTCATAAAGACTGTGGAATGGAGAAACTCTTCCTGATGCCCTCAGAAGGGAAGCCCTTTTCATTACACTTTCACTCTGGTAGCTTTAGGCTTGGCCCTGTTGGCCTCTTTAGTAGCCTGTGTGCAGGCATCAAATCAGGACCAGCAGCTCCTTCTTCTGAACTGAGGTGGGAAGGGGGTGGGGGTGGAGTCCTCCTACTTACGTGATTGTTTTCATTTCTTTTTTCTCGGCATCTGGGCGTGCACGGTTGAGCACCTTAAGGAAGTCAGATGTTTTTGCTCGCATTCGTGTATGAATATAGGCCTAAGAGCAAACACAGGAGGAACTGAAACAGGCCCATGTTCTAGAGAAATAGCTTTGCTTTCATTGGGATGGAGCCATGGAGTATGTTAAGGAGCATGTAAGGGAGGGTGGGACCGTCAGGCAGCAATACCGGAGATACAGACTCACCCCTCTACTACAGGCAGGAAGAGGGGAAGGGGAGAGGGTCATTTCTCTCTCCTACTGTGGGGCCAAACTGGTATGAGGAACATGCTAGGCAAGTGTTCTACGACCGGCCACACCAAGAGATACCAAGAAATGATTTCTTCAGGCTTCTAGAACATTTTTTTTTTTTTTTTAGATAGAGTTTCTCTCTGTAGCTTTTGAGCCTGTCCTGGACCTAGCTCTGTAGACCAGACTGGCCTTGAACTCACAGAGATCCACCTGACTCTGCCTCCCAAGGACTAGGATTAAAGGTTTGTGCCACCACCTCCAGCACAGTAAGTACTCTTAATGGCTGAGCTCTCTCCTCTCCCCCCCCTTCTTCCCAGCCCCATGTGCCAAGTGTCTACTGAGAGTTAATCAACAGGCTGGTAGAGATGCTGGTGCCCCTCACCTTAGAGCACTTAATGTGGTAGTGCAGATAGTCCCGGAACGTGTGGATCAGGTTGATGGTGTTGTCTCGAGCAGTGGCATTGGTATGGCGAGGGAAGAGCACTAAGGCAGGAGAAACAAACAAAGCATTAGCAGTGGTGTGTGCACTACCATCATAGACAACACAATCATGGGAGTGCCACAGTGAAGCTCCAGGCACAAAACACAGGTCTGACTCTGGGCACTCATTCCAAATCTTGATTCTATACTGAACTCTAGATTCCAGCTTTGTTTAGGACAAAGCTGCTAGTTTTGGGTCCTTGGTGCTAAAGCATAGGCTGTCATGTAAAACTAGGTTCCAAAGAATACTTATCTCCTGTGCATGAAAACCAAACATAAGGTAGGCTCAACAGGGTGGCTACTTTCAACCCAGAGGCTCAGACTGTTGTACTGCAGCAGACCTGCCTTTGGTCTCCAGTTCTTACCATACTTGTTTCACTAACACCAAGAGCCCTGTGCTGAAATGGCTAAAATGGTTCTCAGTTTATCCTGGCTTAAAGGGCGACAGGGGGGATGAAGAACATCAGGCCATGAAATGTGTTCTATTCCAAGTTTACCATGATTTATGCACATAAAGAAATGCTCTCAATGAAATTGACATGCCATCAACTGTAAGATACACCTCAACTTCAAGAATCATGTGGAAGGAAAATGTATTCACCAGCAACAAACACCTACACCTTTAGCTTAAAGGAGAATTGCAGGAGATGTTCTTGTAGCTTTGCAGCATGGAAATGAGCCGTCAGCTGCCATCATCAGGCAGCTCATAAAGCTGACACAAGTGAAGCTTGGTATCTTCAGTGGAAGAGAAGACTCAGCAAATCATGGCTGAGAGCAGGCATTGGAAGCAAGCATTGTAACATGACAGAGAACTCTATTCAGCGGCCAAGCAATGCTGACATGGCCATCCTGGAACCAGAGCTTACCTTTCTTACCATTTAAGAAAAACCAAAAGCAACAGAAAATGATTATTGCAGCTAAATAGCACCCAGCTTGCTTTGTAATCAGTTCCCTGTGACATTCCTATCACAGCTTTGAAAAGGCAACACAAACATGTTGGTATGCCTACTTCTGCCCTCTAAAAAAGTTGGCGAAGGCTGTCCAGATTTAAGCATTCTGTCATGTGAAAGAGGCAACTCCACTTGCTGATGGAAGGGCCTGGGATGCTCCGTGTAGTGCTGAGGACTGAACTCAGGGCCATGTGTGTCTAGGCAAGCACTCTATCACTGAACTACCTCTCCAGCCTCACCAAAGGTGATGTAGCCAATGTTGTCACCCACGGCAGCATCTGTGTCTTTCAGCTCTAGAGGAGGTTCCCTGTGACTAAAAAGGACCTGGGGGGCTGTGTGGCTGGCTCTTCGTCCTTCTTTGAATTCCTGTGGAGATACAGCAAGAGAAAAATTCATGATTCGAGTGGCACCTTACCCATACTATGTGCTCTGACCTTCGTAGTCCTTTGGACCAGAAAGTAACTAAAAATGAACAGTCAAATTCAACTACATGCCTGGTGGTGGTGGTGCTCACTTTTGATCCCAGTACTCAGTAGGCAGTAGGCAGATCTCTTAAGTTTGAGGCCACACTGGTCTACAAAGTGAGTTCCATGACAGTCAGGGCTAAACAGAAAAACTCTGTCTCGAAAAACCAAACCAAACCCCCAAAACCCACCTAAGCTACAGAGTGCCAGCTGCTTCCACTGCACTCTAGATTCAAAAGGGAGATGATAGAGCACTGAACAATCTCCATCCTCAGACTGTGACACAAAGCACTGCAGGACAAGCCCTTTCCCCTTTCTCTTATTTTGGACTAACATGGCAAAAGGATGTCAGTCAAGGCAGAGTGGGAAGACTGCCTCAGAAAACAAAACTTAAGATAAGCACTGCTGCTTACTACTCCCTTGTGTATACTGTGAAAAGGAGTTCTTTTTTAAGGAAATCGTTAGAGTTTCATGGTGACTAGTACCAGCCTTTAGCTAGAGTTTTAAATAAATTATGTGAACAATTTCCCACTGCTCCCTTGGTCCCACTTCTTTGCAGTTTCTTGCTTTCCTTCTACCCATGTCCCCTTGCCCCCACACCCCCACCCTGAGACAGGGCTTCATGTGGCTAGGCTGGTTTTAAACTTACTAAATAGATGAGAAGAACTTTTGGTTGTGAGTGTAGCCTTTAACGGCCGAGCCATTTCTCCAGCTAATGAGGACTTTTAACTCCCGATCATCGGGCCTCTACAACGTCAGTACACCCACACCTCATCTTCTATTTCCAGTTTCATGAATGCCATGCTTTTACTGGGTGTTGGGCCTTTGATGACACTGTTTAACATACTCTTCATCTATTACTATTTAGAATTCATCAATCAAAACTCTAAAGCAAATTTAACCCCTCCCTGGTGGCTAAAGATGATAGAATGAAAGAAACTGAGTTATCTTAGGAGGGTAGGGCAGAAAAATCAAGTTAGGCTAGCATGGGTTATGTAGAAAGACCTTCTCCTAACCCCTCCCCCTGTAAAAACAAACCCTAACAAATTCTAGTAAGCCAGGAATAGTGGCACATGCTCATAATCTTAGATTTTGGAAGGTGGGGGTAAAAAAAAAAAAAAAAATCAAGAGTTCAGGTCATCCTGAGCAGTTCAAGGCTAGCCCCAGTCTACAGGAGAGTCTGTCTCACAAAACCAAACCAAACACCCCCTCGCCCAAAATAAAAGCGCTCATGATCCTTAGCAAAAACACAGTGCTTATCAAACTATAAAAAAGGTCTAGAGGAGAAAAAAACAAAGCAAAACAACAACAAAACCAGACTATTCCTCCTATGCTTAATCCCCAGGCACCCATGCATTCCTATACAAAGAAATGAGTAAATATGACATCCTTCTCCTGGAGTCCCAGCAATGACAGCAACAGATGCAAGGCCTTGAATTTACTCCCTAGAAACCCGCCCCCCTTAAAAAAAAATAAATAAAAAAAGACTCAAATCCAATGGGTAGACTGAGTGGGTTTTCTGAAAAAGGGCAGCTGCATGAAGCTAAGGACGGTGGTCACACAGCCATATGATCAGAAGGGTGGCTGCTGTTGCTGCTCACACCTCTTCTAGAGTTAGCATCTAACACCTGGGGCAAGTGGCTGCTCTGGTAGCTACTATCCCTTCTTTGCAAGCATTTCTTCATTATCCATTAGGGTGTCTGTCTTCCCTGCCAGGCTGAGTTCCTTAGGTCAAAGCTCCTGCTTTTATTCCCTTTTCTCCTCTGTCCTTCAAAGACAGAATAGTCCTGCTGAGTAAAAGAAAACACCCTTGGCCCTGCTCATGCAGAACCACTGTAATGAGATCAAGAATTTAAGATCAGCCTGGCGTGGTGGTGTAGGCCTTTAATCCCAGCATCTAGGCAGAGGAGGGCAGATTCTCTGAGTTTGAGACCAGCCTGGTCTACATATAGAGTTCCAGGATAGCCAGGGCTACATAGTAAGACCCTGTCTCAAAAAACATCCATGAACAACAAAACCAACAAAAAACAAACAAAAAACGAAGAATTCAAAGTCATCCTTGGCTACATAAGATGAGTTCTCTTCCTCCTTCTCCCCATTCCTCAAGAGATTTAATCAACACTATTTCTGCAGTGGGAAATTGCCTTTAGACAACTTGATGTCTTTGCTTCTCCCTTGCTCTCTCTTGAAATAACAACAGCAATCAGCCCCACCAAACAGCCCCAGTCTTCATTATTAGCCTAGCCGTCACATAAAAACCAACCTGATTGTTAGGATGTCGGCTGAACACCAAGTACACTATTACTTTTTTTAAAAACATTTATTACATTTCATTCACTCTGTGAGTGTGAGCATCTGGTCTACTGCACATATATGTGGATTAGAGGACAACTTTAGGAAGTTAGTTATTTCCTGCCACCATGTAGGACCTTGGGATGGAACTCAAATCAGGCCATCGAGCTTGTGATTTTACCATGGCACTATTTCTTTCTTCCAACAAAGTACAATTTATCCTGGGGATAAACTGTGTATGATAAAGGTAGCATCTTAAATTAGCCTAGCCTAGATTTAGTCCACTTCTTAACTATTGCATTTAATTCCCATTAATTATGCAAACAGTATTATGGAATGTCTGTCTAGGGGCTTACCTTTAAGAGTCATATATGCATACCCTCTTTTTCTTCATGAAGTCCAGTACTATCAAATGCCAAAGTGTCAATATTCCACTTTTCACAAAGGGACTCCCAAACAAGAGTTATTGATCAGTCAGTCCCAAAAAAAGGCATTAATGAGGATGGCATTTTGACATTTTCCCTTGCTAGGTAGAAGGTCCATACATAAAGCCTCACTGTGGTAACCACAGCTTCTTTTAAGCCTCTTTTGGAAGGGGGGGGGTGGTGGTAGAGATTGTACTTTAAAATTTTTTTTTTTCTCTGAAAGAAAAAAAAATTGAGGCCTAGGCCATCTTGCAGCAATCCTCTTGCCTCAGGCTTCTAAGTGGTTGGATTAGACGCTGGGCAATAAGCCTGTCTGCTTCAGAATTAAAAACAAAACAAAATAAAATCCATCATTCTGCCAGAGAACAGGAAAATGTATTAAAGCTTTATATTGCAGTGTGAATGCTTATCCACTTCAGAAGGCAGCAGCCTGAGTATCTCCTGATCAATAAGCTCTCATGTCTGAGAGCCAGTGACTGGCCAGCAGGCAAAATGACACAGTCACAAGGGGTCTACAATATGCTGAGTCCCACTGCACCAGAATCCCAATGACAAAATGTTCTTCTAAATCCCATTACTCTTCCCAGCAGGAGGCAATCTACGGTGACTCATTCAAACTATGGCAGGGCTCTCCTGTCAGCCACAATTCCACCTACTGAATGTTATCTCCTACTTTGGAATTCATTATTCATCATTCTGAAGACATGGGACCTAATGCAAGCCAAGAACAGTCCTTGATACAAAAACTGAGTAAACATGAGATAAGGAAATGAGACCACACTTTAGATCAAGGACTCTGTCACAGGAAGGAAGGATAGTTAATATTCAGTCAAAATTAACTCTCCCTCTTGCCTTGTCCTGCAAAAGGCTAGAACCATCAAGAAGAAATAGTATATTCATATAAGTTGGTGGGGGGCCATGCTGGTTAGCTTTTGTCAACTCAACACAGACCTAGACATTTCTGAGAAGAGGGAACCTCAACTGAGGAACTGCCTCCATTAGACTGTCATGTGGGCATGTCTGTGGGGCATTTTCCTGATTAATGATTAATGTGAGGAGCCAGCTCACTGTATGTTGTGCCACCCTTGGGCAGGTGGTCCTGGGCTGTATAAGGAAGCAGGACAGGCAAGCCATGGGGAACAAGCCAGTAAGCAGCACCCCTCCATGGTCTCTGCTTTAGTTCCTGCTTTCAGGCTCTTGGGCTCCTGGACTCCTTCAGTGATGAACTGTGACCTTGAAGTCTAAGGTAAAATAAACCCTTTGGCCACAGTGTTTTATCATAGCAACAAAGAAACAAACTAAGACAGGGTTGTTCATCACAACTTCCAAGTTCCAACATTAACAGAACTTTGTCTTTCCTATGATATGGCCTACATGTATGTTATTCTGTTACCATGTTCCCAGGTACTGGGGATTGAACCACAAACCATGTACATATTAGGCAAATGCTCAACCACTGATCTATACAACCCTACCCCATATGTTGGCTAGGTATGCAGAGTGTAAAGATTTAACTTCCTGCAACACCATTTCCCTTGAAGATTTGTGCTCCATACCTGCATGAAGACCTTTCCGATGACCACATCGTCGTCATCCTTAAACACCGTGCTGAAGACTACTGTGACTCTGTCTTTTTTAGATTCAACATACCTGAGGGAAACAAACTCGGGCGTGTAAGTACAGCATCAGGAGATTCTGTCACTAACTATCTGCAAGAAGGGTAAAGTGCAGTCTCCAACTCAATAAAACAAAGGTGTGCCAGAGACTAGTACTTGCAGTCAAGAAAGTCAGGGTAGTAAATGCATTCCCAAGAAGGAAGTGGAATTAACAAAACTAGGTTTTTAAATCTTGTATATAAGGCATAACATTATTTTAAATTAGTAATTCTTAATAATGTCATTTAAAAAAAGTTTCTTTACATATGATAGGATCCATACATAGTACACATTTAAGAGCTGCAGTTACAGCATCTATGCTTGGTCTCTGGTGTCTGACTATCTAGGCCATTTTTAAATTTTTTCATGTGTTTATTTAATTTTATATGTACAGGTGTTTTGTCTGTATGTATAACTGTGCATGTGTGTGCTTTGTGTCCAAAGAGAAAGTCAGATGCCCTGGATTTGAGTCACAGACGACTATGAGTTGCCATGTGGGTTGATAACTGAACTCAGAGCCTCTGGAAAAGCAGACAGTACTCTGAAGGGCTGAGTCTCTCCCTAGCCCATGGGAAACTCCTTTAAGAAAACTCAGAAAAGTAATGCCTTGGACCTGCAGAGATGGCTCACTGGCTAAGGGTACTGGCTGCTCTTCCAGAGGACATGGGTTCAATTCCCATCCTACAAAGCAGCTCACAACCATAAAATACCAATACACATAAAATAATAAGAGTAGTGCCTAGGGTTGGAGAGATGGCTCAGAGGTTAAGAGCACTAACTACTCTTCCAGAGGTCCTGAGTTCAATTCCCAGCAACCACATGGTGGCTCACAACCATCTTTTATGAGATCTGGTGCCCTCTCCTGGTGTGCAGATATACATGGAAGAAGAACGTTGTATACATAATAAATAAAATCTTAAAAAAAAAAAAAAAAAAAAAAAGAGTAGTGCCTTAAGGACAGCACAGGGTTTCTTTTCATTTGGTTGATACTGTATCTCTCTCAGTCAGTGCTGTATGGAGGCCACCACCAGGCTGGAGCTGAAGTTCACACTTACATGGTCTCATCGTCCCGGTAATGGATGACCGCTCTGTTCTCTCCTTCCTTGCCCTCTTCTTGGAACTGAAAGTATTTCTCAAAGACAGAGGCAAAGCAATTTCGCTTCAACATGCCAGCCTGATGCACAATAGAATCCTTGGATGCAGGCAGATTTTCAAGGTCATATAGCAAAGAAACATTGTATCCTGATGGAAGAAAAAACAAACAAACCACCCATCAGTTAAATGAAAAAACAAACAAAAGCCAAACCAAACCTATCTCTTCCAAGTAAACAGGGTAGAGGCAATTTCCCATCTCTATCTACTCCATACCATAAAATGTAGGTACTTATAGCTAGTTAATAAATCCCAAGCAGTATCAAAGATGAACAGTTACAAATATGTAATGGGAAGAATAATCTGGAACTCTGATTAGAACTTTGGGGTCCTATAGACAGTTGTGAAGGGAGACGACATGACTCAAGGAGTACAAGTCACATATTTTCTCCCATGGTTTAATACACAGCCATATGGTCAGTAGGTGGAAGGTTTCTAGAAATAAAATCTGACCCCCACCACCACTGCAAATCCTTTGTAAGAGGGGCAAGGTAGAAATCTGCTTCTCACATACATACTTCCCCAACAGCGTCTATCTGAAAAACTATATTTCCAGGGTTTTCAGAATTCTATTTCATTTGACCCCATGCCTTTCTTTGAAGATATCAGGACAGATAAGCTTATCCTCATTTACAATGGAAAAGTGGTTCTGAGAAGCAGTACCTTGTTGAATACAGCATGACATATAGCTATGTAGCTCCATATTTTAAATTGAACAGAAGTGGGTCCAAATTCTCACCTCACTGTGTGACCTGAAAAACTGCCCAATGTCTACAAGGTCCTCATCTGTGGGGAAAAAGGTGTGAGGGGTCTGAGGTGGTGGTGGAAAATGTACTAGGTAGAGGGAAGAGATTATACTAGGCACAAGTATAGTAGTTAAGTTAGGCATGGTGGTGTAGGGCTACAATATCAGCACTTAAGAAAGAAATGGAGGTAGGTGTCTTGACTTCCAGGAAAGCCTGAGCTACATAACACAACTATCTCTAGAACATCCACAGAATTTATGAATAAGGTCATCAATAAGTGGGGCAGAACAGGGACTGGGGATCATGTCTACTAACCACTAAGCTACTGGCCCCTTCTGTGAATGCCAAGAACAGGGCTAATCAAGTCATTAATGGTACTCCAAAGTCTATACATGTTTTCTCAAGAATACTTTTAAACCACTGGGGATCATTTAAAAACAGTAACTGATGGAACCATATGAATGAATCCCACATTCCCAAATATCTAACCTTTATATTTTTATTATTAATAAAGTTATTCCCTGAGTCCTATTTTCCCTATGTACCTCTTTGAGAGCATAGGCTGTTTAAAGCTTCATTTTTGTCATGCTAACGTTAAAAATAGTAACAATCGCTAATGGATTTTGGGAAATCTGAAAAACAACAACAAAGAGTTGAGGTTTGCTGTTTCTCTGAGTCCACATTAAAAGCAAAGTATAGCTAACGTTTGACCTCAAATGAAACTTTAGATAGGAACAGGATGTAGTAAGATGCAAAGTAACAATCGAGGGCCAGTGAGACAGCAGAGGGTAAAGTGTTTGCTATAAACCCTGTGATGGCTTCAGTTCACCTCAGAACCTGCCTATAAGTGAATGGAGAGAACTGACAAGAAGCTGTCTGCTGGCTACCATAAGCATCATATAGTGCACACTCCCCATACACATAAACAATACTTTTTATTTTTTTTTATTTTTAAAGAATCAATCACATGTGGCTGGCTGTGGTTTCCAAAACAGCCTTAGTAAGATGCTACTTTTACGGGGCTGGAGAGATGGCTCAGCAGTTAGGAGCACAGGCTGCTCTTCCAGACAGAGGTTCTGAGTTCAATCCCCAGCAACCACAGGGTGGCTCACAACCATCTGTAGTGACATCTGGCCTGCAAGCATACCTGCAGACAGAATACTGTATATATAATAAATCTTAAAAAAAAAAAAAAAAGATACTACTTTTACATGGTTATTTATACTAGTGTTAATTATCAGGGGTTGCTGAGTGAGAACCAATGTTTGTCCATTTATTTGTTTGTGTATGTGTGTATATGAATGGAAACTAGGGTGCAATCTGGGTTATTTCCTCAGGATTAGTCCTTACTTTTTTAAAACAAAATTTTAAAAAGTAACCACTGGTTTTTATTTTAATTTGAAATTACAATCACTGGTGAATTGCCATGTTGGTGCTGAGAATTGAATCTGGGTCCCCTGGAAGAGCAATCAGTGCTCTTAACCACTAAACCATCTCTCTAGCCCCCCAGTTTGCATTTTGAAAAGGGGTCTCTCACAGAGATCTAGGGTTCACCAATTAGACTAGACTGGCTATAAGCAGACCCTAGGACCGCCAGTGATTTCCCCAGGACCGGGATTACAACTGTACATTATTGTTTAATTAGGTGCTGGTGTTCAAACTTAGGTCCTCATGCTCTGGAGACAACTGCTTTACAAACTGAGCTATCTCCCTAGTGCCCCAAGAACATTTTCTGACTATGTTCAAAGGGCACTTGCTCAGACAAAGGAGGCTCCTTTGGCTAAAAGATTAGAAGAATCATTTTGGGGTGTTAGTAACACTCCTATCAATTCTTAAGCCATTGTGTTATCACAATGGCTTAAGAAAAAGGTAGAAACCTCTAATGGCTACTTATACAGAGGGCGGTGACTCAAGAACTGGGCTCCTGCAGACGTATTTTATGGAATGAAAATTTAAGTGAAATCCTCTAGCTAAAAAAAAAAAAAAAAAAAAAAAAAAAAAAAAAAGACCTGATACAAACAGGATGTGGTGCTTTGCCATCATTCCATAGCCATTAGCATTTCTACCTACCTGATTCTGGGTTTACCAGGAAACTCCCGTATACTCTCTTTAATAACTGGAGAGAGAAAAAAAAAGTTAATCCAAAATCCATGGTAATTTCATTATTTTTGAAACACACAGTACTTTGTAATAGGCTCTTCCTAAACCAATATGCTTAATTTTCATTTAGTGGGTGGCAAACTAGAGGGGAAGTGAATTCATCAAGTGACAAAGCAGATCTCTCATAGAACTGGATTATAATCCAAAGGTCAGTTCAGAGGTTGTCTCTCAAAGACCTGACCATACCCCTCCTATTTTTTCTTTTCAGATTCTACAATGTACTCAAGTCTATCCTTTTTGAGAGTAGACAGATGCAGCTATGACAACAGATTGCATCAATTATTAAGCACAGGCTGAAACCCTAACCCAGGTGAATGAAGAGATAAAACCAATTTCTGGGCACTGACTTCTGTTAGTGTGTTAATCTTGTATGTGTAGCGGGCTTTTAATGGAAAGGACAAAGGATGACAAAATCTCAGCTGGCTAGTAACACAGTGTGCCCACACAACAGTATCCTAGCGAGCTGGATTTCCCTATCCAACACCTTACTCTGTGGACTACTTTCCAGCTTTTGGAAGCAGAGCACAAACAAAAGCCCCTCACACTCCTCTCAATTTCTTCTGCTAGAGTGACTATCCCCCTGGTGAAATCTTCCTTAACTGACATCCTACTTAGGCAGGATCCAGGCTCACTTAAGTGTGTAAGGAACACAGTAAGTAGTGGAAAGGGAGATGTCTAGAGACAGAAAGAAAACATGTAGTAAAACTGAGAACAATCTGAGAAGCTTTTCAGGGTTTAGTAGACTTCATTCGTTCCCCGACAGTTGAACACAGACATGGGGGCTAGATAAGGAAGTCCAGGCCTGTAACCTCAATACTCAGGAGGCTGGAGCAGAAGGACCTCCAGGTTAAGATCAGCCAGGGCTACAAAGGAGACTATTTCAAAACCAAAGGAAAAAGTCTCAAACCTCTAAAAATAAAACAGAAGTAAACGCTGCCAGAACAAAATCCCAGATTGGACGGGCAGTGGTGGCACACACCTTTAATCCCAGCACTTGGGAGGCAGAGGCAGGTGGATCTCTGTGAGTTTGAGGCCAGCCTGGTCTACAGAGCTAGTTCCAGGACAGCCAGAGCTGTTTGTTACACAGAGAAACCCTGTCTCAAGGAGTGGGGGTGAGGGTTGGGTGGAAAAACAGAACAACAACAAAAATTTAGAAAGGGAGAGGCACCATTGCTCCACAGATGGTAAAGAACACACTGAAAACCCAGCAGTGTAGAGAAGAAGCAGGGCTTCCCTTTTGTGGAGATAAGGTATCATGTATCCCAGGCTGGTCTGGAATTTATTATGTCTTTGAGGATGATCCTCCTGTCTCCACCTCCCAAGTTTGGGGATTCCAGGTATGTGCCCACGAAGATACAAGTTCTGTCTATAGGTATCCAGTCACCATTCTGTTGCTTACTACAAATAACCTTTTTTGTAGTCTACAGTATCACAAAGTATCGGCTACGCCATTATCAAGTTACAGAGGCAAATAAAGCTTTTGTCTTGTTGGTTAAGAGTTACACATGCTTTAAAAGAATCTCAGGGTAGGGGCTGGAGACATTTCAGTGGTTAAGAACAACGGTTGCTCTTTCAGGACCCCAGTGCAATCCCCAGCACCCGAAGTGGTTCACAACCCTCTGGACCTCCAGTTTCAGGGGATACAATGCTCTTCTTACACATGATACACAGATACATATGTGGACAAAATACTCACACACCTAAGACATTTAATTAAAAAGAAGAGGAGGAGGAGGAGGAGGAAGAAGAAAAACAGAGTTTTAGTACCCAGACAAATATAGGTAGCAGTAGGCCAGCCCCGTAACAGCAGGAGCTGTCAGGCTTACTGCTGTATTCAGACAGAACCACCCTGTATACAGACATTCAATGGCTGTCCAAAGGCGCACCAATGTTTTTATCTTACATTCAATGAACCCTCTAGACAGCATTAAAATAAGTAAAAACTAACAATAAACTATGTTTATGTTCCATTTGAAAGTCCCCCCCCCAAAAAAACCCCAAAACAAACAAAAAAACCCTTCACTCCCAACCCATTCCTTTTCTTGGTGATGCCAGAGACCAAACCTAGGGCTTTGTGCACCCTTGTTAAAACTTCGGTAAACACTTCACCATGGAGCTATGTCCTCTAGCAGCTGCTACTCAAATATCCTTTAGAAATATCTTAGTAAAGGCCTGAAAATAGTATAGTATTTCTATACTTGATCACTTTAGAAATTCCTTATCTACAGAATTTGGTAGCAGTATGAACTCATGACCACACTTGTTGACATAAAGGGAAAAACAAGCAATGTCTGGTACAGTTTCTAGGTGGTGATCACACAGCAAAGTGAGCTTTTACTGAAGAGGAACTGCAGGGAAGGAAGGGCTCACGGTCACAGAATTTGTTGGTGGCACATGGGAGTTTTGACCTTTAGGTGTTCCATGTACCACTTCTCCAAGAGTCTGGGGTAATTAGCATGCTCCCTGAGCTACAACACTAAACCACTGGTACTTGAAGAAAGGGGATATCAGACATGGAGAAACCAAAGCCCCTTCAATTTAGTTTAACTCCAGTTTTACTGAGCGAATATTCTGAAATCTATGAAGTATTTAGAGCCATATCCATACCACTTTTAATTTCTTTGTTCTTTTAATATATTTCTTAAATTTATGATTATTATCATGGGTGTGAGTGCTAGTGCCAAGTGTGGTAGTCAAATTTTCTCCTTCGACCATAGTTCCAGAGACTGAACTCAGGTCATCAGGTTTGCATCAGTGCTTTTACCCACTGAGCCATCCTGAAAGCCTTTCTATTCTTGGCATAACTCCTGAACATTTTTCTGCTATTTCACTGACATTTTTTTTTTTTTAAAGACCACTCTCACTGTGTAATCCACACTGGCCTTGAACTCATGATCTTCCTGCCTCCACCCCCTCCCCCCCATCGCTAGGATCATCGTTTGTGTGCCACTACATCACACTGCTCACTTACACCTCCAATCATGATTCATTTTTAAATGTGTGCCTCTTTTTGACTGTCAAGAGAAGAGTGGAGGCAATCTGTCAACTTTAACTATCAGATCTGCCTACCTGAGAACCAGAGCATTCTGCCTTTAACAAGGGCCTGTGAAAATACAACAAGCTTCCTGTGGTTACCACAGGCTGGTCACTGTTTAAACCACCTAGGGAGTCATTTACTGCTTACTCTGCTCCCACACTGGGCCTGTTACTTCCTTCACCCACTTGAGCTCTTTTGGCCTGTGTGGCAGCTATGAAAACTGCAGTGTGTTCTGGAGTTACACTAGCAGGCCAAACACAGGATGGAAAGAGTCTAAGAGACCCAAGCCAGATCTGGCTACAAGCTGCGAACCAGTTCCTCCTCTTCTGATGAATTTACTTCACATTCCCTTAGTTTCTTCTCTTCCACGAGCAAACCAAAAGCATCTGAACAATAAAAGACTCAATTCCCTACAGTTCTTAATAGTCTGTTTAAGTCTCATTTTAGAGCAAAAAGTTACAAAGTTTTGGATCATATTCCTTGACAAATGGTCTTCCATTACAGAAATCTGACATTGTTCAAAAGCTACCACTTTACAGAAAGAGACAGAAATGGTTCTATCTTCATGTAGCAGATAAGGAAGAGCCTAGTTTGTTAAAACTAAGATATTTGAAAACTGATTCAGGAACTGAGTCATACTTCCTGCTTTGAGACCCAACCACAATGTGCACACACTGGTGTAACAGCATTTTCTTTCTTCCTTAAATGGCTCTCCCCAGAGCAATTGCAGTTCAACAGGAACCAAACCTCCTACTCTAGCTATCCAAAGCCAGGGCACAAGGCCTAGACATTCCTTCTTACTCCCCCCAAGGTAATTATAAGGAAGAGATAGTTGGAAAGGTCAGTTCTAAAGAATATTAAAAAAAAAAAAAAAAAGATTATAAGGCAGTTACTTATGCTTCAACCTTCAAAACTAAAACGAAGATTATGAGGTTTAATATGCCACAAATTTCATGCTTGATAAGATTTTAATACGGAACAAAACCTGTCTTATTTAGGGTTACCATAACTATTTTTGTACTAGTTAAGAAAATATTCTCTGTTGTTACTGGAGGATTAACTGTTCTGTTTTCATTATTTTGTAAAATTTGGATAACCTAATAATTTGGAAAGAATAAAATCCTGAGTTGGGTGTGGTGGTACATATCTGTAATCCTAGCTCTTTGAAGGTAGAGGCAGAAGGATCAGGAATTTGAGGACTTCTTCAAACACATGAGAAGTTTAAGGCCAGCCTGGGCTACATGAGATCCTTTTTATAAAAAAGCTTTAAAAATTTCCTTAGGGAACATCATTATTTCTCCAAGTTTAAAAGCAAACAAGCAGAGTGCCAAAATCTTCTTTGGAAAATATTTTTCACATCCTTGTGGGAAACGGAGTCCTTCCTCAGTTAGCTGTGTAAAGTCCCCTCCGTCTGTAAGAGTAGTTTGGCCCATTCTCTGGGCAGCAAGGGGCCAACAGAAGGTGAAGGGAAAATAAGAGTCCCAAGGAAACCAATGTGGGCTTACCTCATCAGCACCATGTGCCTGAAGTTCCTTGTAGAATTTCAAAGAAATACTGACCATCACTTTTGTTTTGTCTCCATTAGGATTTGAAATATGGTAAAGGACACCATCAAAATCTGTGAAAAAGCAAGTAAGGTTGCTTACTCTAGAAACGGGAGCAATCTCCTAGCACCCACCAGAGGGCTGGCTACGAGACCTCTGATAAGAGAGCATGTAAGTAAATGATGCTCGTTTGATTTCACTGGGGAGCCAACAGAAAAGCTGCTGAGGAATTAACTGCTCAGTGGCCATATCTTTGGTCTTACTTAAAATTACAAAGCTATTTTTACTGCATCCACAGTTTGTACTAAAATAACCTTACAAAAACTTTCATTGTGACACATTTTCAGGAGAAAGAGCTATAAACAAACTGATATCCACCCATGCAGCATGAATACTGATCAGCACACGGCCCTTTTGTCAGAACGTATTTGCCCCCACCCCAATTCACTACAAAGCAAACTCCAGATGCAACATTTGATCAATATATACTTCAGGATGTATCTTTGGGAGATATACCTGGTAAGCTATTCAACTATTACCTATTGTCTCAAAAAAATTATAAACATTCTTGTCTTAAATATTCTAACTAGGATCTAAACAAGATCAACACAACATAGATGATTATCTTGTAAGTCTGTTTTAATCTCTTGGCCTATCCTCTTTTTAGGTTCTCTCTTCCTGTCCTACAAAGTGAGATGAGCTCATCTGTATCACTGCAAAAGCTAGGCACGGAGGTCCAGATCACAGAGAACTTGCACAGGAACCACAAGAACCATGAGGACTTGGTACTGCTAGTGACTAGGAGGCACAGATGGTAACCACCTTAGGGCCTTAGGCGGCAAGTCTTCTGAGATGATCTAGTCAAGCACTTGTCTTTCTAGATGGCACTTAGCTGTAAAATCTCCAGGGTCACATATGAATAGCCAATTCTTTTTTTTATTTTATTACTTATTAGTTCAAATTAGGAACAAGCTTGTGTCACATGTCAATCCCTTCTCCTTTTCCCTCCCCTTCCCCCAACCTCCCACCAGCCCCCTCCCCCCTTTCTTTTTTTTTTTTTTTTTTTAAACAGGGTTCACTATGTAGTTCTGGTCAGCCTGGAACTTTCTACCTGCCTGGGTGCTGGCTGGGATTTAAGACTTGTGCCACCATGCCTGGACAAAAGGGAATGGAAGAAACACTACTGCTTTGATTTGACAAACAAGCTCCAGCACCTTCTTACCTTGCCTCTCCCAAATGCTAGGCAAACTTATATGATAGCTACAAGATTATAATTCTGTAGACTTCCAAAGTAAAAAGAAGGTTCTTTGTATAAAACAAACCCCAAATTTCTAAGATATGGAGTGCCCCATCCACTAAGATATGTAAAGTACATAGTTTACCTAACCCCAAAGTCAGTTAGCAATGTTGTAACAAGAAACAGTCCTCGAAAGACTCAAAAACTTGACAATCAAAACTTTTCTTTTCAGGAATGTAAAGCTGCCTCAAGTGTTCAAGAGAACTGACTGGCTATTCTTTCAAAGGACCAGTTTCAATCCCCAGCAGCTGCTTGGCAGTTCATAATATTCTGCAACTCTAGTTCCAGAGCTGATGCCTTCTTCTGGCCTCCTTGGGCATCAGGTACACACATGGAGCACAGATGCAGGCAAAACACCAATACATCAATTTTTTCTTTTCTATTATACCCTCTCTTAAAAAGAGATGAGATAAGACACTTACCTGCAAATGTTACTTCTACAGCTTCTGGTTTGTTTCTGTAAAACAACAAAAAGGCCCTTAGTAAGGTAATTTTAGGATAGGATAGCTTAGTGGATGGGGACACTTGCCAGCTAGGCCTCATGACCTCGGACCTGAGGTGGATCTGTAGGATCCCTAGGGTGAAGGCAGAGAGCTGCCTCTTCCGTGTTGTCTTCTAGCCTCCAAATACAAGCTGGACATGTACATCCACACATATACACAAATAAAGAGATCAAATGTAAGTGGGGGAAATAATTTTACTGTTGCTGTCTTTTAGGGGGACTTGAAAAGGCTCCTGATTTTTACTGGGAATTGAACTCAGGACCTTTGGAAGAGCAGTCAGTGACCTTAATTGCTGACCCATCTCTCCAGCACCGATTTTTACTTAAGACTGAAGCATTCTATATAAATTCAAGGCTTAAAGATAAGAGAATACACATTCATTCTCTCATGGGCCTGAATCTTTAGACTTGCTTAAGGTGGAGGATTAGACAAAGGACACCTACAGCTTGTGTTTTCCAACTGTTATTCAACTGCTTGCCACAGCTAGTGCTCATTCTGATCAATGCCTCCTCCCATAGGATAGTGCCTATGGAAGTAACATACACAAATATGGCTAAGTGTAATAATATAGAATGGTTCTACTGTGTTTAAGGTGAAAGGATTATTTGAAGTCATACCATACCAAAGAACATTCTTAAGCCTTTCTATGCAATTTTCCTTGTAGTTTTTGTTTGTTTGATTTTTTTGTTTTTCGAGACAGGGTTTCTCTGTGGTGCAACAAACAGTCCTGGCTATCCTGCAACTCACTTTGCAAACCAGGCTGGCCTCCAACTCCCAGAGATCCACCTGCCTCTGTCTGCCTCCCAAGTGCTGGGATTAAAGGCGTGTTCCACCACCGCCTAGCTCCTTCCTTGCATCATCAAAGTACCTGCCACACTCCATCAAGCCTGCTTTGGTTCTACCTTACTTTTGTTCTAACTCAGGTCTTACACAGAAGCATGGCACAAAATTAAAAAAAAAAAAATCAAGTACAGTCAAAGCATCTGCTTTCCAATTTTATCTTTCTTACTAGGCTTATGCTCAGGGACAAATAAGAATTCTTATATCCTTTTTCTTATCTCATTTATAAAATGAGAGAATACAAAAGATCTCACTGATCTTGCAGAACTTGAGCTACTTCACAAACAGGCCTTGAGCTACTTCATATTTTAGTCAACTAAATTAAACCCCAGTGAAAAGTCATAGTCTATCTTTCTCTTCAACACCGACAGAAAACTCTACTGTATTAACAACTTGCTAGCAGTTAATTCAAATGATGCTAGTTTGTTTCACATTTAGCAAACAAGATATCCATACTTTACATTTTGCTCCCTTACTCAAGATCTCTTTTATTATGTATACAACATTCTGCAAACCAATAGAGGGCACCAGATCTCATAACGGATGGTTGTGAGCCACCATGTGGTTGCTGGGAATTGAACTCAGGACCTCTGGAAGAGCAGCCAGCGCTCTTAACCTCTGAGCCATCTCTCCAGCCCCTACTCAAGATCTTTTTTTAAAAAAATGTTTTAGGGCCAGGCGTTGGTGGTGCACACCTTTAATCTCAGCACTCGGGAGGCAGAGGCAGGCGGATCTCTGTGAGTTCGAGGCCAGTCTGATCTGTAGAGCGAAGCTCCAGGATAAGCTCCAAAGCCACAGAGAAAACCTGTTTCGAAAAACCAAAAAAAAAAAAAAAAAAAAAAAAAAGTTTTATTTACACATAAAGGTATGTACACCATATATGAGGAGCAAGGGCCTTCAAAGGTTAGAAGAGCGCATCAGATCTCCTAGATCTGGAGTTAGAGGCAATTGTGAGCTGCCATGTTGGTGCTGGGAACTGAACTTGTGTCCTCTGTAAGAGCAGTAAGTGCTTTTAACTGCTGAGTCATTTCTTCAGCCCTTGAGTATGAATCTTTTCCTTCCTCTCTTTGCTTCCTCACTGTGAAAGGAATCAAGATGCCTTCCAGCTCTGCATAATGTAATTTATGACTGTGAATATGCTGATATAGAGGCTAAATGACATCCCTTAAACAAACTAGCTTTTTATTAAGTGTATGATGGAGAAAACCCACCTATAGAAAACATATTCAATACAGGCTAGTCAGGGATATACAGGGAAACTATCTCTCAAAAAACCAAGAGCAAACAAAAAAAAAAGGAGACGGAGTTACTTTGTTACTTGGGAGGTGGTTACAGGAGTATC
This sequence comes from Cricetulus griseus, assembly GCF_003668045.3. Lineage (NCBI taxonomy): Eukaryota > Metazoa > Chordata > Mammalia > Rodentia > Cricetidae > Cricetulus > Cricetulus griseus. The sequence goes on along the minus strand of NC_048595.1, from coordinate 427,484,132 downwards.
ATAGTTCAGTCATCTGTGGCTGAATGTTGAGATGGAGTTAGATCCTGTCTCAAGAAATGAGTGCCCCTTCCAAAAAAAAAAAAAAAAAAAAAAAAAAAAAGCTTAAACTGCTCCTGAGCTTTCACTTTCAAACTGTACCCAAGAAATAAAGACAATGATTGACAATAAACCATTCCTTACCTCTAAAACACAAACATATACATAATTTTTAAAAAGCCCAGATGTCCCAGGGTAGAGGAAACATACAAGCATACTTTCTTAGAGGGGCTCCTGGCAGTCCTGGAGTTAGGAACCATACTGCCTGACTTAACTGGGGTGGAGTGGGGTATTTGGGGGTGTTGTTTTCCCCTTAATTAGGCTTGAAAGATTTCCTCAGTCAGGAAAGATAAGAGTTTCTCACCTTACTACTTAGTAGACCCGAGAAAAATCAACTTAAGAAGAACCTTAATGTTCTAAGTGATACCCACTGAAGGTTTGTTTCTCTGGGTTCGAAAGCACCCTAAGCATAGGTCTCCACTGGGAAACACTACTAAGATCAATTCTAAGGAGCTTGCCATTCGACTTGGGAGCATCTATTAAACCACTGCCATTAATATTTTAGTTCACTCTTCAAGGGTGCACAAAAGGTTTGGAGGAGAAAGGCTGCTAAGGTACCTGATTAGAGAACAGAACAAACCAGGCAGTGGTAGCCCATGCCTTTAATCCTAGCACTGGGGAGGTAGAGGCAGGCGGATCTCTGAGTTTGAGGCCAGAATGGTCTAAAAAGCAGGTTCCAGGACAGCCATGGCTACACAGAAATCCCTGTCTTAACAACAACAAAAAAGAATAGAACATATCTAGGAGCTGGAGGTCTGTAAGCTCTGTTTCCCAACAAGGAGAATGTTGGATATAAAACACGCTGTCACAAGCCGGGCGTTGGTGGCGCACACCTTTAATCCCAGCACTTGGGAGGCAGAGGCAGGTGGATTTCTGTGAGTTTGAGACGAGCCTGGTCTACAGGACAGCCTCCAAAGCCACAGAGAAACCCCCGTCTAAAAAAAAAAAAAAAAAAAAAAAAAAACACCAAAAAACAAAACAACAACAAAAAAACCCCACGGTGCACGGTGTCACAATTATTACTTAATCCAAGAACAGGTCTTCATCACTGCACATGCCTATGTACCTCTGTGTGTGTGCATAAAACATATCAAAGTTTACCCTGCATCTTCAACTCCCCAGTGACACACACACACACACACACACACACACACACACACACACACACACCCACACACACACCCACAGAGGGTATATCTCTGTGTGTAACAGTCCTGGCTGTCCTCACTGAGATCCACCTGCCTTCTGCCTCCCAAGTGCTGGGACTAAAGGCATGTGCCACCAACACCTGGCTCCTGCTTCTTCAAAGTCATCCATGTAGGATGACAAAAGGCCAAGTATGGTGGCTCATGTCCTTATTTCCAGCATTTGGGAGGGAGGGAGGGAGGGAGGGAGGGAGGGAGGGAGGAGGAGGGAGGGAGGGAGGGAGGGGTGAGAGAGGTTTTTTTTTGAGACAAGGCTTCTGTGTAGCTCTGGATGTCCAGGAACTCAAAACATCTGCCTGCCTCTGCCTCCACCATCCCTCTATTTTAATTAGTTTATTTCTGAAACAGAATCTCATGTAGCTGAGGCTGGATGTGAACTACAAATGACCATTCTGCTTCCACCTCCCACATGCTGGGGTTACAGGTGCATCACACACCTAGCTTGTTCTGCCTTTCTATGGCTTAAAATCATGGTAATAGAATGTTCCACTTAATAGCCCAAAAAGATGAAGGAAGCATTTACTGTTCTATCATCTGCTCAAGCTTCAGGTTCAAGGAACAAGTCCTAGGGGCTGGCGAATGGTTCAGCAAGGCACTGCTACCAAACCCAAGGACCTGAGTTTAATCCCTGGAAGCCACATGGTGGAAGGTGAGAACTGAGTCCTGTGTAAGTGACCTCCATGCTCATCTCATGGTGTGCACAGACACATGTAAATTAGTCCTCTCGAGTTGAGTGTTCAGTTCTCTAAGATGCGGCTGTCTCTGAAGTTCCTTTTTTACAAAATGGAGACAAAAGATCCATATTACAAGACTGTCCTGAATCTTAATTGAGATGATAAAGAGCACACACATACACATACACACCATATTTTCCAACAAGTGGCTTGTGACTAAATTACAGGTATGTTGAGATAATAGTTCCTATAGTTCTCACAGCAGTGAATGGCAAGATCTTAATAAATGTGCCACACAGCACCACTATGTTGTGTTTGTGCTGCATGATACATTTCAGCACTCACAGTGGTGGAAATCATGCACAGAGCCACATAACAGTCCTTAGCACACAACAGTCCCCAATCCCCAGGTCACAGAAGTCAGCCTACACGATGGATTTTTTTGGGGGGTGGGTGGGGTGGGGTTGGTTTTTCGAGTCAGCATTTCTCTATTTAACAGTCCTGGTTGTCCTGAACTCTGTAAACCTGGCTGGCGTCGAACTGAAATCCACCTGCCTCTGCCTCCTAAGTGCTGGGGTTAAAGCTGTGTACCACCTCCCAGCTTGCTCCTGGATTCTTAAGACCCTGAGTTTTCTCAATGCTAATCTGTCACATAGGCACATTTTGAAATTAAGTGAAACTGTGTCAAAAACATAGGTACAAGCACACATACAACATAGCACAATACCTGGTTTACAGAAGACAATCTATAAATTAGGCTTTTCTTCCAGGTGGAGTTACAAAGGACCAGATCTGAAGCTGTGGTTGGAAGTTTTGGGGATTGTGGAAGCTCTCAAGATCAGTTATTACTTACCCAGTCAAAGGAGAAATAGGATTCCTATTAGCATCAGACTGTTAAAATGACTGTAATTTGTGACTAAGAAAGCTGGATGGTTCTTAGGGTTATTGACTGGACAGCCTAAGACACTGAAACATTACCCAATTCACTCAGATGGGCTGATTTCTTTCTTTCTTTTTTTTAAAGACAGATTCTGTAGCCTATGCTGGGTTGTTCTTATGTAGCCTAGGCTGGCCACAAACTCATGGGAATTCTCCTGCCCAAGTGCTGGGATTACAGGCATGAACCACCACATCTGACTTTAATAGATATTCTTAAAAATCTCTTAAAAAGGAGAGATGGGTCAGCAGATGGCTGCTCTTCCAGAAGACTTGAGTTCCCACCCCCCACATGGTGGTTTGCACTGTCTACAACTCCAGTTCCAGGGGATCAGACATCTTCTAACTTCCACAGGCTCTAGGCTTGTATGTGGTGCACATGCATACATGCAGGCAAACACTCATGAATATAAAGTAAAAAATGAATCTTAAAAGAATTTCCTTAGGAAAGTCTCTCTTTAAAGATTTATTTTTATTTGTATGCATGTGTGTCTATGCTAAGTGCGGGGGGGGGGGGGGGGCGCCTTCCTGTAGTAGCCAAAAGAGGGCATCAGATCCTTTGGAAAAGCTGGAGTTAGCAGCAGGTAGCTGTAAGCTACCTGAAGTGGGCTCAGAACTGCTGAATACTCTGTAAGAAGAGCAAGTGTTCTTTTGTTTTGTTTTTGTTTTTTTTTGATTTTTCGAGACAGGGTTTCTTTGTGGCTTTGGAGGCTGTCCTGGAACTATCTCTGGTAGACCAGGCTGGTCTCAAACTCACAGAGATCCGCCTGCCTCTGCCTCCCGAGTGCTGGGATTAAAGGTGTGCGCCACCAACGCCTGGCCTGAGCAAGTGTTCTTAAACTGACCAGCCATCTCTTTTGCACCCAAAATATTTCCTTAAAACTGGGTGTGGAGCTCTATATTTTTCTAAGGAAGCTTCTAGAATGCCAACCGTCAGTCAAGTACTACTAGCAACTTTTGTGCCCCATTTTTTGTGTGAGGTCTTTGGAGGTTTTACTCCTAAATGCACCCAGGAAACAGTTATCCACTCTGGCATTTGAGACCCTCTTCTGGTTATCCTTCCAAGTCCTGAATTAGAGGAATTATTTTGTTGTGCTCACTAAAGATTTTTGATTACTTTCTCTAAATCCTCTACAAGGTTCTGATCATTCTTTCTGAGCAAAGCCCACAGACAGATCATATTAGGTAAAAGATGGTCCTTTTCCTTACTAAACTATACCTCAAAATACAGAGAATAAAAAGATATAAAAGCTGACACACACTCTCAGAAAAGTGGTAACAAGCTAGGTGTGGCGGAAGATATAAGAAGTTGAGTCAGGCGGAGCCAATGGCTTTGAAGCCATCATGGGCTACAGTGTGAGACCCTGTCTCAGAACAACAACAAAAATGATGGAGAGAGATGGCTCAGTGTAAGAGTACTTGCTGGATAAGCAAGAGGATCTGAGCTAGAATCCCCAGCACCCACAGAAAAAGCCTGCAACCTCAGTTGATGCAGGATGACTGGGGCTTGCTGATTGCCAGCCTAAAGCAGTAAGAGACCCTGTTTCAAGGGAATGAGGCAAAAAGGGATAGAGCAGGACAACCAGTATTTTCATGTACACACACACACACACTTTAAAAAGGAAAAGGGATAAGCTTCTAAAGAAACAAAGGATCATTTTATCTGCCCCCATTAATTCCTTCAAAATAATATTTACTGAGCTGAACACACACACATACTCTGAAGATTCTGAGGAAACGAAGATGGCTGAAATGATAGTCCCAGCCCTCAATCTAGTCCTATGTAACTCTGGCGACTCATATCTCAAAGAAAATGCAAAGAGGCCAGAGGACAGGTAGCAGTGTATCAACCATAATGCCCTGGAAAAAGATCAACTCCATCTTATAGTCAGATAGTACATTCCACTGCATTTATAGACTTAAACAATGTCCTATTTCTGAGTATCTTCAAGCCAGCCTGCCTCTCTGAGGACATATGTGGCATAGTTGGGAATGAGAACAAGGTATCAGCAAGACTTAATTTATTCCTTTCTCAAATTTCTCCTCCCACAGTCCTCGCCTACCCCACTCAGTGCGGCTTGCTTACCGAGTTCTTCTCCCCCTCACAGAACCATAGCTCCCCACAACATGCACAGGCTGTGGTAAGGAGCCAGAAGGCAGTTTAAATCAACAGTAGCTTGCATCTGACAGCTTTCCTCAGTTCTGGACTGTGTAACTGCGAAGCTGACAAGCCTTGCTTCTGAGGATGGAAAGGTTCTTGGTATGTATGAGATACCAAAAGAATTCAATTAATTTTCCAGATTACTTCTGCTTTAATTGTGGTCTGGGCAAGAATTCCTAAATGAAAAGGCAATGCTGTTGATAAGACATGTGCAGGACATTATTTACACTGTTGGGCGTAACTTTTAATTAGTCACAGTGTGGAGACCTGTCAGGAAGGTGCTTCACTGTATCCCTTTGTGAAGACGCACAAATAGATCCAATAAAGCCACCACTGAGGGGTGTGGTGGGGAAAGTGGGAAGCTTTGTTCAAATTGCCTTTAAAATACAAGATGACTGTGGCCAACTGTATGCTAAAGAGCTTGTCTTACAGAATACTCACCCAGATGCAAGTGTAAACTTTCAGTCTGATGCTACAGGCAAAAAGATCCAGCAAGATGACCCCAAGGGATCATTAAAAATAAATAGGATAAAGTGGAAAAAAAAAAAACTGAAAAGGAATGATAATGCAACTTCATTACGGAGCACATACTCTAAAACTACTTTGAAGAATACCTCATGATGGCTGGGAAGTAGTGCAATGGGAACAATTACCTAGGTGCTCTGGGTTCTCAAACATACCCCTCCCCGAAAACTAAACTATCTCATGATTTCATTTTCAGCAGGCAGAACAGCACTGTCTGTGATCATGGACATGGACACTGTGCAAAGACAGCACAAGTGGCAATGGAGTCCTAGAAATGCAGCACAGATAGTGCCACTCAGGAAACCAATTTCACTTCATCTTTTCCTTCAATCTAGCAAGCTACATGTAGTGAGTGCCTATGGCACAGGACACTGCACAACACAAAGATTCCCTCTGGCAAAGGCTTCCCTGAGTGTAATTTCCCTGATTAATTTGTTCTGAGAAGTGCAGCCAGCAGACTAGAGCTAAGTGCCCCCAGGTTTCCACACTGCACAGCCTTTCACGACTCCAGGGGCTCTCCTCTGGGATACTCCTTCCTTTAAGGTCACTATCTTCTCCCAACACAGCTTATCTATCGGTTCCTCCCTAACAGTGCTAACAGGCTCTCTTTGAAAAGCTCCCCATCTTTTCTTTTTTTGGTTTTTCTAGACAGGGTTTCTCTGTGCAGGCTGTCCTGGAACTCCTCTGTAGACCAGAGTGGCCTTGAACTCAGAGATTCACCTTCATCTGCCTCCCAATCTCTGGGATCAAAGGTGTGCGCCACCATTGCTCAGCTTTCTTTTTCTTTTGAGACAGTCTCACTATATATCCCTAGCTGGACTCAAACTTGTGTTGATTCTTCTGCCTCTGCCTCCCTAGGATTATAGGAAGGTGCAACCACACTCTGTAGAACAGGAAATCTTAGGAAAACCATGCCTTCTCTAGTCTCTTTTCAAAGTATTTTTAAACAAAATGCTTTGAGCATCTCCAAAGGATGAGACAAAACATACCACCTCCTCAAACATCAAAAAAAAAAGAAAAAAAAGAAAAAAAAAAAGCAAGCCTTAGAAATTCCATTTTCTGTCCTCCAGATTTAAAAACCCACTTTAAGCTCTCTGAAAGGGTAAACTTTTTTATTTGCAACAGGGTGGCCCAAACTGGCTTTGCCCTCCTGACCTTTCTGCTCCCACCTCTCAAGTGCTGTGATTACAGGCACACCACACCCAGCTGCCCCTCCCCACCTTTTTTTTTTTTTTTTTTTGATACAGGCTCTCACTATAGCCCAGAGCTTTTGCTCCTATCTCAGATTCTTGAAAGCCTGGTTTACAGTTGGATGTGTGAGGACTACAACCACACACCACCAATCCCAGCACTATTTGTGGAAAATTTCCTAAGAAGAGAAAGGACTAAGTAAAGTTCTGAATAATGTGTCTCATTTTGGAATCACACATTATCAATACACAAACATGGAAGTCCTCCAGCATTAGAAGGCATGCCGTCACTTGAACACACAGCCATTTATCTTGAGGATCAGCGTATAAACCACCCAGGACTCATTCTTTGCTAGTCTAGACTTGAGAATGTATGTATTAAGATCAGTTGTGAAAATGCAGAAGTTATTTTAACTTCCTCCTTTGTGCTACACTACTCAAAAAAAAAAAAAAAAAAGTACACACCCATCACCTACACCAAGTTCCGGGGTTGATTCACTTCATAACTTAAAATGCAAAGAACTGGTATGGGAGGCTGAAGAAGCAAGAGAGTTGCACACATACTCAACTGCAGTCCTGGGCAGGAAACAATATGCTCACTGAATTCACCGATTCAAGGGAACTCCTGTTTTGTTTTGCAGATAAAATCTGTGACCTTACCAAAGAGACAGGACAGACAATATATTCGATATAAGTAGTGGTCTGTGAGCCACAAGTTCATTATGAATGCTTAGAATCTTCCCAATCTGCTTCTTCTGTGGGATCTACAAGCACTTACTATCCAATTTCCAGTTCCTAGTTCACAGAAAACAGCCAGCACTTATTTCCTAACTGTGAAACCAAAATGTGAAGCCCCATCCTCACCAATGAGGAAATGAGGCAAAGGAATGGCCACAGGCCACCATAAATTAGAACCTAAGACCCAAAATTTCTCTGCTCAGGTTTTAAATGTATTAGAAAGGCAAAGCAGCTTCGGGGGAGGAGTTTGTCTTTTTGTGTTTGACAGAAAAGGCTCGAAATACGACCCGTATATTACGATGCCGATGTTTTAACAAGGGTATCTAAAAACTTCACAGATTCTGGGAGCAGAAGTAGATTAACCAGGTCAGGTCAGCATTACCACAGACGAAATCAAAGGCCAGGAGTCTTGGATAAGAACTGACGACATACAACCACATAAAAAGCTGGTCTCAAGAGAGCTAAGGAGGGTGTGGATAGAGGACTGTTGGCTTTGCCTGAGGAATATATAACAAAATGGCTAGTTTCTCTCACAGGTTAGAGAGGAAGGTAGAGATCACTATTCTCTCCTCCTGCTCCCCTACCTCCCCCCCCCCGGCCCCCCAGCTTCCGAGACTGGGTCTACTTTCAGTCTCGCCTCCTGCTTCTCCTAGGGGAGAGATGGGGGTGGGGAAGCAGAATGCCGCCGGCGATCTGGGCCTGCATGTTCTTCCCACCTCGCCCTGGGAATTCCTGAAAGCTCCATTCAATCCAGCTTTCCCAAAGGGGTGTCTTTGGGTTCGGAACAATGACGGAGACTACAGAGGGAAGTGGGCCCCTCCATTCCCCGCACAAGGCAGTGGGGCTCTCGGGCCTGAGTTCTGGCCTGGGCTGCCCTCACGTCCCACAGGTCTGTTCGCTGGCACGCCTTGCTCCTGTCCACTCGCTGCTTCCGCATCCCTGTCTCAGCCTCTCCCCACGCATCTCAGGCCCTCGGCCCACCGCGCCCCATGGCCTCCCAACGTCCACCCTGCCGGAGAAGCCCCGAAGCCGCCCCAGGTTCCCGATCTCCCCCGTCCGAGGCTTGGGAACCGGATGCCGCCCGGGATTAGCTAGGGTCAACCCGGCCTCCACCCGGCGTGCGCTCACCCGGCGGCCGCGTTCTCGAACTTGAGCGCCAGCGTCTCCTCGATGATGCGGTTGTTCACCTCCAGCAGGATCATGGCGGCGGCTGCCCCGGGCAGGGGAAGGAGAAACAAGGGCGGTGAGGGTGGGCAAGCGAGGGCAGGACGGAGGGAGCGGCCCCGCTGCCCCTGACGAGGGGGGCTGGGTGCGGTAGGTGAGGGGAGCAGGGGACGGGGAGCGGGGCGGGGAGAGGCGGACACGCGCGCTGGCCCGGCACGCGCTGCCTGTTGGAGGCAGCCACCACCCGACCGACCTGGCCCCTGAAGCTTCAACCCGCCTGCCGAGCCGCCGCCGCCTCCGCCGCTGCCTCCCCGACGATCCCGGTCCCCGCCCAGCCCCCGGCTCCAGCCGGCCACTTCCGCTCTCACACCCACTTCCGCTCGCCGCCAGGACGCGCGGCCCCGCGGCGCCATTTCCGCTTCAACCTCGCGAGCACACGCCCGCAAGCGCGTCCTGGTGAGGAAGCAGGCAGAGGGCGCGCGTGCGCATGTGCGACACACCGGCCCGCCTCTCCTGGTCATTAGAGTCCCACGCTCACACCTGTCATTCCTCGAGGTTGACCTTAGTGTCCTGCTGCTCCCTTCTCTGCGTATTCCAGAGGTCTGACTCCACCCTTCCGGTGTCATTTCAGAGGACCCTTAAGAAGCTTCCCCTTGGGGATTTCCTTGCTTTCCAACTTGTTGAGGATGCCCTCGACCCATTCGGTACTCAGGGGCCACCCTGAAGCACCATCAGGCCCTCTTTTAGCCAGTGATTGTTTAGTAGGCATCTCTTCTTCCTGGGGAGCCAATGATGAACGCAATATACAAGGACCTGCCCTCCTAAAGCTTATAGTCTGATAAAGGAGACACAATAAATTCTCAAGGAACTACACATTATTACAGGGCAATAAAGGAAAGGAATGAGTGGCCCAGAAGGTTAACAGGAATCCAGATGGGCCTTCCTTGATTCCCGTCATATCTCCGTTTCTGGGCAGAGGTGCCGCCTCAGGTGATCCTCACTGTCCAGTACCTCTGCTAGAATCGGAATTCATCACTATGCTCCACCTGACCTTTCTGCCTGGGTACCATGTTTCCATTTTTCCCTCTTCCAGGGACAATATAGTAAATTTAATTAAGTCTCTTTTCCATGCAATGAAAATGTTTCTTTTCTGTTTGGCCTTTTTTCCAGACAGAGTTTCTCTGTATCACAGCCCTAGCTTTCCTGGAACTGACTCTGTAGACCAGGCAGACCTTGAACTCAGACTGCCTACCTCTGCCTCCAGTGCTGCCTGGGATTAAAGGCTTATGCCACCACCACCTGGCTTCTTGCTTGGTTTTAATTGACTTTAAAAATCACTTTTTGCTGTGTGTGGTGAGGCATTGAATCCCAGAACTTGGGAGGTAGAGACAGATCTCTTGTGAGTTTAAGGCCAGTCTGGGCTACATAGCAAGTTCCAGGTTAGCCATGGCTACAAGTTGAGACCTTGTCTCCTGCCTCAAAACAAATGAAAAAACTTTTTAGAATAGAAAAAAGAAAAAAAAATATTTCTAAAATGTATTATTATTAGAGAGAGAGTGAGTACGTGTTCACCATGGTGCTTGAGTGGAAGCCAGAGAACAACTTTAGGACATGGGTTATCTCCTTCTACTGTGGAATCCGGGGATGTAATTCAGCTTGTCCGGCTTGCCTAGCAAGTTCTTCTAACCTGCTGAGCCATCTCTCAAGCCCCAAAGCACCAATTTTAAGGGTCTGTTTATGTTAAGCAATAGATTATAAAAGTCCCACTAGCTTTGCCATAGATGACACCTATGCTGTAAAGGCCTTGGTAATCTTTGCCCAGTTATTTTTTTCCAGGAAGTTGAAGGCAGCATCTGTCTATCTCAAAGTGAGACCACAGACCCCTTAGGCTTAAGCAAGTGTCTGATAGCTGACCTCTTGCCCACTGAGGAACAAGACCCCATCCCCGGAAGGTATTTGCACTGCCCTTCCCTAAGCATGTGCACTCTGAAGAGCCACAGTTTGGTTTGGGAAGCACAAACTACTTGTGCTTGCTTTATATCTTCTTCACATTTGTAGGATTATATTTTAAAAAGTTTGATTCCTGCCGGGCGTTGGTGGCGCACGCCTTTAATCCCAGCACCCGGGAGGCAGAGGCAGGCGGATCTCTGTGAGTTCGAGGCCAACCTGGTCTCCAGAGTGAGTGCCAGGATAGGCTCCAAAGCTACATAGAGAAACCCTGTCTCGAGAAAAAAAAAAAAAAGTTTGATTCCTCTTCCGAACCCTTTGCGTGTTCCATCCCCCCATCTCTGGAAGCATTAAGAGCTTCTTTTTAGCCCGTTGTTTGGAAGTTCTATAATGATGAGCCTTGCTTTAATACTTTTTTAAAATTCATTTTATATGCATTGAAGGTATTAGATCTTGGGAGTTACCGACAGTTGTGACCTGCCACGTGGGTGATGGATGGGACTTGAACCCAGGTCCTTGGAAGAGAAGCCAGTGCTGTTAACCACTGAGCCATTTCTCCAGCCCTGCTTTAATACTTTCTTCTTTTTTTAATGCAAACAACACGAGGCTTTATTGTAGTTTTTTAACGAGCTAACCTTGGGCCTTTCAATCATCCATCATGGCGGATGGCTAGGAAAGATGGCGAGAAGCCACTGCATAGAGATCTTATATGGCAGCATAAGGGGAGTGTCTAGGGGTTCGCACAGGCTCAGGATTGGTGTGCCTCCAGGCTTGGAGGGCTTGCCCTGTGTTGATTGGTCAACTGGTGGTTATGGCACATAGGCCCTCCCAGGGTGGTTGCTATGCTCTGCACGGTCATTGCTGTGCGCTTGTCCATAAAGCACACCCAGAGCGGTAAAGCATAGCACCACCAGCTAACTTCTGATTGGTTCCTTGCCACGAGGCAGGCATCTGACCTCCTAGTGACCAAGGCAAGGTCGGGCAAGCACATGTAATACTTTCTTCTTAATGCTTTGCTCTGGGCATTCATTGAGAATGGAAAGTGGTACTTAGTTTTAAAAGTTCTCATTAATATTCTCACTCATTCACCTCCTGGATTGATTCTATAATTTTCTATTTTTTTTAAAACATTTTTATTTTTAGAAAGATTATTTTCATGTGTATGAATGTTTGCCTGTGTACATGAGTGTTCAACACATGTGTGCCTGGTACCCTCTCAGGGGAGAAGAGGGTGTAGGACTGGAGTTACAGACAGCTGTGAGCCACCATCTAGGTGACGGCAAATGAATCTGAGTTCCCTGCAAGAGCAGCTCTTAACTTCTGAGCCATCTCCCCAACATTAATAAAAAAAGTTAAAATAAAGAAGAGGTTCGCATACATAAATACAAACATTCATATAAGTAAAATGGATTCCCAGGGCAAACGTGGTAAAGGGAAAGAATCAATTCCTGCAGGTTATTCTCCATATCTGTGACCCCCCCCACACACACAGAAAGAGAGTAAATAAATGTAACAATAATAATAATAATAATAATAATAATAATAATAATATTGAAACACAAACTTCATATCTTTAAAACCTAAATTAGGCAGAAGGACACATAAATGGAGTGTGAGGCTAGCCTGGGGACCTAAGTGGGTAAAGTGGCTTAGTGTATAAGAGCAGTTGTTCTTTCAGAAGACCAGCGTTCAGTTCCTAGCTCCCATGTTGGGTGACTCACAACCATCTGAAACTCCAGTTACAGGGCGTTTAGTACCTTCTTCTGGCCTCATTGGGCACTGGCAATGATACAAACACGCACATAAATAAATCTTTAAATATTAAAAAAAAACAATCAAGCAAAAATAATCTGCATTTAAATAAAACCCAGTTAACATATTTTCTTCAGTAAAACAATAACACAATAAGAGAACTTTTAGTGGTGGTGGTACACAGCCAGTTCAAGGCCAGTATGGGTTCCAAGAGACCCTGTCTCAAAAAATAACCACCAACCAACCTACCCACCAACCAAAAGGACAAAAGAATCCTGTGAAGTGAATGGGTGGTGGGGAGCACATACCTATGATTCCAGCACTCCAGAGGAGGAGGCTAGAGGATCAGGAATTGAAGGTTATCCTTAGCTACATATAAGTTTGAGGCCAGCCTGTACTACATGAAACCCCGTCTCATAAAATAAAACCAGAAGAACCTTGTGAATAGCAGCCCTAGTTCAGTTTGAGAAGTGAAGGACTGATGGGCTTTGCACAGACAATGTTCCCAAGCAGAGAGGCTTAGAAACCAAAGTGTGTGCTCAGGAGGAGAGAGCTCTTTGAGCCCCAGCAGCTTGTGCCTCCCACGGCCTTCTTCTGGGCTATGGTCTATGGAGAAATAATTGACAATGGTGAAGATGGAGGAAGGGGTGGGGGTGGAATGGGTGGCTGGGACAGAGACTACTCACTGGTTGGGGACCAAGAATTCTAAAGGCTTTTAATACTGACTTTTAGCCAGCACTCCCAGGTCCTTTGTCTTGCTTTTGGTCTATTTAAACTTATGATTAAGAAAACAAATATTTTTATACCTACTACCAAGCTTTCTTGAAATTTAACATTCATAAACTTGTTTTGGGTCTTTTTTTTTTTTTAAAGATGAAATACAGCTGAAGTCTTTTGTTTTTGTCTTTTGAGACAGGGTTTCTTTGGGTATCCTTGGCTGTCCTGGAACTCACTCTGTAGACCAGGCTGGTCTCAAACTCCTAGAGATCAACCTGCCTCTGCCAAGTGCTGGCATCTAAGGTGTTCACCAACACTGCCCACCTAGCTGAAGCCTTTTGTCATCTCCACCTAAGTATATTCCTTCCTCTTCTCCTTGGAAATCTCTCTGAAAATAGAACCATGATATTTGATATTTACCTTTCCCATGCATGTTTTTAATCTGTGCTCTTATTCTATATGCATGTGTCTAAAAACAGTATACAAAGTTGGGCATGTTGGCACATACCTATAATCCCAGCACCTGGACAGCGAAGGCAGGAAAGTTAAGAGTTCAAGGCTAGTTTCACCTCTATAACTAGTTCCAGGCCATTCCAGACCAGACAACAAGAAGAACATGCAAGAAAGATCTTGTCTCAAATGAGATAGAAGGAGGACCACCAGGCATGGAGACACACGCCTTTGATTCCAGCACTTGGGAGGCAGAGGCAGGTGGATCTCTGGGAGTTCAAGGCCAGACTGGTCTACAGAGCAAGTTTCAGGACAGCCAGAGCTGTTATTCAGAATAACCTAGTCTTGAGGGAAACAAAGAACAAAAAGAAAACAAAAGCTCAACTTTCTTCTAAGCAAAAACCAAAAAAATTGTTTTTCATTATTATAAACTTAATAGTATCAAACTATTTATCTCCTACTTGAAAATTGTTTCTTTTAAAAAATTTATTTAAATATTTTTGTATTTTTACTCATTTTTGTATGTATATGTGTGACCCTGAAATTACCTTCGTGTATGTAGCTCATGCATGCTGGAGCCCTTGGAGGTCAGAAGAGAGTGTCAATCTCCAACAACTGGAGTTTTACAGGCGGTTTCGAGCTAACATGTGGGTTTAAGGAACCAAACTTGGGTCCTCCAAGAGAGTAGCGTATGTGCTTTTAACCACTGAGCCATCTGTCCAGCCCTTAAGCCTGCCTCTTGCTAGCATTTAATTCTGTTATACTTTAAAATGGACCAATATGATAAAGTGTCTGGTTGTTTTAACATAGTAATTAGCCAGGCAGCTAGAGAATCATGGATGAATACTTACAGGGAAGAGAACATGATGTCATCCAGGAAGGGAAACAGACTAGTAACTTACAGGTAACGCTGCAGGGGAAAGTACAGTTGGACAGATGGAGACTAATTCTCAGAGGCTGAAGGCAGTCTCTGTTTTAGGTGCTTTTCCTGTGCTGACTCATTAAGTTCCTGTGACAACTCTAAGAAGTAGATGCTCCTAAACCTCATCTTTGTTTTTTTTTTTTTCCCCCCTTTGGTTTTTCGAGACAGGGTTTCTCTGTGTAGCTTTGGAGCCTATCCTGGCACTCGCTCTGGAGACCAGACTGGCCTCGAACTCACAGAGATCTGCTGCCTCTGCCTCCCTAGTTCTGGGATTAAAGGCGTGAGCTACCAACGCCCGGCTCCTAAACCTCATCTTATAGTTGTTGAAACTGAGGTGCCAGGAGCCTGAAGACTACAACCATACGCGTGTGCGCGCACAGACACAGACACAGACACACAGACACACACACAGACACACAGACACACACACACACACACACCAGGCAAAACATAAATACACATAAAATGAAATAAAGTAATCTTAAAAAATTAAGAACAAGGCAAAATATGGTATATGCCTATAATCTTAATACTCAGGAGGCTGAAGCAGGAGGATTGCAAGTTTGAGGTGAACCTAGTCTAGACAGTAAGTTTCCAGGCCAGAAAATATTAAACTTCACCCAAAAGGATAAATTAGGAACAAATTTAAATGAGATGAAAGACTCCTGCACTAAATATATAAAGCACCAGGGAAAGACATTGAAAAAGATCTATAAAATGGAATGACACCCTATGTTCATAGACTGAAACAGTTAATGTTACTAAGCTATTATTATTTAAAGCAATTTATAGCTTCAGTTCGATCATTATCAAATTTGCAATGTCTTTTTCTTTTTCTTTTGCAAAAATTGAAACTGACCTTCAAACTGATAAGGAGCTGCCAGGACCTCTGTGTAGCCAAAAAAAAAAAAAAAAAAAAAATACTGAGCAATAAAAATAAAATCGGAAGACTCATACTTTCTGGTTTCTTTTGCATGTCAGTCATGACAGTGTTGAGCTGGCATGTAGCTAGGCGTGTATAGAACAACATAGTAGATCTTAAAATCTCGTGACAAATCAAAACATTTGCAACTGGTTGATTTTTGGCAAAGTGCCATTTAATGGGCCTAAAATTCAATCTCTTTAACAAATTGTGGATAATTAGATAACAAGACAACACAGGAATGAAACTGTATCCTTGCCTCATTGTTATTTTCTTTTCTTCCTTGCCTGTGCTGAGACTTGAACCGACGACCTCATGAACGCTATGTGAGTGTTACCTGACTGAGCCACACACCCTTCCTTGTTCTATATATAAACAACAATCCATACTGGATCAATGCCCTAAATGTAAATGCTCTGACTGTAGCATTATTAGACGAAAACATAAGAGCAAATATTCATGACCTCAGAGCTGGCCCTAAAAGCATAAACACCAAATAAAAGATAAACTGCTCTTCATCAAAATTAAAAACTGGCGATTGGCATATACAAACTGTTCTTCCAAACCCTGTATGAGTCCCTCAAGAACTATCCTTTCCTACAGTCAGCTGAGAGTCAGCAGTGAGCTGTGTTTACTGGAAACAGGGATTTATCAATTTGTTGTTTAAACATTAAGAGGCTTAATGTGCCTTCCAGGAAGCTGTCATCGAACGTCTCATTTTGGCATAAAAGTAGAAGCATACTCCTTTTTATTAATAGACTATCAAAATCTCCCATTTCTACTAAAAGGAAGACATGCCAAATTATTGGTTTGCCTGGGGGCTCTGTGTCTTGGCTCAATTTTATAAGGAGAGGCAGAAATCCATAGTATATTCAGTTTGTCTGGGTAGAAGGTGATGTCAGCTTGCTCTGGGTAGAGTGGTGGTGATGGACAGATATACAATTGTATCTGTGTGTGTGTGTGTGTGTGTGTGTGTGTGTGTGTGTGTGTGTGTATGGGTACACATTCAAATGTGTATAGGTATTTAGGTGTGTGATTTCATATGTATGTGTGGCCTTGTGTGTGTGAAGGTCAGAGATTAACCTCAGATGTTTTCTTCAATCACTCTCCATTTTATTTACATTACTGCTTTATGTATGTAAACTTTAATGTATGTATATAGTATGTATGTATACATGTAACTTTCTTGCTCTGGCTAGTCTTGAACTAGTGATCCTTTTTCTTCAGTTTCCAGAGCATTAAGGTTGCAAATATGCCACCATACCTGGCTTGAGGGAGGTCTTCAAACTCAGCTGTTCTTTGTTCTCAGATAAACCCAGAGCTGACCTAATTGACAAGTCTTAACTAGCCAAGTTGCTTCAGGGACTTCCTGTCCCTGCCTCCTGACTGCTGGGACTACAAGGATGGGCTGCCTTGTCTACCTGGGGATCCAAATTCCAGTCCTCACATTTGTGTGGCAAGTATTTTATACACATCTCCCCGGCCCCAGAAGTGGATTAAACAAAAAAAAAGTAATTCATTTTTATTTTATGTATATGGGTGTTTTGACTGCATGTATGTCTGTGTACTGTGCAGTGCCTTTGGGGGTCAGAGGAGGACATCACATCCAAAGGAGCTGGAGTTACAGATGCTGACTCCCCTGCAAGAGCAGCAAGTGCGCTGAGCCGCTGATTCCTCGCCCCAGCCCCCAGGAGGCTATTTTAAGAGCTTCTTTGATGAATTCGATAGGTGCTGCACTATTTTCCATGTGGAATAAAAAGCTGCCACAATTCAAATCCTTAAACACCATTTACTGTCTCACAGTGTCTGTGGCTAGCAGTCAGATGTAGCATGTCTGGGTGCCCTGCTTTGGATCCCACCAGATTTTATTCCATTTGTTGGCCGGGGCTATGGTCTATCCCAGGCTTAACTAGGGTAATGATCTATTTCTAGGCTTCCTTAGAATGTTGGTAAAATTCAACTTCTTGAAGCTATCACAGTGTGATTGTAACCTGCTAGTCCTTAGCAAACATGACAGCATACTTCTTCAAAGCTTGCAAAGGGCTAGGGCTGCAGCCCTTAGGTAGAGTGCTTGCTTAGGTGGGTGCTAGGTTCAATCCCCAGCACCACTTAAACCAGGCAGGAGGATTAGAAGTTCAAGGGCATCACAGAGAGTTTGAGCCTAGCTTAGGCTACATGAGACTCTGAGTTGGTAACAAACAAAAACAAGTTCAAGGGGTCTCTCTCATTCCAGTCTTCAAATGAATGACTTCCTGTTACCCTTAACACACAACTCAGGTTGACAGCTATCTTCCGGCAGATGTTATAGTGATCTGACAGTTGTTAACCTAATGGGAAGCACGTCACAGGTTCTGCTCCTGTGTGTGTGTGTGTGTGTGTGTGTGTGTGTGTGTGTGTGTGTGTTTGTGTGTGCGCGTGCATGTGTAGAGTATCCCTCATAGGCTGTATGTAATTTTCAGATTTCTGGTATGAATGTGGAAAGAAATTATGCTTTTTATTAAGAAAAAACATGAAGGGAGCTGGTCGGCCGTGGTGCCTGCCTTTAATCCCAGAACTCGGGAGGCAGAGGCAGGCAGATCTCTGTGAGTTCAAGGCCAGTCTGGTCTACAAGGTGACTTCCAGACAGCCAGGGCTGTTACACAGAGAAACACTGTCTCGAAAAAGCACACCAAACCAAACCAAAACATGGAGGATTTTTAAAAACTACTTTCTTTTTTTGTGGCTTATTGAGACATGGTCTCCCTACATACTCTTGACTGTTAGGGAATTCACCATCTAGACCAGGTGGCCTTGAATTCAGAGAGATCAGCTTGCCTCTGTCTCTCAAGTGCTGAGAGACAGGTGAGCACCATCACACCTGACTCTTTATGTTAATTTTAATCTAAAAAAATTCCATTTTTTGCCTTGTTTCATTTTTCAAAGATTTATTTTATTATTTTATGGGCATGCATGGCATCTGTGTGAATGAATACCACATGTGTGCAGGTGCCTGTGGAAGCCAGAGGAAGGCATCAGATCCCTTGGAGCTGGAGTTACAGGGTGTTGTGAGCCACTTGACATGGGTGTTAGGAACTGAACTCCAGTCTTTTGCAAGAGCAGCAAACACTCCTAATGATGATTCTCTGTGTAGCTTTGGAGCTTACCTGGCACTCGCTCTGGAGACCAGGCTGGCCTCGAACTCACAGAGATCTGCCTGCCTCTGCCTCCCGAGTGCTGGGATTACAGCCTCTACTTTTTAGAAAATACTTAGTTTTACTATTTTTAAAACGATTTAAAAAATTTTTTTTATTATGTATACAGTCTTCTGCCTGCATGCCAGCAGACGGCACCAGACCTTATTCAAGGTAGTTGTGAGCTACCATGTGGTTGCTGGGAATTGAACTCTGGACCTCTGGAAGAATAGTCAATGCTCTTAACCGCTGAGCCATCTCTCCAGCCCCCATTTTTACTATTTTAAATCATATGTATGTGTATGCCTATGTGTGGGAATGTTCCCATGAGTTTAGGTGACCTTGGAAGCCAGACTGCCCTGGAGCTGGAGTTACAGATGGTTGTGAGCTGTGAGCTGCTGGACATGGGTTCTGGGAAATGGACATGGGTTCTGGGAAATTAACTTGGGTCTTCTGGAAGAGCAAGATGTCTTCTGAACTCCATCTCCCCCACCACCACCTTTTTATAAAATGAAGTAGAGTTAGGGTTTAGTAAAGATCTTTTAATATAGGCTTAAGTATGAGGTTAAGAGCAAGAGATGTACTCAGAAGAAAGGCACACTTGAGAGCATGGACATGGGCTTCTCAAAGAGCTGATAAAGTAAAACATACTCAGTGAATGGTATAGGCTTCTCAAGAGAGAAAGACAGGGTCCAGACTGTGTAACCAAGATGACAATCCCTGGGTTTACATGTCTTTAATGCCATGTCCTGGGTTATGTATGTATGTATATGTATATATGTATGTGTATATGTATATGTATATGTATATATGTATGTGTGTATGTACGTATGTATGTATGTATGCATGCATGCATGCATGTGTGTATGTATATGTATATGTATTTGTATGTATCTATCTTGCTCTGACTGGCCTGGAACTTACTCTGCAACCCATGTTGGTCTTGAACCGATGATCCTCTTGCTTCAGCCTCTAGAGTACTGGGACTGCAGCTTATTACCCACTGCACCTGGCTTGAGGGAGGGCCTTGAACTCAGTTGTCCTCTTGTGGAATTAAGGTACTCAGGGCCATGGCTATTGTGTTCTTTACTCCATAGACAGTGCCCACTGGCGTTCCTGTCACACAGTAGGTGTTCAATATGATGAGTGAGTAGATGAAATCTTTGGAGATTGAGGCCTCTGCAGACCCCACCCCCGGGAAGTGGGTGCAAGGTCTCTGTGGAAGACAAATTTCAGAAGTCACCAAGGCTGTGCAATGGTCCTCACTCTCTCTGGGAAGCCATAGATTTGAAGTCGTGATTATCTCGCCTCCACCTCTCAAGTGCTGGGATTATGTGCATGAGACAACTTGTCCAGCTATGTTTGTTTTCTTTATCTTTGCCCTGTGAGCAATGAAAACCATTCAAGGAGAGGAGTTTCTTTCTTCTTTCTTTTTTTATGGGGGGGGGTGGGATGGGACAGGAAAAGGGTTTCTCTATGTAACAGTCCTGGCTGTTCTGGAACTTGCTCTGTAGACCAGGCTGGCCTTGAACTCACAGAGATCCACCTGCCTCTGTTCCCCATGTGCTGGGATTAAAGACTTGCACCACCATGGCTGGGCAGAATTTCCTATTAAATAGAAGGGAGCTGGAGAGATGACTCAGTGGTTTAAGAGCACTGGCTGCTCTTTCAGAGGACCCAAGTTCAATTCCCAGCACCCACATGGTGATTCACAACTCTCTGAAACCCTAGTTTCAGAGGCTTTGGTGCCTTCTTTTGGCCTCTGAGGTCATTGCGCACACATATGCACAGACATACACGTAGTCAATGTACCCATGCACACACAACACTAATAAGTAAATGAATAAAATACAAACTATAGATAAAAGGGAGGAGGAATCAAAAGAATAGGAAGGATAAAAGAAAAAATGGGCAAAGCTCCAAGTTTGATTCCCAGCATATCTCTCTCTCTCTCTTTCTCTCTCTCTCTCTCTCTCCTATCCTCTCTCTCTCTCTCTCTCTCTCTCTCTCTCTCTCTCTCTCTCACACACACACACACACACACACACACACACACCACGCTTTTGTTAGTTCTGTCTTTAATAATGCCTGCTTGGTCCTCATAACGTCTACCTCATAAACTCTTAACCAAACCCTTAGTAATGAGCAGTCCATATGGATGGGCTCTGATCACATTTCTGATTCAGAGAGGACTAGTTATCATTTTTCTTCTCATCTGTTCTGTCCAGACAGAGCCTAGGTACACTTCCCCTGCCATTGTCAGCTTCTTTACCCTTTCTCTAAAGCTCACCATGCTGCCTGCTTGCTGGTTTAAATGGCAGCCACCCCCCCCCCCCATTCTCTTCCAGGCAGCTGCTAAAGGATTACAGTTCGCCTGCCCTAGGGGTTTCTTTTAGATTAATAGAATTGTCTCTGAGCTTCATAAACAAACAAAAAACCCGAACTAATGGACATTTAGGCTGTTTTAAACTTTTCCAGCTCCTTTTTTTCTTCCTTGAATTGGTGGTGGTTCTGACTGAACCCAGGGCCTGGTACTTTCAAGGCAAGCATTCTTCCACTGAGTGGTACCTCCTGCCCCATTTACAGCTTTTCAATACGATGGCCATTTTTATTCAAAAAGCTTGACACACCTGTGCCATGATTTCCTTAAAATAAATTCCCCAGGGAACCCAAAGGGCGTAACATGCCTGCTCATTTCAAATTTGGACAGTTGGCTTTTAAATGACCCTCCAAAGGCTGTGCCTATTTAGGCTCCCTTCACAGAATAAAGGGGCACCTGTTTTCTTCCTCTCTTGCTAACAATTGGCTAGACCCCCTTTTAGTCCTGTCTATCAAAAGAAAATGGATAATTCATTTTAATTTGCTTCTCTGCAATTATCAGTGAGATTAAATGACTCAAATGTGAATTTTGGCCTGTGGCATGTGTAGGATTAAAGTCTCTTTATTCCAGATGACACCAAGGCAAGTCACAGGCCAGAGCTAGGTTATAGAACCCAGCAAGCGCAGCCAGAACAAATGGGCCAGGGTCCCCATGTGCAGCCCCTTAAGAAGCTCCCTTACGTCACCCCTGCTTTCCTTCACCACGCCCTTATGGGCGAGTCCCGGGTCCACCTGGTACCTGTCCCAGGACTATTGGGCGGGGCTAGGGTGTCTCCCTACAGGCATGTCTTTATTTTTATTTACTTTTTAGATTTATTTACATGTTATATGTGTGGGTATTGTGCTGGTGTGTATGTCTGAACACCAAGTGTGTCTGGTGCTCACAAAGACCAGAAGAGGGTGTTGGAGCCTCTAACTGGAGTTATGCTGAGCCTGTGCTCAGCTCCTGTGATATGTTTTTTCTTTCTTTTTCTTTTTTTTTTTTTTTGAGCCAGGGTGTCACTATGTAGCTCTGGTTGTCCTGAAACTGGCTTTGAACTCACAGAGATCCACCTGCCTCTGTCTTTTGAGTGCTAGGATTAAAGACATATGCCACCACCACTTGGCTCAGCATGTACTTTTTTATTTTTTATTTTTAAAAATAATTTATTTAACTTTATTTTATGTGCATTGGTGTAAGGATATCAGATCCCCTGGAACTGGAGTTACAGACAGTTGTGAGCCGCCATGTGGGTGCTAGGAGTAGAACCCGGGTCCTCACGAAGAACAGCCACTGCTCTTAACCACTGAGCCATCTCTCCAGCCCCCAGCATGTACTTTTAATAGTGCTTTTCATGCTTTTACTGCTGTAAAACTGAGACTGTATTTTCTTAAGCATTTCAAAGTAATCCATGGTTTAATACTATTAATAATATCACAATTTAAAAATAATTCTGTGACTTTTCTTCTACCTAGTGGTTTGATTTTGACTTGAGTCTGTGTATGATGTGCATTCAAGCATGCATGCATGTTTGCATGTGTGTGGGTGTATATATCTATGTGTGTGGGTCCGTGTGTGGGTCTGTGTGTGTGTGTGTGTGTGTGTGTGTGTGTGTGTGTGTGTGTGTCTAGGCCAGAGGCTGACATCTGGAGTATTCTTCCATAAATTCTATTTTCTTCACTGAGGCAGAGATTGGAGTTCTACTGTTACAGGTGGCCTGCCACTCCCTCCTAGCACTTAAGTGGGTTCTAGGTACCTGAACTGAGATCCTCATTCTTGCCTGGGAAGCACTGAACCATCTGCCACATCCTATGGTTTAATTAAACAATAGAAAACCAACTTGTTCTTCTGTGCTTACTTTTAATCAGATGGCTCAGATGAGCTTCCTCACACTGAGGACCAGCTAGAGAAAGAGGAAGAGAAACGTACTGGATGGACAGCTGTCACATCTCTGTGCAGGCATGTGTGGATTCAGGGAGAGAGCAGAGATGGGGACCATATGGCTCCTAAGAGAACACTGCCACAGAAGCAACAGCAGGCCCCCAGCTCCAGTCTCACAAGGACAAGATGTACTTCAAGGCCTGGATTAAGGCAGGAGGCAGCTTGTCTGCTCTGCGTCTTTTTTGTTTTTTTTAAAGATAGGGTAGAGGGGACTGGAGAGATGGCTCAGCGATTAAGAGCACTGGCTATTCTTCCAGAGGACCTGGGTCCATTTCCCAGTAACCACATGGCAACTCACAACTGTCGGTAGCTCCTGCTCCAGAAGATCCAACATTTCCACACAGGCATACATGCAGGCAAAACAATGTGCATGAAATAATACACACACACACACACACACACACACACATATATCTATATATATCTATCTAATTAGAACTCTCTAAATAGACCAGGCTAGCCTTGAGTTCACAGACATTTGCCTTCCCCCAAGGGCTGGGATTAAAGACTTGTGCCACCACTGCTAGGCCTGTGCCCTGCTCTTTAAGAAGGCACAATGCAGACAGCTTGAGGGACATCATCACCAGGCATGGAAACCCCACCCCACGCTATGCAGGACATCACATCTAGTCCATGTTTCTTTCCCTCTTGGACCTTGACTTCTAGCCTCCCTTTCAGAGGATGGGTCTGTTATCTCCTGGACCTTGGAAAACATAGGGCACTGTTTACCATGTGTAAGCATTGTAGCTCAACCGGAAAGATATCCTGGCAGTTGGGAGCCAAGGAATACAACAAAGTCACTGTAAATGTACAGTCTACAGCTCTGCTCCAGGGAAAGGTTTCCCCAGTGCAACTGTAACAACTCTGCTCTGGCAGGGGAGGGTTTCCCCAGTGAAGTTGTTACACTTCTGCTCCACTAAGGGAAAGTTTCCCCAGCAAAAGTGTTACAGTTCAGCTTTACTCTGGCTCTGCTCAGACAAAAATGTCACACGGTACAACAAAACTCAAGGGATTTATTGGGAAGAATCCTGGAGGGTGGTTGCCTCTAGGGTGAGAAGCCACTGCAAAGTAAACAGGACACAGAACTTATATAGGGTTTCTTGGGAGGTGGAGCGTTCCAGGGTGGCTTGCCATTGTTTTTGTTTGTTTGTTTGTTTTCGAGACAGGGTTTCTCTGCGGCTTTGGAGGCTGTCCTGTAACTAGCTCTTGTAGACCAGGCTGGTCTCGAATTCACAGAGATCCAGCTGCCTCTGCCTCTGAGTGCTGGGATTAAAGGCATGCGCCACCAACGCCCGGCTCATTGGTGGGTTTTTATAAACTGATTCTGGGGCAAGCTCAGGGATTGGTGGGATTCTGTGCTCAGGAGTTGGTAGGATTCTGCAGCCTAACTCTGGGACAAACTCAGAGATTGGTGGGATTTCAAGCCCTGGTCCTGGGGTCAAATCAGGATAAGGGTGTTTTTCCTCGGCCCTTTTCACCCTATAATGTGGCTCTTTCTCTAGACTCATTTCCACAGGATGGAGATAGGATGGAGATATGAGTGCATAGTAGTTGTTCCAGTGGACAGAATTGGCATTTTCCTGGTCCCTCAACAGTCTAGGCCACTGTGTCCTGCAGGTATTTTTTTTTAAATATATTTTTAAAGGAGTTATTTGATTTGTTTATTTTATGTGCATTGGTGTTTTACCGTTGGTGTCAGGTCCCCTGGAACTGGAGTTATAGACAGTTGTCAGCTGCCATGTGGGTGCTGGGAATTGAACCTGGGTCCTCTGGAAGAGCAGTCAGTACTCTTAACTGCCGAGCCATCGCTCCAGCCCTGCTGGTATCTTTTTAAAGTGTGCTGTGGTATGGTGCTATGGTCAACCTGCACTCTGTAGCATGGCCAATAGGCTGGAAAGATGGTTCAGTGGTTGAGTACTGGCTGCCCTTCCAGAAGATCCAGGTTCAAATCCCAGCACCCACATGGTGATTCATCATATAACCCTGGTTCCAGGGGATCCAGTTCTCCTTTCTCGATTCTGTGAGCACTAGGCATGCAATCAGTGCACAGACATACGTGCAGATAAAACACCTGTACACATAATTAAATTAAAAATTGGAACAAAACCAAACAAAATTGCTGAGGAGCAGAATTAGTGTTGTGATGTTTTATATACATATAAATTTTCATATACATATTTTATTATTATTATTCAAACACAAATAATAAAATATAATATAGAAAATAAATATATAAAATGTAGGCGTAGGAAGCTTCTAAGTTGCCCTTGTAGCTTGAATCTATTCTATTATTCTCCTAAGATACTTATAAAAACTAATCTTCCCCCTATTTATTTTGTCCTGGAGTCAACAATAGAGAACTTCTGTAGCATGAGGCTGGAGAGACGGCACGGTGGTTAAGAGCACTGGCTGCTCTTCCAGAGGACCCAGGTTCAATTCCCAGCACCCACATGACAGTTCACAATTCTCTGTAACTCCATTTCCAGGGGACCTGGCACTTCCACGAATACATAAATGCAAGCAAAACAAGAATGCACATAAAAAGAAATAAAAACCTTAAAAAAAAATAAAAGAACTTTCAGCAGCTGACCCTTGTGATATACAACCTGTGTGTTATGCCAGAGAGGTTCTTGCCTGGACCCCCCGAAGGGAAGAATCTGAACAGAAAGGCCTATCTGGCTTCATTACCCAATCCATTAGCAGTTGTTCTGTAAGCACCTCAAATGACAGGGTTCGAGGAACTTCCGGCATGCTGAATGCTGGGAGGTCCCTGGAGGGCAAACCTTCCACACAGTCCCTCTCTCTTTCCCCTTGTTCTAGGGATGGAACCTGGAGCTCCATGCAGGCTAGGCAAACATGCTAGCAATGAGCTATGCCCCCACCTTTTATGGTTAACTTTACATGTATCCTTCTATCTTTTCTATGATATGTATTATAGCACAAA
This sequence comes from Cricetulus griseus, assembly GCF_003668045.3. NCBI lineage: Eukaryota > Metazoa > Chordata > Mammalia > Rodentia > Cricetidae > Cricetulus > Cricetulus griseus. The sequence goes on along the minus strand of NC_048595.1, from coordinate 427,458,319 downwards.
CAGAATACCCCTCTAACTCTTGAGAATCACTCAAGAAAATTAATCAGCACATATCATGTTTGTTTTTTTGTGATTGGGTTACCTAGCTCAGAATGGTTTTTCCGAGTTCCATCCATTTTCCTGCAAATTTCAAGATTCCATTGTTTTTTTCTGCTGAGTAGTACTCCATTGCGTAAATGTACCACATTTTCTCTATCCATTCTTCGGTTGAGGGGCATCTAGGCTGCTTCCAGTTTCTGGCTATTACATAATATTCTGGCTATTAATAATGCTGCTATGAACATGGTTGAACAGATGTCTTTGTTATATGAATGTGCTTCTTTTGGGTATATGCCTAGGAGTGGAATTGCTGGATCTTGTGGTAGACTCATTCCCATTTTCTTGAGGAGTCGCCATACTGATTTCCACAGTGGCTGTACAAGTTGGCACTCCCACCAGCAGTGGAGGAGTGTTCCTCTTTCTCCGCATCCTCTCCAGCATAAACTGTCATTGGTATTTTTGATTTTAGCCATTCTGACAGGAGTAAGATGGTATCTCAGAGTTGTTTTGATTTGCATTTCCCTGATGGCTAAGGATGTTGAACACTTTCTCATGTGTCTTTCAGCCATTTTAGATTCCTCTATTGAGAATTGTCTATTTAGTTCTGTACCCCACTTTTTAATTGGATTGTTTGGTGTTTGGGGGACTAGCTTCTTTCTTACTTCTGTATATCTTACTTTCCTTCTTACTCTGTGGCTGGATGGGTGGCTGGGTGGCTGGCCTAAGGTCCTCCTCTCTTGTTCTCTTGCTGCTCCTCTATTCTTTGGCTCTCCTTCTATTTATATTTTGCCTGCCAGCCCCGCCTATCCTTGCTCCTGCCTCACTATTGGCCATTCAGCTCTTTATTAGGACCATCAGGTGTTTTAGACAGGCAAAAAATCACAGCTTCACATAGATAAACAAATGCGGCATAAGCAAAATATGATATTCTAACACACACACACACACACACACACACACACACACCAGTAATTAAAGCAAAAGGCTTTGAATTTGAAAGAGAGAAGGGGGATACATGGGAGAGTTTCAAGGAGTGAAAGGGGAAGAGGGACTAATACAAAATAACTCAAAAGTTATTATTAAAAAATAAACACATGCATTTTTTTTTTTATCTCACGTGCTTATGTGTGAGGCACATATGTCAGAAGAGGACTTCAGGTGGGTGGCCTGCTCTATCAGTCCCCACCTTGGCCCCTTGAGACAAGATCTCTCTCACTGAATCTGGGATCAGCAATCCCAGTGATCCCTTTGTCTCTGTCTCACATAGCCTCGGGGTATTGGTGCCTGGTGGTGTATCCAGCGTTTTATGTGAGTGTCGGGGTCTGAACTTAGGTCCTCATGCTTACACAGGCACTCTGACTAGCTGATAGAAAATATACTTACATTTTTAATTTTTATTGATTTCTGTATATAGGCACATCTGGGGAGGTCAGAGAACAACTTTGGGGAGTCTGTTTTCTCCTTCTACCCTGTGGGTCCTGGGGATGGAACTCACATCCAGGCGTGATGGCAGGCACTTTTACTTCTGAGCCATCTTTCTGGCCTTAGTTTGGAGTTTGACTTTCTTGCATTTTCCATATCCTAGGTATAAGCATCATCCTACTTCCTCCAGAGACTCAGCTAACAGCGTGCACGCATGTGGTGTGCACTACAGAGCAAAGTCATGTGTTAAGCAGCGCACGGGGAGTAAAGCAGGACAGGGCAGGGCTGGAGAGCATGAAACTGGACATAGGGCAGTTTGAAGGAGTCAGCCAGCTCAGTGTAGTGGTGCACACCTGTGATCCCAGCATTTCTGAGGCAGAGACAGGAGGATCAAAGTTCAAGGATTGTCTGGCTATACAGTGAGACCAAATCTCAAAACAAAACAAAAACCAACAAAATGGGTGGTGCAGACGAGTGATGAAGCCCAGAAGCATGGACCCCCCTGCTGGCTGGAGGCCTCTTGTGCTCTCTGGGTGCACAAAGTGAGACGCTGTTTTTAAAACAAAAAGCAACTATTAATGAGCAGTCTTCCCCACCTGTCTCCCATCTGCCCGGTTCCCAGCTCCAGCCCTTCACCCGCAGCAACCATTTGTGTGGTTTATTTTTACTGCAACCAAGGAGACTGCGTTGACAGTCAGTCTGTCAGACAGAATGTCGACTTTGCTGGTTGGGACACACAGGGTAGAACTGGGTATTGTTGGAAGCCTGTAAGAGGAAATAAGCAAGCCTACATCAGAGACATAAATGTTCATTAGAACTCTCTGGAACCTCACCAAGATGCAAAACCCTGCCCACAGAGAAGGAAATGGTTTCAATCAAACTGCTATGGTGCTCGTCACAGAGTGTATGTTTGTGTCCGCCCTAGAGTAGCTCATGGGTTGAAGCCCTAAATGTTTTGATGTCCCATTAAGGAATGAAGGAACTTCCTCTTGGAATGGTTTAGACCAGTGGTTCTCAACTGTGGGTCATGACCCTTTGAATGACCTTTCATAGGGGTTGCCTAAAATCATCAGAAAAACTCAGATATTTACCTTAGGATTCACAACAATAGCAAAATCACAGTTATGAAGTAGCAATGAAAACAATTTTATGGTTGGGGGGTCATCACAACATGAGGAACTGTACTAAATTATAGTAGCACTAGGAAGGTTGAGAAGCACTGGCTTCCACCAAGAGTGAGGCCAAATTTGAATTCTCCGTTCCCCTCCCTGTGTCTTCTATCACTCCTTAGTTTGTAGTCTTTAGCCTGACTGTAGCCTATCTGTTGTGTGTGCTTGATGTGTTCATCTCCTTGCCTCTCTGTTGTGTTTCTGGTGTCTTTCTCTATTACCTGTCCTTAATAAAGAGCTTTGTCCTGTATGTATTGAACAGCACAGGAATCACCGTACAGGAAAAGAATGAGAAAATCTTTTGCACAGAAATCTTTAATTGAGTTTTACAAGGAAAAAATTTACTCTGTTGACTCTTAACTAACTCAAACTGCACACAGTGGGCTGCAGAAATGGCTTGGTGGTTAAGAACACTGGTTGCTCTTCCAGAGGACCTGGGTTAGATTCCCAGCACTCACATGGCAGCTCTTAACTGCAGTTCCAGGGGATCAATGCCCCCTTCTGACTTTCTCAAGTCCCAGTGACACACGTGGTGCACAGACATACATGCTGATAAAACACCCATTAACAGATATTTGTTTGTTTGTTTTTTTAAGGATGCTTTCAACCTCTTGGCTGCTATCAGCAAATGACTACAACACACATATACACAAACATTCTTCTGGGTCAGGGGTTTGGAAGAAAACACAAGGAAAGATTAAAGCTATGCATTAGCTTAAGTTGGAAAAGCTGATTGTAATGGAAAAGTCAAGGCACAGTTAAGTTGATTAGAATGTTGTTTTCTTCCTATCTTCCTTTCTTTTTTAAATTTTTTTTGAGATAGGAACTTGCTCTGCAGACAGGATGGCCTTGAACTCATGAAGATCTGCCTGCCTTTTCTTCCTGAGTGCTGGGATTAAAGGCCACCACTTCACTGAGGTTCCCTCCTCTCAAATGACTTTTTAAAATTTTTTTAAAGTTTTTATTTTTTTAAGATTTATTTATTTCATGTATGAGTGCTCTGTCTGCATGTACAACTTAATGACTGAAGAGGGCACCAGATGATTTCGGGCCACCATGCGGTTGCTGGGAATTAAACTACTCTGGAAGAGTAGTCAGTGCTCTTAACCACCGAGCCATCTCACCAGCCCTCAAATGACTTTAGTTTGTATCAAGTTGACATAAAACCATCCAGCATACAAGGTTTGCTGGAAAGTTCAGTCTCTTCAAAAGAAAGAGGTATTTTCAGAAAAAGGTATTACCACATCCACATACTCCAGATATGCCAATGTGATGGCATTTGGAGGAGAGACCTTTGAGAGGACATTGGGTTTTGGGACAGTCTTTTAGGAGATGCTATATTCTTCTCATGAGGTATACGCTGGGTGTTGGGGATTGAACCCAGCATATCAGGCAAGCACCCTATCATGGAACTGTATCCCCAGCCCTTGTGATGGTTCATCTAGATTGATAACTTGATGGATCAGTAAATGCCACTAGGGTTGTCTGTCCGGGTGTTTCCAGAATGGATTAACTAAGTCGGAGAAGCCTGCCCTGGAGGAGGCAGGCATCATCCAGTAAAAGGATTAACAGGGAAAGGAGGACAGCTGCTTCTAGGCCTTCATGCTATGCTCCACCATTTCCTCACATCAGAACAGGCTGAGGCACCTGAAACTGGGAGCAAGCCTTTCCTCTAAGATGGTTTTGACAGGTTTGTATCCCAGTGACGAAGGGAGTCTGGGGCCCTATCACGGGATCAATGTGCTTTGTACAAGGAGGAAAGGGCTGGGCTGATAGTGCTGATAGTCCCAGCTTGGGGGGCTGAGGCAAAGCATTGCACAAGCCCATGCATCCAAGGTAGCCTGGGCAGCACAGCAAGACCTCTCTTGGGAAGGAGAGGATGCAGGGACTAGAGCTTTGGTCATTCTTTGTTTGCTTGTTTGTTTGTTTTTTGAGACACGGTTTCTCTGTGTAAGAGTCTGGCACTCAAACTCACTGAAATCTGCCTGTCTTTGTCTTCCAAGTACTGGGATTAAAGGCATGCACCACCACCGCTCGGCTGAGCTTTGGACATTACAGGCAAGTGCTCTACCACTGAGCTACACTCCCAGCTCCAACCCTGACTTATAAAGAGGGAAAAAAAAAAGTCAGAAGTGGGAAATACCAGAGCGTCCCTCCCTTCTGAAGGCAAACAACCAAGAAGGTAGCCTCATCTCTAAGCCTCACGGATAGCTCCCTGGTGATGGAACCTAGGGCTTTGTGCAAGCAAAACAAACACTCTATACCAACCAAGCCGTGTGCCTGATTTCTGTGTAGCTTTTAATGGCTTCGATGAAGAAGAAAGTAAGGTAACCCAAAGGAGAAAATGTCTGGGGCTGCAGGAAGGAGTCGACCCTAGAGACAAGACTTGTGCTTGAGTCCCATGACAACTCCAGTAACTCCTGAGCACACATGGGTACTGTCACTAGGCTGCTCACACTCTGCAAATCACTAAACACTTGCATGGGAGAACTTAGAAAATGAATGCATGTCAAAGAGTTTCAAGCCTTATGGTGGCCTTAGGTTCCAGCTATGTGGCTGTTGGCAGTGGTTTCATCAGATCATGGCAGTTATGTGATTTGCTTTGAAGACAATGCTTCCCTCTGCTGGTCGAGCCTTGCAACTACATCCTCCGACCTTTGGGAGTAGATCTTTCTCTCTCTCTTTTTTTTCCACTCCTGCTTGATCTGAGGCATTTCTGAAACACTTCAACTTGCTAAGTCATTTCCTACAGACACGTAGCCTGAACTTCTCTGTAGTGTGACTTTCCAGAGCCTAGGGTCAAGAAAATTATAGGGAAAAATCACTGGTGGGTCTCCCTGTTTATTTTGTTTGTTTTTGACACAGGCTGAAGTTGTCCAGGATAATCTGGTTACTGGCTACATACCAGGTGGAGTCTCCTAGTTTTTACAATCCATCTTTCCATGGAGTTTAATTCTGTAACGTTTATTTCACCCTCCACTTGCCAAGCTATTTCCAAAGTGCATGAGACATGGTGGTCAAAACACAAAAGGAGTCGGGTGTTGGTGGCGCATGCCTTTAATCCCAGAAATTGGGAGGTGGAGGCAGGCGGATCTCTGTGAGTTTGAGGCCAGCCTGGTCTCCAGAGCGAGTTCCAGGACAGCCAGAACTACACAGAGAAACCCTGTTTTGAAAAACAAGCAAGCAAGCAAACAAACAAACAAATAAACACACAAACCCCAAGCCAAAAGAACAACAACAACAACAACAACAACAACAACAACAAAAAAAGCCAGGTGTTGGTGGCGCACGCCTTTAATCCCAGCACTTGGGAGGCAGAGGCAGGCGGATCTCTGTGAGTTTGAGGCCAGCCTGGTCTCCAGAGCGAGTTCCAGGATAGGCTGCAAAGCTACACAGAGAAACCCTGTCTCGAAAAACCAAAAACCAAACCAAACCAAACCAAAACCCACAAAAGGATCCAGGTCTTCCTGATACTTATAATCTTAAGGGGGTGGAAATGAGTGATACGTGATGAAAAAGTGGGGTGTGCAGTGTGTCCCTGAGTGGTCAGGGGGGAAGGACATCAGGAAGGCCTGGAGAGCTATAAACAGTGGTCAGGAGTGGGTCAAGTCCCAGGCTGCAAGCTTGGGGCATGTAAGTGCCTTACATCACCGGTGAAGCAGGCAGGCCCTTCTGGATGGAGGAAACAGTAAGTCAACAGCTGAACACTGGAGCAGTAACTACCCCAAGGCCAAAGCCAGAGGCTATGGCAGATGCTCCTAGATGGTGGAATTGTGTTGCTGATTTACAAAGTCTTATGTCCAAGACCTAACCCTTAGGACATCAGAATGTGACATCATTTGGCATTAGGGTGTTGAGGAAGTAGTTAGTTCCCCTGAGGATATTAAAGGAGCTCCAGTCTTCTAAAACCGGTGTCCTTATAAAATGGGTTATGTGCCTAGGAACCCATGAATGGGGACATAGCGGAGGGTGCATGGGGACATACAGGCAGAGATTGGATTATGCTTCTGCAGGCCAAGGAACTCTACCTTTTCCCAGCAAACCAGAGGATGGGGGCAATGTATGGAATAGGTTAGAACATCTTTCACTGCCCTCAAGGGGAAAAAATCTTGCTGACATCTCTGTTTGGGATGTTCGGCCTCAGGAGCCATGATACAGTAAGTTTCCAGTGTTTAAGCCACTCGGGTAAGGCAGCCCGAGAAAACAACTACAGGGGAGTAACAGAGTGAAGTAGGAAGAGAGGGAGAGGCAGAGGGAGCAGAGCCTCGAAGGCCATTTTTGTGGCTAGTTTTATGTCAATTTGATATAGCTAAACATCTGGGAAGTCAAAACTTGAGTTTAGGAAATATCCGCACCAGATAGGACAAGTACGTGATGCATTTTCATAATTATGATTAATGTGGCAGGGTCCTTCCCAATGTAAGTGATGCTACTCCTGGACTGGTCCTGGGGTTCTCTAAGATAGCAGGCTTAGCAAGCCATGGGGAACAAGCCAGTAAGCATCACTCCTCTGTTGCCTCCGCATCAGTTCCTGCCTTCAGGTTCCTGCCCTGCTTGAGATCCTGCCCTGATTCAGCCTCATTGACAGGCTGTGGTGTGGAACTGTAAACTGAAATAAACCCCCCTTTTTTTTTTCTCTTCAAGTTTCTTTTTAGTGGTGGTATTTCATCACAGCAATAGAAACCCTAACTAAGACAACATCATTTAAGCGCTCCAGCTTTTATTCCATTCTTTTTATTTAAGAAATGGTACTTATTCTAAAAGTCCAAGCACCTTTCAGCATTAGAAAACTACCAACACAAATCATTTACTAATCTATTTTGAGGGAAACAGTCATATGATTATCTACATAATGGGCAAAATTCAAAACCCATTCTTGATTAAAAAAATAAGCTCAAAATTGGAACAATTTAACAACCATCTATTGAACCAGGTGGGTGGCTCACACCTGTAACACTAGCACTCTCAAAGCTAGGAAAGAGGAGCAACACAAGTTTGAAACTAGCCGGGGTCACAGAGTGACTCTGCCTTAAAAAAAAAATATTGTTTCAGGTGGTAGTGGCACACACCTTTAATCAGAGCACTCCTCGAGGCAGAATCAAGTAGATCACTGTGGGTTTAAGACCAGCCTGGTCTACAGAGTGAGTTCCAGGACAGCCAGGGCTACACAGAAACCCTCTCTCGAAAAACCAAAACAAATAAAAATTTTGTTTAGGGTTTTAATTGCTGTGATGAAACAGCATGACCAAAAGCAACTTGGGGAGGAAAGGGTTTATTTAGTTTATGCTTCCACAGCACTGTTCATCATCCAGGAAGTCAGGGAAGAAACTCAGACAGGGACCTGGAGGCAGGAACTGATGCAGGGGCCATGGAAGAGGGCTGCTTACTGGCTAGCTCCCCAGGGCTTGCTCAGCCTGCTTTCTTTATTTTTCCTTTTTTCTTTTGGTTTTTTGAGACAGGGTTTCTCTCTGTAGCTTTGAAGGCTGTCTTGGAACTCACTCTGTAGACCAGGATGGCCTTGAACTCACAGAGATCCACCTGCTTCTGCCTTCGAAGCACTGGGATTGAAGGCATGCGCCACCACTGCCCAGCTTTAATTTTTTAGTTATTTCTAACAAGAGCAATCAGGTCAAAGAAAGAACATTAAGCCAGGCATGGTGGCACCTACCTGTGCTTCCAGCACTGGGGGGCTGAAGCAGAATTGTAAATATGAGGCCAGTGAAGCAATCTTAAACAAAACAAAAGCAGACAGTCATTGTTAGTGATTCTATACACCAAGTAACTGGGAAGACAGCTCCATCTGTAAAGTCTTTGCTGTACAGACATGATGGCCTGAGCTGGATCCAGGAACCTCTGTAGAAGCTGGGTTTGGTAGCACACATCAGTAATTTCAGTTCTAGGGAGGCAGAAACAGAATTCCTGGGGACTGTTTGGTTAGGTAGTCTAGTTAAATCAGTGAGCTTGAGGTTCAGTGAAAGACCGTGTTGCAGTTGGACTTTTCTTCGAGCTGCCAGCTCACAGAAAATGACCCGTAGACTTCTTTTTTTTTTTTTTAAAGATTTTATTTATTTATTATGTATACAACATTCTGCTTCCATGTATATCTGCACACTAGAGGAGGGCACCAGATCTCATAACGGATGGTTGTGAGCCACCATGTGGTTGCTGGGAATTGAACTCAGGACCTCTGGAAGAGTAGTCAGTGCTCTTAACGTCTGAGCCATCCCTCCAGCCCCCTGACCCGTAGACTTCTTAATATATGAAAGCTTGGCCTTAGCTGAGGCTTGTTTCCAATTAGCTCTTAAACCTAAATGAACCCATTCCTATTAATCTATGCACTGCCATGAGGCTTGTGCCTTTTACCTCTTCTTTGCTTGTCCTGCTTCCTCTGCATCCACCTTTCTTCCTCTCAGAGCCATCTTTGTCCGGAAGTCCCTGCTGTACCTCCTGCCTAGCTATTGGCCATTTAGCTTTTTATTAAATTGATCACAGTGACATATCTTTACACAGTGTAATCAAATAACTTGCAACACCCTGTCTCAGAAATTAAGGTGGATGCCTGGAGGGATGGTTCCCTGCTCTTCCAGAGGACCTGGGTTCAGTTTTCATGCACCCATGTTAGGTGGCTCACAACTACCTACAACGCCAGCTCCAGGGGGTCCAACACCCTTTGCTGATCATTGAGAGCACTGCACTCATGTGCACATACATAATTAAAAATAAATAAAAATAAAATCTAAAAAAAGGGTGCGGAGGGATTGAAGATAATGCCCAACACCAATCTCTGTCTTCCACATGTAAACCTGCACGTATACATGTATGTATACCTGCCCACATGAGCACATGCACAGAGGGAAGAGAGGATGTACAAATGACCAATAGATACATGAAAAAATACTCAACACTACCAGTCATAATAATGCAAATGCAAATTAAAACCACAGCGTCATATTCTTACTATCAGCACTTGGGAGGCAAAGACTGGCAGATCTCCGTGAGTTCAAGACCACCCTGGTCTACAGAGTTCCAGGCCAGTCAGAGCCATACAATGAGACTGTGTCTCAAAACAAAACAACCCACAAAAAACCCACAATGAGACATCAGTGCATAGCTGTTAGAGAGGCTATCAGTAAAAAGATAAAAGACAGTGGGGGTGGAAATCAATGTAGCCACTACGAAAAGCACCATGGAAGTTCCTTGGCAAATTAAAAACAGAACCTTCGTGTGATTCGGTCTTCCATCGAAGGAAATGAAGTCGGCCTGCTGGTGAAACATCTGCACTTGCAAGCTCATTGCTGCTCTATTCACCACAGCCAGGGAATGGAAGTTGGTACCTGCCAAGCGAGGAGTGGATACGGAGGTATAGTATGTGCACACCATGGGATCCTGTCCTTTGTGAAGACATGGAATACACAGGAGAACATTGTATTAAATGAAATTAAGTCAGGCACTAGAAGACAAATCCTTCATGACCTCATCTGGAATCTAGAAAGAAAACAGTAGTGATATATAATGGAAACTAAGAGTCTGGAGGGAGTGGGGAGGGAAGAAAGGAAGATGATGAGGTGGCCAGTGGCTACTAAGTCTTGGCAAGATGGAAGAAATAAATTTTGGTGATCTGTTACTCCAGGTTGAATGTAGATAACGATCATGTGGTCTATGTTTCAACAAAGATAGGATGAGTTTTGAGTGTTTTCTCCACAGAAAATGGCTTTTGAGGAGGTCAATATACTTACCTGGAATTGAAAATTCCATAGTATGTACATGAATGAAAACATAGCACCCAGAAGTATGTGTGGTTTTAGGTGCCAATTAAAACAGATGGAGAGCTGGAGACCTAGCTCAGTGGCAGAGTGCTTGCCTAGCATGTGTGAAGCCCCAAGGGTTTGATTCCTAGTATTACAAGAATGAGTGAATGAATACAGATTTGTATATATTGTTTCTTCTAAAGTTTAAGGATTTTTGGGGGGCTAGAGAGATGTCTCAGAGGTTAAGAGCACTGGCTGCTCTTCCAGAGGTCCTGAGTTCAATTCCCAGCAACCACGTGATGGTTTACAACCATCTGTAGTAAGATCTGGTGCCCTCTTCTGGTGTGCAGGAATACATTCAGGCAAAAGACTATATACATAATAAATAAATCTTTTAAAAAAAGAATTTTTGTTGTTGTGTACATAGTAAACATTTGACTCACTAAGAAAAAGTGAGAAAGAGCTCTGAGCAGCAAGGGTCCAAGGGAGGAATGCTTTTTTTTGTTTGTTTATTTGGTTTTTATTTTTATTTAAGTTTATCTTGGGTTTTATTTATTTAATTTATTTATTTAAGACCCCAGCTTTCTTTTTAAGACAAGGTACTACTGTGTAGCCCTGGCTGGCCTGGAACTTGTTGTGTAGACCAGGCTGCCCTTGAATGCTCAGAGATCTGCCTGAGATCCTCTTCCTCTGCCTACCTAGTGAGAGCTGGGATTAAAGCTAAATGCAACCATGACCAGTGGAACTCTCTTTTTCTAAAGTTATTTATTGTTCTTCCCTAGACAAGGTTCCACTGTGGAGTCTAATCAGTGATTCTTCTGCCTCAGCATCTGAAGTACTGGAATTACAGATGCACACCATCACCCAGAGGATAACCTTGGGTATCATTTCTTAGTTCATTATCTACCCGTTTTTGAGACAAGCTCTCTCACTGGCTTGGAACTTGACAAATTGGGTAGGCTGGCTGGGCACTGAGACCCAGGGATCCACCTGTCTCCACTTTCTCAACACTGGGACTAAGCATGCAACACTGTAGCCTGATCTTTGCTTTTAGACAGGGTCTCACTATGTAGCTCTGGCTGTCCTCGAACTCTGTATGTAGATGGTCTGGAACTCACAGAGATCTGCCTGCCTCTGCTTCCCAAGTGCTGGGATTACAGGTGTGTGCTACTATGTCTGTCCTCTCTCTCTCTCTCTCTCTCTCTCTCTCTCTCTCTCCTTCCTTCTCTCCCTCCTTTCCCCTCCCTCCCTCTTTCCCCTGCTTTCCCTCCCTCCCTCCCTCTTTCTTTCTTTCTTTCTTTCTTTCTTTCTTTCTTTCTTTCTTTCTTTCTTTCTTCCTCCTTCCTTCCTTCCTTCCTTCCTTCCTTCTTTCCTTCCTTTCTTTCTAAATATTTGCTAATACTTTATTTTATGTGTATGGATGTTCTGCCCCCTCCTCTTCTCATTATAGTCCACACTGACTGTTTACTCTCCTCTTAGATAGCTTTTGCTTTCCCAAATACCCATTCTATTGGGGCATGATTGTAGCTGCGCAGAACAGAAAACTCAACTTGAACTGGTCCTCCGTGTGTGTGTGTGTGTGTGTGTGTGTGTGTGTGTGTGTGTGTGTGTGTGCACGGTGGGGTTCTGGGGCTCAAACTCAGATCTTTGCACTCGTAAGGGAGGCTTTTTTTTTTTTTTAAACAAAAACAAAAACAAAAAAACTGAGCTCTCTTCAGCTCCAGAACTGGTTTGAACTGCATAAAGAATTTATAGGCGCCTGGTCTTCAAAGAGAGTTCCAGGACAGTCTCCAACCCTGGCTTTCTTTCTTTCTTTCTTTCTTTCTTTCTTTCTTTCTTTCTTTCTTTCTTTCTTTCTATTATTATTATTATTATTATTATTATTATTATTATTATTATTATTCTCAGATCTTCTTCCCTTGTCTGTGTTTGTTTGGGCCCTTGAACAATATTGTCACTGTGGTAACAAAATGTCCATCCTTTATCACAAGATGACATGACATACTCTGCGTTGTGCAAACACCCTGGCCTTCGCTTTGATTGGCTCATCTCAGGTCACATTCTTGCCCTCTACCCTTGTTGCTGTGGCCACGGGGATGTCACAGGAAGAGGAGAGAAACACTCTTCCACTTTGACCTCCAGATTGAAGTGGGTCCTCCTGGAAGGATGTGAACAGATGTTTATGTGTTAAAAGTGTTCATGCATGAACAAAAGCCGACCCAGAGCCCTCCTGTGCTGCCATCTGTTTTGCAGAGAAGTCACTGAGTTTAAGACACAGTGGTAAGGGCGCTATCACAGAGAGCCTGCACATTGCGAGTTGCCTGGAACCCAGGCTGCATTCAGTCATCTTTGTGGCACTGAGTGTTCTCTTAGAATAGAGAGCACTTCCCCGTTGGGAGCTTTGTGCTTGGAATATACAGGAGCACTTGTGAGTGGGAAACCGACTGCCGAGGACGCATTGGTAGGCTGGCTGGCCTTTCAAGTGGGAAAGATTTATTTCCCTCTGTATCTTTGTGTCTTTCTTCTCCTCCGGTGAAATGCTTTACCTGGAGCTGAGAGATGCTTCTGACCTTCATCCTTCAGCTGCATCTTCCTGAAAAGGATGCTGCCTCCACCACACTCATTCAGGGGGCTGTTTCCCTTTGGCTCTTGGACTGTGGGGCAGATCCTGCCCTTCCCAATCTCTCTGTGATTCATTAAAATCCACAAGAATGGTGAACTGGCTCAACAGAGGAAACTATATTAAAAGAACTTGAAACTAGATCTTATTTAGTTTAAGTTTTATTATGTTACGTACATAGGTGTTTTGTACAACCTCTGCTTGAGATGCCCTTAGGATGGGTGATGGGAACTGAATCGGGGTCTCGTGCAAGAGCAGCAAGAGCAGCAAGTGCTCTTTTTTTGGACAGGGTTTCTCTGTGTAGCTTTGGAGCCTATCCTGACACTTGCTCTGGAGACCAGGCTGGCCTCAAACTCACAGAGATCTGCCTGCCTCTGCCTCCGGAGTGCTGGGATTAAAGTGTGTGCCACCAACACCCGGCTGGGATACTTTTTTTTTTTTTTAATTAAAAACAATCTTATTTTACATACCAATCCCAGTTCCCTTTCCCTTCTGCCCTCCCATCCCCCCATCTCCCCCATCCAATCTTCAGAGAGGATGAGGCCTCCGTTGGGGAATCATCAAAGTCTGTCACATCTTTTGGGACAGGACTGAGGCCCGCCCCTGTGTACTCTCTAGGCTGAGAGTATCCCTCCATAGCGAATGGGCTCCCAAAGTCCATTTATGCACTAGGGATAAATACTGGATCCACTGCCACTGGGTCTCATTGACTGCCCAAGTCCCCCAACTGACACTCAGTTCAGGGGGCCAAGATCTCCTGAGTAAATTGGGAGTGTGGGGGGAGGGGGAAAGGAGGTAGGAGAGAGAGGAGGGGACAAAGGGAGGGGGAGGAGAACATGAGGGATCAGGAAGGAGAGCAAGGAAAGAGATACCTTGATAGAGGGAGCCATTATGGGCTTAATGAGAAATCTGGCACTAGGGAAATGTCCAGGAATCTGCAAGGATAACCTCAACTAAGAGTCTAAGCAATAGTCATCAATGTCATTATAGGGGAGAACATTGATGACTACTTTAAATGCCATCATAGAGCCTTCATCCAGTAGTTGATGGAAGCAGAAGCGGAGATTCACAGCTAAGCTCTGAGCTGAACTCCTGGAGTCCAGTTGTAGAGACGGAGGAGTGATGAGCAAAGGGGTCAAGACCATGCTGGGGAAACCCACAGAAACAGCTGACCTGAGCATGTGGGAGCTCACAGACTCCAGACTGACAGCTGGGGAACCTGCATAAGACCCAACTAGGGAGGGATAATTTCTTGAGGTTTCGGTCCCACAGTTTCCTCTTGGCTCTCCAGTGTTATCTGTCCCAGGAGCTTCTGAGTGTCTCCGGCCTTCTTATCATGGTGCTGTATGCTCCATGAGTCATAGGAGAAACACTATTCTTTAAAACCCTTGGCAGTCACTTACTATGTCCCCTGGCAGAGGACAGATCAAAAGGAAAGGGAATCTTTGTTCTCTAGCTTCTCACAGTGCAAAGAAGGGGCCTCTGGTGTAAGCACATCTTTGCAGCGTGTGTAAGCTTGTGTAAGACTAGAAGGAGGTTTGAAAGTGCTCTGGTTTCATGTCTACTGCTGTGATAAAAGATTGTGACTGAAAGCAACTTAGGGGAGGAAAGAATGTATCTCACCTTGCAAGTCACAGTCCAACACAGCAGGATTCAGGGCAGGATCTCAAGCAGGGCTTTGGTGCAGAAACTACAGAAGAGTGCTGCTTGTTGGCTCACCCACAGAGTCATGCTTAGCTAGCTTTTGTTTAAATTTGTTTTTTCTTTTTAATTTGTGGAACCCAAAGGTTTCATTTTTATTTGGAAAGGAAGAATTACCGCATGAAATATACAGGAGATAATAGAGCGTAACTTATTTGCTATGTGAATTATAAGCATAAATTCAGAAGAGGAAACAAGTAGGAAAATATTACATTTTAAGTGCAATTCTTTGTAAACTGCTTTCGGGAAAAGTTCATATTGGCACACAGAAAGGCAACCTTGTGTATATGGGTGTTGTGCCTGACCTGCTTAGAGATGGTGCCTCCCACAGTGCCTCCCACATCGATAGGTGATCAAGACAGTTTCCCATAGACACACCCACATCTGGGAAATCCCTCAACTGGGATTCGCTTCTCAGATGACTCTAGGCTGTGTTAAGTTGATAGTCAAAGCTAACCAGGACACTGAGCTAAAGGAATAATGTCAGGGGTCAGCTGTGAACAGCGCAGGGGCCTCTCAGGCAGTTTTCCAGAGAAGCTGTCCTTCAGTACCAAATGGGGAGCTGCTGCTCCCCATTACATAACCAATTACATCACCCTCCAATTACGTCACCCTCATCTGGTCCTTCACTGATTTTCCTAGCCCTGTCGGTCTCTCCTCCAGCTAGACTCCAGGGAAGGGCGTGGCCATGCCCCAAACCTCATTGCTACTCTAACCAAACAGTAATTGGAAATGGTTGTGTAGAAGGGTGGTTAGTTTTTTCTTCCAAAGTCTCTACCACAAAGACCCTAAAGATGCCATAAGTGAAATGGTGTAGTTATAGCTGAGCCCAGTGGTGCACACCTTTAATTGAAACATTTGGAAAATAGATGAAGGGTCATGCTCATCAGCCACATAGAGTTCAAGTCCAGCATGAGCTATGAAAGACTGTCTCAAAACAAAACCAAACCAGAATGCAAGCATTGGGGCTGCAGATGGAGCTTGGTGGTAGATTGCTTGTCGCAGCATGTACCGGGTCCTGGGTTCTATTTCAACTCCAACATAAGCTGTCCAAACACAGCTTGAGAATAGACTTCTCCATCTCTCTCTAGCTGTCCCCTAAGTTCTCCTTATAGACTCCCCCAAGTCTTTCATACCACGGACTTTTGAAAATTCTGTTGTAGAAAGTCAAAGGCCCTCCCTTTTATTCTTCTCAGGGAAAGTTGGAAGGTTCCCAGTTCTATTAGGGAACTTGGGGATAGCACATGAGGGGAAATTCAAGAACCTGAAAACGATCATCTATGGAGGGAGGGACTTAGAGAGCATACCCTTAACTGCAGCTTCATCCTGCTATCCCTGCTGATCCCACAGAACCTCTGATGCTGTTGGGTCCCATGACCTAATCTGCACCCAAATGCAGACGTGGGTGGGGCTCTCAGGGGAGGTATGGTCTAGTGTGGTTTCTCTTTTCTTTACCCATCTAGTTCCTTCAACTGTTGGGTCATTTTGGTCCCTGAACTGCAGGCTCCTATACACAGAACATATGCACCTGGTGCCTCAGGTAGGAAGCCATCCTTGTGTATCAGCACACTTGTTGGGGTAGGAAGGCTTGCTTCAATTTTATTTTAGAAAATACACTGACTGGTTTCTGTGGAATTTAGGAATTTCTGATAAACTATTTCCTTCCTTCCTTCCTTCCTTCCTTCCTTCCTTCCTTCCTTCCTCCCTCCTTCCCTCTCTCTCTCTCTCTCTCTCTCTCTCTCTCTCTCTCTCTCTCCTTCCTTCCTTTTTTGAGACATGGCTTCTCTATGTGGCCTTGGCTGTCCTGGAACTCACTTGGTAGACCAGGCTGGACTCAAACTCAAAGATCCACCTGCCTCTGCCCCTGAGTGTTGGGATTAAAGTCATGCACCACCACTGTCTACTCACTGGGAGTAAGTTCTGAACTCTGACTTCCTAAGTGGTTGTGGCACAGTCCCCTCATTCTTTGTTTTTATTCCTCTCCTGTTATGTGGCTGAGATGGACAATTCCTCATTTCAGTGTGGTTGCTCCCCGATAAGCTTTCGTCTTCTGTGAAGATGCAAACAGTGGCAGGGAGAGAGCATCCCAAGGTGTGGGGATGTGAATTCACTGGCCATAGAATCCAAGGCCTGGGAGCCAGTAAGAGCTTCTTTGTCATCCCTCAATTTGCAGATGATGAATGAAACTCTGTAGGGAGTTAAAGGCCTCAGTCAAGCTCACCATGGAGAGAGTGAGCATTCAGTAACAGTCAGCTCATTTCTAACCTGGTTAACTTCTAAATGCTTCCAGATTGGAGAATCTTCAGTTGGGTAGAGGCTTATTTGTGTGTGTGTGTGTGTGTGTGTGTGTGTGTGTGTGTGTGTGTGTGTTTGTGTGTATTCAGGAATATATCTCTATCTATCTATCTATCTATCTATCTATCTATCTATCTATCTACCTACCTACCTATCTATCTATCTATCTATCTATCTATCTATCTATCAGGGGATGGTTCCCTCCATCCATCAGAGGTTCTTGCAGCAATCTCAAGTTGTCAAGCTTGTATGACAAGTTCTTTTGCCTGTTGAGCTATCTCACCAACTGTTAAGTGTATTTAATTTTTTTCTTTTCCACATTTAGTGTGTGTGTGCATGCGCTTGGGTATGGAGGCCAGAGGACAACCTGAAGGAGATGGCCCTTTCCTTCTACCTTGAGGTTTCAAATTTGTGGGCTCAAGTTCAAGTTGTTAGGCTTGGCAGCAGGTACCTTTGTCCACAAATCACCTCATTGACCCCCCTTCTTGTATTTTTGATGTGATTTTTGCAGCTATGAAAATTGAACGGAACCTCATCATAAGTCAAGGCACACTGGATAGTTCAATGTAATCTGTCTCTCTTACTTTTTTCTCCAGGCAGATTTCAAGAAAGGCAAACAAGGGGCTGGAGAGATGGCTCAGTAGTTAAGAGCATGAATTGGTCTTGAGGGTTTAGTTCCCAGAACACACTCTGGGCAGCTAACAACTCTCTGTAGCTCCAGTTCCAAGGGGTCTGATGCCTTCTTCTGGCCTTTACATATAGACAAGCATCCTGCACACACACGTAAGTAAATGCAATGAGAAATAATAAGTCTGCTTTTAAAAGGGAAAACAATATTGAGGGGATACATATATGAAATAATGTAGGAAGGGGCACCCAGATACACCTTACCTTCTTCTGTTTTGTTGTGTGCTGGCTCTTTCCTGAGTATATAAGAGCAGCCTTCTGGCTGCATCTGAATGCAGGGGCATGGCTGAGGACAAAGATGACTAAAAGGAGACAAAGTATCCGGAGATAGAGGTGAGAACTGTAGAGCCAACTGAAGGCAAAAGCATCTTCCCTGTGTTTTATTTTATCCCATACTGAGTCTCCAAGAACTTTGACAGCACTAGGAATCTAACTTTTACAGAAGTTCAAGTTGAAGTCCAATGGGGTGAACTCTGGTTGTCAAAGCAACAGAGAAGCCAATAATACTATCCCACAACATTCATGACACTTGAATTTGGTTACTAAATCCTATTTCTCTCCTAACCTGTCACCTAGATTGAAGCATGGCCAAGACTGAATATTTCTACTGGGTTGCTCCTGATAATATGACATGGGATGACTTTGAGAAAGACTTTGGGACTAGCACCAGAATGCCACCTACTGGAGATTATTTCAGCCCTTGTAAGAGAGTTCCAATAAGCAACACAAAGGCTTTAGTTGTCTTTTATGCACTGGTGTCCTTGCTGAGCTTGCTGGGAAACTCGCTGGTGATGCTAGTCATCTTATACAGACGAAGGAGTTGCTCTGTCACCGATGTCTACATGCTGAACCTAGCCCTTGCCGACCTTCTCTTTTCATTGACCCTGCCCTTCTGGGCTGTCTCCAAATTGAAAGGCTGGATTTTTGGAACTCCCCTGTGCAAGATGATCTCACTCCTGAAAGAAGTCAACTTCTTCAGTGGTACCCTGCTACTGGCCTGCATCAGTGTGGACCGATACCTGGCCATCGTCCATGCCACAGGCACACTGACCCAAAAGCGCCACTTGGTTAAATTCATATGTCTAGGCATCTGGGGTCTATCTTTGATTCTGTCCCTGCCCTTTGCCATCTTCCGCCAGGCATATAAGCCATACGGTTCTGGAACAATCTGCTACGAGGTCCTGGGTGAAGCCACAACATATTTTCGGATAATTTTGCGTGGCCTGTCCCACATGTTTGGCTTCCTTCTGCCGCTGCTGATCATGCTGTTCTGCTATGGGTCCACACTGCGCACACTCTTTAAGGCCCGCATGGGGCAGAAGCACCGGGCCATGCGGGTCATCTTTGCCGTTGTGCTTGTCTTCCTGCTCTGCTGGCTGCCCTACAACATGGTCCTGTTCTCAGACACTCTCTTAGGAACCCACTTAATTGAGGACACCTGCAAGCGCCGCAATGACATTGACCAGGCCCTGTATATCACTGAGATCCTGGGCTTTTCTCACAGTTGCCTCAACCCCATCATCTATGCCTTCATTGGCCAAAATTTTCGCCATGAATTCCTCAAGATGCTTGTTAACTGTGGCCTGATTCGAAAGGAGTTTTTGACACATCATCGTGCTACTTTTTGAGCGCCTCTCACTGTCTGTCTGTTAAACCTCTGAAAATTACCAGAGAGTACTATCGCTCCCTCAAGGGGAGAATAACTAATGCTAATGTGCTGTGCTCTGTGCGTGTGCGTGTGCGTGTGTGCAGTATGGCTATGAACAGATACTATCTGGTATGGGGAGGGAGGTGACAGGATCAGGAGAAGTTAGTGGACTGTCTGTAGGGCCCACACATACTTTCTGCAGAGGTACTGATAGCCCTCCAAGGACTGCCTTTATACTTCCATGAGAAAGAATGTCACCACTTCTATTGAACACATACATCTTTGACTTGTGATCTGGGTAATGACTGCGATCACATCTTTAGGCTAACTCTGCTAGAACAAAGAACTGGAGCTTGCATCTGACATTAGCCCTCATGGGTTGGACTCTCTCCTTGGAACTTCACCGACTGCTCAGCACATTCCAGCAGGCTGTCTAGTAACTACTTGTCCTGTGATCAGAGTTCATGAAACTGTTTTCCCATGTTGGGGAATGTTGCAGTGCCTGCTGAGGACATCAGTCAGGTGCTGCTGAAGCACCAAGCCACCAGGCAGCCTTGTGATGGAGCTGAAGGAGTCTTCCTTTTAGGTGTCATGGGTGGACAAAGGGTGTTTGGGAAACCAAGTCTGAGAATCCCCTTTACCTTGTGATCAGAGTCACAGAGGGGTGTGTGTGTGTTGGGGACCAGCTGAGCCAAGGATGGAGCAACACTGGCAGCTAACTTTTGCCCTCTTGGCACTTCCGGTTTGACAGGGGACAACAACTTTAAAAACCAAAATATAGCTGTCAATTAGCTGGACGGGCAGTTACTTCCAACAAAATTTCTGTTCCATGTTTGTCCACGTGAAAGTACCTTGAGTATGCCACAGAGTATAAGGTGTGTGTGGAGTGGCTGGTGGTGGAATGGGGTTAGCTCTCCTCACTGACTGTGGGCTAGTGGCTTTACTCCCTGCTAGAGCCATCTTTGCAGGCACAGTCTCATGATCATCAACACATCTCACATTCAGGAGAGTCCCTTTGTCCCTCGTACATGAAAATGTGTGCATTCAGCTTTATGTCTATGCATAACCATTGTCTCCTGACCTGCCCGGACTTCCTCACCTTCAAATGACTTCAAGAAATTGTGATTGGGGCTAGAGAGAAGGCTCAGTGGTTAAGAGCACTTGCTGCTCTTTCAGAGGACCCAGGTTCAATTCTCAGCACCCACATAGTAGCTCACAACCTATAATCTATAACTTAGGTCCCAGGGAATCCAATGCCCTCTTCTGACTTCTGTAGTCATTAGATATGCACAGTAGAAATGGAAATTTCTACTAGCATAAAGAAAAATGGAGAAGGTACTGGCTTGTGTGGGGATGGAGAGGGTCCAGGATGGCCTGAGGTTGAGCTTCCAGGAGGGACTGCAGTGAAGTCTGAGACTGGGATCAGGAACCAAGGCTGGAGTAAGCCTGGGGGTGGATACAGGGCTGGGTGACAGCTTGGCATAAGGCAAGGTCCTTCAGCATAGTTCTTAACATGAGAGAGTACTCCACATATCCACTGCAATTATTGCTATAGGCAATAGAGTTCATGAACTGTAGGGAAACAGAACTAAAGTATCCTCTCCCCCGACTCAGATCTATCTCCATGGGCTCGAGCTCCTGACTCCTCCCCTACCCCCAAGAAGCCTCTTTCCTGACTCAGGAAGTTGTGTCTGAGATAATTTTCCAAAGAGGATGATGACCCTATGTTGTAATTTTTTAAATAAAGCACAGCAAGAGAGAAAGACACTGTGTGACAGAGTTCATGTGGAGGGTTTTTTTTTTTAATTGGGGGGAAGGGGTTGTAAAAGGGGGGAAAGGGAGGGACGAGACCAGCCTCTGGGGACAGGAACAGCAGAAGAGGATACAGAGAGAGAGAGAGAAAGAGGGGGAAGAGACGGAGAGATAGGCAGAGAAGCAGAGAGGAAAAGGAAAGGGGGATGGGGACATGGGAGAGAACAGTGAATATTCACAGGTTGTGCTCTTAGTGGCTGCAACTGAGGACGCGTCCTATCAGAACACCAAGGGCAGGCCAGTACCGATGCCTGAATGCTAACACCCTACCTGTGAGGTCTTTTAGTTTCAATCATCACTGGCACTCATCCCATTTCTGACATTCTCATATGCCTTCCTCTAGTCCTGACCTGGTCCAGGCCCTCCTCGCTGGATTCTCCTTGTCTCCAACCCTCAACAGGTCCCTAAATCTTACTCTCCCACTCTCAGTCTCCCCATGTTTAGATTTTCCCCCTATTATTGATAGCTGTCCTCCTCTGACCTTACCAGGGAACAGCTGTCGGTGGGTTAGGGGAGATCTAAGAAATCCTGCAGAGCATAAGCAAATGTGGGAGAGATAGGGCACAGCCTGGGCCAGCAGGCCAAGCCTGGAAGGGGACTGAGTGCTTTGCAAACCTTACACCATAGCTTGTGTCCAGCCCGGGTTGAGCCTAAAGCTTATGTAATGAAGTCAGGTGGCTTCCTTGAGCTGGCTGTTGCTGATCTTAGAGACACACACTGGAATCCTGTTAGGAGGCAGTAGCAGAAATGGGGAGGGTATGGACAAGGTAGTGACAGTGATGGAAGGAGAGGGGGAACTCAGGTTAGAGACTCAAAGACCACTCAGCGTGACCAATATTTGAACTCCAGGGCTATGGAGAAAGACCCTGTTTAAAAAAAGGAAGAAGAAGAAAAGAAAAGAAAAAGAAAAGATCTCGGGTGAGTGTGGTGCATGCCTTTAATCCCAGAATGTGGAAGGCAGAGGTAGGATCTCAGAGTTTGAGGCCAGCCTGGTCTACAGAAAGAGTTCCAGAATAGTC
Organism: Cricetulus griseus; assembly: GCF_003668045.3. Lineage (NCBI taxonomy): Eukaryota > Metazoa > Chordata > Mammalia > Rodentia > Cricetidae > Cricetulus > Cricetulus griseus. The sequence goes on along the minus strand of NC_048595.1, from coordinate 427,436,159 downwards.
AAGTCAGGGCTACAGACTGTCTCAAAAAGCCAAAAAAATGTGGGGGTGGGGGAATGTTTACAGGAAAAGGTTGCCTTCCATTTGTGGGGTACAAGGAGATATACCCACTTACAAGGGGCAAGCTAGTTCTGAAAGTCCGGGAAGAATTTGGCTAGCTTGGACTCACATTGTTAGAATTCCTTCTCATCAAGGTGGCAGATTGTGAAAGCTACTAGAGAGGGTAGAAAACAGACAGATAAACAGATAAAAAGAATGCCAGTATTCAAGGGACTGAAAGAGGAAGAGGGGCTTCCAAAAGACTAAAAGGGGCTGGGTCGTGGTTCACTTGGTTGGGTGGTAGCCTAGCATGAATAAAGTCCCACGTTCAATTCTTAGCACTTAAACCAGACATGGTGGGACATATCTGCTATCCCAGCACCTGGGCGGTGGAGGCAGGAGCATGAGGAGTTCAAGTTCATCCTCATCTGCATTGCATAGCACTCATTACTACCTGACACTACACTTATGTTTAGTTGTTTGCTGTTAGCACTGTGTATACCTCAGGAAGACCAGGCCCTGTATCTGCTAGGACCACTTCAGCCTGATCCTCAGCATCAGGCAAATGATGAGTTTAGTAATATGCTTCTCACACACACACACACACACACACACGTAAATATAATTTGCCATACTAGGTTTTAGACTTTATTAGAGTAGCTTGCAGGCTGTCTCCTGACAGAAAGGCCAAATCTGGTAGTTCAGTCCATGAGGTGGGTGTGTCAGCAGTCTCAGTTTGGTGCTGGAGTCTCAGGGAATTCCTAGAGAGCTTTGGTCTTCAGTCCACACTGGAATCCCAAAGAAGTAGGTGCTGACACCGGTGAAGGAATGACTCAGCAACAGGGTAGATGAACCGGCAGGCAATAAGTACACTTCCTCTTCTATGTGCTTTTCATGTGGGCTGCCACCAGAAGGTGTGACCCAGACTGAGGTCTGTCTTCCCACCTCAAGTGATTCAATCAGGAGAATTTCTCAGTTCATTCCAGATGTGGTCAAATTAACAACCAAGTTTAGCCATGAGAGCTTCTCAAACCAAATTGCTATACTCTTCCACCCAGATTCCACTTGTATGTATTTATCCTGATGAAACCATCAAGGTGACCCCAGAATGCAGTTCAGTGGGCAAGTGCTTGCCTACCCCACATGAAGCCCTGGGTTTCATTGACAGTACCACATAAACAAGGCATGGTGGCATGTGCCAATTGTCCTGGCATTCAAGAGGACGACAATTTTTCTTGCTTCCAAGTCCTGTTGGAGAAGACATGTCTGCTCTTCATGAAGTCTTCATCTTAATATATGTTTATCTACAGCCTCCTTGGCGGCAATGAAGTGTTCTGATAGCCTGGTAGACCATGTGACACTTAACTGATCACCACACTTGTCAGGTCTGAACATTTTTAAAAAAATATTTGTTACTTTTTAAAAATTTTTATGTGCATTGGTGTGTTGTCTACATGTATGTCTGTGGGAAGGTGCCGGATGCCCTGGAACTGGAGTTACAGACAGTTGTGACCTACCATGTGGGTGCTGGGAAGTGATCCTGGGTCCACTGGAATAGTGACCAGTGCCCTTAACCTCTGAGCCATCACTCCAGCCCCAAGCCTGAACTTTTAGACTATGGAATCTTCACTAACTTTGCCTGTGAAAATTGAATTAAACCATTGGACACCCAGTTCGTGTCTGGAGAGACAGAGGGTTGGTTGGTATGGAAAGAGACCCCTGAATACTTGGTGTTGAAGTGTTGCAAGTAAATATTCACAAAGAAGTAGTGCACGATTGTATGGGTATCACAGTCGCTGCTTCCCCTGGTGGATCTGGGTCATTGCTAGTTTTTAGCTATGGTGAGTAATGTTGCCATTAGCATTCATAGATGTCTTTGGGTAACTTTTGAGGGACTGGGGAGATGGCTCAGTTGATAAAGCCCATGCCTTGCAAGTATGAGGATCTGAGTTTGAACCCCTGAACTCACACAAGGTGCTGGGCATGGTGGTGCACCTTGTGAAGTAGTGCTGAGGAAGCAGGGCAAACCCCTGGGGTCTATGACCAGCCAGTTTGGTAAGCTCCAGGTCAGTGAGAGACCTTGCTTCAAAAAACAAAGTGGGGAGCTAATATATACACTGTTGCAGGCACTTCCATGCAAGGAACACTTTGTAGATTACTTGGTTTAATTTTGTTTTGTTCCAGGAAGTAAATGTCTTATCCTCTTGGAATATCATTCTTCCTCAGGATGGACACTAAAAGTGAGAAGAAGCCAGACAGGGTCTGATGGGGGAAGTCCTTCTGTGTATATGTTTCTCCTATTGGTTAATGAATAAAATGCTGATTGGCTGATCGGCCAGTCAGGGAGTGACGTAGCTGGGCAGAATCTGAATATAAGCAGGGACAAACAGGAAATTGCTCTCCTCTTCTCTTCCCTTCAGAGATGCTGATCCAGCGGTCATCATGTAGCAGGCCAAGGAGTTGCAGGTCTGGTAAGCCAAGACCATGTGGAAATACATGGATTAGTAGTTATGGGTTAATAATTAAGTCAGAGCTAGCCAATTAGAAACCATAGTCAACGGCCAACAGCTTTATAATTAATATAGTGTCTGAGTGTTTCTTTGGGGCAGAGAAGGGCACCAGGACCTAGCTGGGCCAAGAAAACTCATGTTACAAGGGTCTCTATGCAGCTCAGGCTGGCCTCAAATTGTCTATGCAGCTAAGAATGATCTTAAACTTTTGATCCTCTTGCTTCCACCCACTGAGTGGTGGAATAATAGGAATACACCATCATGCCTAATTTAAAGACTACTATTAATTGAAACCAGGTCAAAATAGAGGATCAGAGTCCCAGAGTTCCAGGAAGTAAATGTCTTATCCTCTTGGAATATCATTCTTCCTCAGGATGGACACTAAAAGTGAGAAGAAGCCAGGCACTGACATCCAGGCACTCAGGAGGCTGAGGCAAGAGTATTTCAAACTCAGGCCAGTTTGCACTGCACAAGACCTTGTCTCAAACAAACAAACAAATAGACAGACAGACAGACAGACAGAACCCGAGACAGTTTGAGGCACGGAGGTACATACCTGAAATCTTAGCATTTGGGAGGTGGAGACAGAGGATCAGGTCATACTTCACTACATAGTAAGTTCGAGTCCAGCTTGGGCTATTTGAGACCATGTCTCAAAACCCACTTTCCATACCACTGCCACCCAAAGGTAATAAATAAGGATATATCAAAAGCCCATACACATCAGAAATGACTTCAGGATGCCTTTTTTGGTGGGGCTGGAAATGTAGCTTAGCTGCAGAGAGTTCATCTAAAACAAGTGAAGTCTTGGATTCAATCCTCAGTACAAGATAAAAGGCATAAATTATTCCTTTGGGCAAAGATAGACTTAATCAAGTCTTAATTTATTTAGTAATATTTGGAGTTTATTGTATTCTTAACTATTTAAAAAGTATGACTGAGAATGTTCTTAGAGTATAGCCAGTGTGGTTTTAAGTTTGAGCTGTCTAGACTGTAGCCCTTGTCTCCCATTTTAAGACCATTTTGTTAGAGCAACATATCCTAGGAATACCATGACATTACAACAAAACAGGACACACTGAAGAAGACAGGGGTGGGAGAGATGGCTCAGAGGTCAAGAGCACTTGCTGTTCTTGCAGAGGACCCAAGTTTGGTTCCCAGCATATATGACACATAGCTTGCAACCTCCTGTAACTTCAGCTCCAGGGGATCCAGTGCCTTCCTCTGGCTTCCTTGGACACTTGTACACATTTGACATACATTCACACAAACAACCTCACATGCACATTAACAAGTAAAAAAATTAAAGCAGAAGAGAAAACACCAAGCCAGTCTTGTTTTGCTTCCTTAAAAAGCACTTGGGAGGCAGAGGCAGGTGGATCTCTGTGAGTTTCAGATCATCCTGTGATCTACAGAGTGAGTTCCAGGACAGCCAGGGCTACATACAGAAATAAAGTGCCTCAGAAATAAAGAAATAAATATGAATGTGAGTACATTATGGCACCTGTGTGAAGGCCAGAGGGCAACTTTCGGGTTGTCATCAGGCTTTGTGGCAAACAACTTTGCCGAAGTCCAGCCACAGTCTGGGTTCAGGTTGTGAGATCGGGTCGGGGCATTGGCAAGAAGAAATGAATTGTCTGATCATCAGATGAGTTTCACAGGAGTGGCCACCATGAATAGCTCCAACCATCTTTATTTATATGTCAGAAACAAGCATGTTTTCCATACTAACAAACAAGTTTTTCCCATCCTCCAAGGTTAACCTTCAGCAAAAACAAATATGTTAAATATGTTTTCCCCAACTTTTACATCAAAACATCTTTAAATCAAAACAACACTTACTATTTTGCTAGCTTGGCTAAATATTGAGCCAGGTACATCCTGTCTTTACAAAACTAAAAGGTAATTGACATAGGCACACATTTACAAGAACAACAACTAGTTCAAAACATATTTACAGAACAGGGGTGAGCTGCCTCCAATTCCATCAGAACTAAATTAGAACAGCTCCTGGGATCTGAAGTGACAGCTGGCGTCCCCAGACAAGAAACTTGAGACGCATCAGCTCCCAAAGAATTTTAGGGGAAGATATTTGAGAAAAAAATAGGGTTTCTAGGAATGATCACATTTGTCAAATGCATGGCTGAAAAAATGACACTGAAACCATAAAGGGAGTTATCAATTATAAGAGAGAAGAGAGTGTGCAGGCCACTCAGTCCCAGCAGTATTCTGTGCTGTCTCCAAAGTCCCCTGGTCCTTGCCCCATGAGATGGTCCCCATGGACTTTTGTCTCATCTGGAGACCTGTTGGACAAGCACCTCATATACTGGTCCAAAACTAGGCCACATGTGCCCAACACACCCCTTTACCCTATGAACCAGCTGACCTGCCCATCTTGAATCTTTTTTTTTTTTTTTTTTTTTTTTTTTTTTTTTGCTCTGGTAGTGGTAGCATACTCCTTTAATTCCAGCACCTTGGAGGCACAGACAGGAGTATCTCTATGAGTTCAAGGTCAGCCTGATCTACAGAGCTAGTTCCAGGACAGTCAAGGTTACACAAAGAAACCTTGTCTCAAAAAACAGCAACAAATGTATTTATTTTTAATGTGTATAGTTGTTTTGCCTGCATGTCTATGCACTGGGCACATGCAGTACCCAAGGAGACCAGAAGAGGACATCAGATCCCCTGGAACTGATATTAGAGATAGTTGTTAGCTACCAGACATGTAGGTGCTGGCAACAGAATAGCAGGAGAGGGCAGCATTCACAACTGCTGAATCATATCTTCCCCCAACCCCCAGTCTTGACAGACGCTTCTCATGTTGCCTTGTTTTCAAGGAGAGAGGGTTCTGAGAAACTAAATAATTGCTCAAGATGACTCAGTGAGGACAGACCAAGGATAGGACCTCACTCTACCAGTGTGCCTGCTGCAGGGCAGTAAGCTTCAGGTAGCCCTTGCCTAAGTCTGCCTTACTGCGGGTGCAATCTTTGATCTTGTTTGGTTTTATTTTCTTCTTCTGTAAAATAAGGGCAACAATAACTTCCACCAATAACTCTTAGTAAGTGTCAAAGGAAATAAATTTTTTTTTTCCTCCACAGTGCTGTGCCATGCCTGGGTTTATGCTAAGACACATCGTTCCCCCAAACATAACATAAAAGGAAGCACCTTGTATATATGAGTTGAGAAGGGTCTTCTGTAAGTTATACCAGGTGAAATGGGACTTGAGGAATGAAGTGACACTTTCACAAAGCAGAACTGGCTCATCTCTCTTCTTTTTCTCTCACCTTCCAGATGTACCGAACACCTTGACTTTATTCCATGAGGATCTTGGTCTTGAACTTTCACTTGCTAGGCAAGTGCTCTGCCGCAGAGTGAAAACCCCCAGGCCACAGACAGCCCTGATTTGATCACCATGTGAGATGAAAATGCATCATTATAGGAATGTACCCTATGAAGATGTACAAACATTACACATCAGAATAGTCTAAAGGGCTCTTCCAAAGTCCCAAGTAAAGCCAGGTAAGTAAGCTCTGATGCAACGATATTGAGACACCAAGCTGGTGTGCTGGGCCATGTTTCCCAGTTCGGTTATGACCTTGAAGCTTCAGAAGAAAGAGGATCTTGTAAGTAAGAGAAAAGTTTTAAAAGCAAACAAACAAACAAAAACTAAAAAACATTCTCAGCTGGGTGTGGTGGAGCAGCTCACATTTGTAATCCCAATACTAGAAAGGCCAAGGCAGGGAGATGGGAGATCCTGGGTTACATGAAGTTTCAGAATAGCTTGGGCTTAGAGACCCTATCAAAAGATTACCTTCTTCCATGCTTAATGACTCAAAGAAAAGTGACCCCTCCTCCCCAGCCCAGAGATGCTTGCCCTTTCCGCTATCCTAATGGAAGGCACTTCTGACAGGCAGGTGGGGAAGATAGTATGAAGGAAGGAGGGGGAGAGAGGGGGGTGGGTGGGAAAAGCCCCTCAGGTCAGGTTTGCCTGGAAACTATGTACTAAGAAGTGGTCTCCCTGGGGCACCTAGCTGCTGACAACCAGGGTCTCAGGGAAGACAGATTCTTCTCAAGTCCCAGTGACCCTGCTGTCCTCTTGGTGCGCCTGTGCGGAGTTGGGCTTTAGAGCCTGCCACTTCCCTAGAGCTGGAGGAGCCCATCTGACCAGACCCCAGTTCATGGAGAGAAACTGACTTTCAAAGTTTGAAGTGAATATTTAAGCAACAGCTACCAAGTCTTTCTGTTTATTCTCTTTTACTGAATTAGATGCATTTTCCTAAACCTCTTGGTACAGATGGTAGGGCACAAGGACTCAGAAACAGATGTCCCTCTTCCAGTCACCCTGCAGGGAGTTTTGTGGATCCTCATGTGTCCTCCATTTGTCGAATTCCTTTGTCCTCCTAAATGTCATTTCCATAAGGCATGGCTGAACTTTCCAGGACCACACATGGCAGCGGATGCATGTAGGCCTTTGTTATATAAACATGCAAACAACTGGCTCTTGCTTGTTTTGTTTGCTTGCTTCTTTTCTTTAAAAAAAGAAAGAAAAGAAATTCTCCATCCCCCTTTCTCCCTCCAACCTTCCCATATACCTGTCCTCATTCTCTTTCAAATTCATGGTCTCTTTTCACATTGTTGTTACACAATACATGTATGTAAATATGTATATATAAACATATATATTCCTAAAAACATAAATACAGCCTACTCGGTCTGTATAATATTACTTGTTGGTATATTTTCAGGGCTGACCATTTGGCATTGGAAAAACCAATTGCTGTGCTCTTCCTTGGGGAAGACTATTTTTCTTGCTTTCAACATTCCTTAGTTGCCTGTAGTTCTTTGTGTAGGCTTGAGGCTTCGTGGGATTTCCTCTGTTGCTTTTTGGTTTTGAGGGAGGGTCTCACATGGCACAAGCTGGATTTGAACTTTTGTTCTTTGGCACAGGATGACCTTGGTATCCTGATCCTCCTGCCTCTACCTCCCAGCTGCTGGGGTTACTGGAGTGTTCACCACACAAGGCTCACGTTTTATTGACATGTGGGAGTATGTTGAGGAGAAAGGCCTACTGAGTACAGTACTATCAGCATCCCAGATAAGAGGGGTGCTGAATGCTGGTGACGAAGTGGGGAGTCCTGTGCTACATGCCTGAGGTCATGCTCAGTCTCCCCACACCCACAACACCTTCAATGTTGGAGCAAAGCCAGCTCTTTCAGGAAGACAGTCTTGTTTACAGAATGGGAACTGAGGGAGAGCTACGGATGTGGTCTCTTAGGTTACAGTTGAGCAACAGGCTGTTTCCATGTCGGAAGTGACTGGATTTCTTCAGAGGCTTCTCCTTACCTTGCAGGTCTTGCTTCTTCTACCCACCCTGATTTAAACCTGGTTGAAGAAAAGGGTGGGGAAACATGGTGTCTCTCTTCCTTAGCAAACACATATCCACACGAAAGCCTATGTATTGTACATTAACGTGGTAGGCTACCTAGAACTATGGTCAATGTATCCTTCAGGTTGATTTTTGCTTTTAGTGTTGAGGGTTGAACCCAGGGCCTTGAACATGCACCACAAGCACTGTACCACTAATCTTTCTATTCCCCAGGCCAACATTTTAAATTCACTTGGAAGGAAATTTTAACAATGCTGATCATTATGGGAAGAAACTGAAGAATAGGAGGGGGACGTCTGTTTGATTTGCTTTTGAAATCTTACTGATTCCCAGTCAGGATGGTGGGGTTAGGAGACAGAAGAACACCCAATGCACATACTCACCCCGACACTCATGAACATGGACAACACATGCACAAATACAACAAAAATGAAAATGAATAACACATATACATTTGTGAAACAAATAACACAAACAAAGCATATACATGTGCACACGCAACACATGAATATGTGCTCCACACAAACTATGCAATACATGCACACATGTTCAATACACATACATGTGCACACACAATACATATACACAGGTAACACACGCTCATACAGAGCGTGCACTTATACACCACACACGCACATCCACACTCTAAACTGAAATGCTAGAAATGTACATTTAAAGGTCTAAACATGCAAAAGTCCTTCACATTTGGCCTAAATTCCTTCCCAGACATAACCCTGAATTTTCTGGAATTCTCACAGGCAAGACTACAAACTTCATTTACAGTAAGAGTGTACCTCAACTCCTTTGTGTAGTCCTGTGGTTGATATTTTCATTTTATCAGCTGTATGTCTGTCCAGAGCACCCCAGGAACAACCCTAGGATCTCGTGTAAGTACCTTAGCAGTCGTTCCTGATGTAGTTGCAGTAGCTGCCAAAATTGTATGCGTGGCTATTATAAAGACACCTGAGAACAGTTCTCTGGCAAACCCTACACCCATGCAATAGTCACTCCTTCTCCTAAAAGCCTCCTCTCTTTTCAAACCCCGAGTTTAAATCTATGTTAAGATCTCTGCTTTAAAAACTCTAGTCGTGCTTCAGACTGACTCATCTTGAAATTCTTTTCTTCAGAGAAGGAAAAGATCCCAGCTTCTCTTGGCCAGAGGTCTCGGAGACAAATCCCTCAGTCTGCTGCAGGCAGCCCTGTGGAGCTGTCCTCAGCTACATATGTCCTTTAGTTTTTATTTTTGTATTTATTTATGTATGTATTTATTTATTTTTCAGACAGGATCTTGCTGGCTTGGAATTTGTAGCAGACTGGCTTGGAATTTGTAGCAATCTTCCTGCCTCTGCCTTTCAAGTGATAGAACAGATAGCTTTTTTTTTTTTCTAGAAACCAAACTCCTAGCACACCAGTTTTTCAGAAAAGCACAGGATCAAGAGAACACCCCAAATACCCTAACAGAAAATTCAGTCTCACACCAAGACTTGAACATTAGAATAGAGTCAAAAACCTGGACAGTAACAGCAGAAGGTGGAGGAAGTTGGGAAGACTTCTGCAGAATTCTGAGAAAACAATTGTAATGAGAACCTAGTGTCAAAGTAAAGATGACTTTGGAAATGAAGGGTTACAAAAGTGATTGCCTATATACCCTTTCTCAGTAAAACTCAGCAACCCAGCAAACTAAGAGAGTAAAGTCAAAGAGTGGCAAGAGCGGATGTTGAATAGAATCTATGGTGTGTTGGGTATTCATTTATAATACTGTCGGTGCATGGATGTGTACACAAACTCCTTTATCTTAATCCTCATAGCATTTAGTTGAGCTTTTTTCTGACCACATTGTTCAAGGACATAGAGGGACGTTCATTGTTGGAAGCAGCAGAATTGCCTGTAAGCATCAAGAACCAGGCTGCCTTCTCCCAGAGATCAGGTCCTGTCAGAGAAACCGAGAATCAGTACCAACCAGTGATTTGAATATTGAGCAGAGGCTCCCACACAATCAAAGTGAAAACCCCAAGCAGAAATTTTGTTGAAACTGACAGACAGGATTAGAATTCATCTGGAAGTGTAATCAAAGCGACTCAGAGTACAGGATCAGTCCTAGGAGTGACCAGTCAAGCCAAGGAAGTCCCCAGGAGGGAGGTGTCCAAGAAAGTAACACCTTCTCTAATGAATGTGACTGTATGGAGAGTGTCGGATGAGACTGATAGATATGTGCAGAACCTTAACTCCAGGGACAGCAACATAGGTCAAAGACAGGAAAGTAAACACTGTGAATGACTGCTCACACAGTCATTATAACAAAAATACTGAACCAAAAAGTGGTATCTGTGTCCAGGGAGAACATGGTATTTTACTTGGTTGGATGTGGTTGAAAGGAGAGAGTCTGAGAAAACTAAATTATACACCACCAAGCTAGACAGTTGTAGTTGAACTTTTCTGCCACGCCAACCCCTCTCCAAATAACCACACAGAGATTCAATATTAATTATAATGAGCAGCCGATAGCTTAAGCTTGTTTTTAGCTGGCTCTTTTTTTTAATTTTTATTTTTTGGTTTTTTGAGACAGGGTTTCTCTGTGTAGCTTTGGAGCCTATCCTGGCAATCGCTCTGGAGACCAGGCTGGCCTCGAACTCACAGAGATCCACCTGCCTCTGCCTCCTGAGTGCTGGGATTAAAGGCGTGTGCCACCAATGCCCAGCGCTTTTAGCTGGCTCTTATAACTTTAATTAACCCGTTTCTATTAATCCATGTGCTGCCCTGTGGCTTGTGTACCTCATGTACGTACTTCCCTTTCTGCTTGCTCTGCATCTCATGGCATCTCCTCTCACCCTGCCCTTCTTCTCCCTAGCATCCTCTCTGCCCCCTAAAATCCTGCCTAGCCATCAGCCAATCAGCTTTTCATTAACAACGAGAGCAACATGTTCTTCACAGTGTACAGAAGGATTGTTCCACAGCAGACAGCCAACAGAAAATCTTTAATGTAGGTTGTGTGTGTCAGGAATTTTCTGGATAAATATGGTACTGAGAAATGTACAGATCACTATTAGATAAAAGGATTTTTGAGTTCAGTGTCCTTTCCATTGATTATGGGGATTCAGGTTGGAGGGCTGTTGGCTGTCATCAGAAGTCATTTCAGGGCTCAACAATACTTGGTTTAAAAATAAAAAGGAAATGTATTGAATGAAAACGAATACACAACATACCCAAACTTATGGGACACAATAGAGGCTGTTCTAAGAGGCAAGATCATAGAACTAAGTGCCTACATAAAAAACCAAAACAAAACTAGAGAGATCTCATACCATCAACTTAACAGCATAACTGAAAGCTCTAGAACAAAAAGAAGTAAGCACACCCAAGAGGAATAGATCATTAGAAATAACCAAACTCAGGGCTGAAATCAATAAAATAGAAACAAGCAAAAATACAAATAATCAATGAAACAAAGAGTTGGTTCTTTGAGAAAGTCAGTAAGACTGACAAACCCCTACCATAATTAACTAAAAGGAGGAGAAAGAATATTCAAATTATCAAAATTAGAAATATAATGGGAGGCATAACAGACACTGAGGAAATCCAGAGAATCATTAGGTCATACTTTCAACTTGTACTCCACCAAGTTGGGAAATCTAAAGAAATGGATAATTTTCTCAACACATACCACTTATCAAAGCTAGATTAAGATTAGAGACACAATTTAAACATACTTATAACCCCCAGTGAAATAGAAGCAGTCATTTAAGGACTCCTTACCAGCTGGGTGTGGTGGCATATGCATTTAATCTCAGCACTGGGTAGGCAGAGGCAGGCAGATCTCTGAGTTCAAGGCCAGCCTGGTCTACAGAGCTAGTTACAGGACAACCAAGGCTGCACAAAGAAAGCCTGTCTCAAAAAACCCAAAAATCAAATACCAAAAAAGTATTATATAGGAGTTAATTCCAATACTCCTCAAATTATTCCACAAAATACAAATAGAAGGGACATTGGCCAATTCATTTTGGTTCTTTGAGAAAGTCAGTAAGACTGACAAACCCCTATCATAATTAACTAAAAGGAGGAGAAAGAATATTCAAATTATCAAAATTAGAAATATAATGGGAGGCATAACAGACACTGAGGAAATCCAGAGAATCATTAGGTCATACTTTCAACTTGTAGTTACCCTAATACCCAAACCACATGAAGATCCAACAAAGAAAGAGAATTACTTACAAACTAAACCCAAGAACACATCAAAATGATTATCTACCATGATCAAGTAGGCTTCATCCCAGAGATGCAGGGATGGTTCAATTTATGTAAACTGATAAATTAATCCATCATATAAAAAAGACTGAAAGACAAAAAAAAACCAAAAACCCCATGATCATCTCATTAGATGTAGAAAAGGCCTTTGACCAAAAAACAAACAAACAAACAAACAAACAAACAAACAAAAACAAAAAAAATTGCATTTTTCTGTTACGTTGTGGTTATTTTCTTTTTTTTTCTATTTAGAAACAATCTTATTTTACATATCAATCCAAGTTCCCTCTCCCCCCCATCCTCCCATACCCACACCAACTCCCCATCCCATCCCCCATCCACTCCCCAGGGAGGGTGAGGCCTTCCATGGGGGATCATTAAAGTCTGTCACATCATTTGGGGCAGGGCCTAGGCCCTTCCCCATGTATCTAGGCTGGGGTAGTAGCCCTCTATGGGGAATGGACTCCCAAAGTCCATTTGTGCCTAGGGGTTCCACTGTCAGAGGTCCCATAGACTGCCCAGGCCTCCTAACTGACACCTGCATTCAGAAGGCTTGGTTTGGTTCAATGCCGGTTCCCCTGCTTTACGACTGGGGTCTGTGTGCTCTCACTTGGTCAGGTCAGCTGTTTCTGTGGGTTTCTCCAGCATGGACTTGACCCCTTTGCTTATCTCTCCTCCCTCTGGGTTCCAGGAGTTCACCTCAGTGCTTAGCTGTGGGTCTCTGCTTCTGCTTCCATCAGCTACTGGATGAAGGCTCTAGGATGGCATTTAAGGTAGTCATCAATCTCATCATAGGGGAAGGGCCTTTAAGGTGGCCTCCTCTTCTTTGACAAAATCTAATACCTCTTCATGATAAAAGTTCTGGAGAGATTAGGGATACAAGAAACATACCTCAACATAATAATGGCAGTTTACAGTAAGCTTTCAGTTAGCATCACTTAAGTGGAGAGAAACTCACAGCATTCTTCTAAAATTAGGGAACAAGACAAGGTTGTCCACTCTTTCCATATCTATTCAAAATGGTACTTGAAGCCTTAGTTAGAGCCATAAGGCAACTGAAGGAGATCAAGTGGATACACATTGGAAAGGAAGAATCAAAGTATCTTTAGTTGCAGATGATATGATAGTGTACATCCGTGATCTGAAAAATTCTATCAGGAAACTCCTACAGCTGATAAACATTTTCAACAAAGTATCAGGATACAAAATTAACTCACAAAAATTAGTAACTCCCTATGGTCTGATAAAAAAAAATGGAATCCAGGTGCTGGTGGCGCATGCCTTTAATCCCAGCATTTAGGAAGCAGAGGCAGGTGGATATGTGAGTTCGAGGCCAGCCTGGTCTACAAGAGCTAGTTCCAGGACAGCCTCCGAAGCCACAGAGAAACCCTGTCTTGAAAAATCAAAAAAAAAAAAAAAAAAGGAAATAAGTTTCACAGTAGCCTTACATAACAGAAAATGTCTTGGGGTATCTAAACCAAGCAAGTGAAAGACTTGATTGATAGAAACTTCAAGTCAGGAAGAAAGACTCATAGATTGGTAGGATTAATATAGTAAAGATGCCCACCTTATCAAAAGCAAGCTACAGATTCAGTGCAATCCCCACCAAAATTCCAACACAGTTCCTCACAGATCTTGAAAGAACAATTTTCAGCTTCATATGGAAACACAAAAACCTAGAATAGATACAACAATCCTGAATAATAAAGAACTGCTGATTTCAAGTTGTACTACAGAGCTATAGTAATAAAAACTGCATGGTATTGGTATAAAAACAGACTTGATCAGCAGAATCAAATTGAAGACCCAGACATAAATCTATACACCCATGGACACCTGATTTTTTCCCAGACAGGGTTTCTTTGTGTAACAGCTCTGGCTGTTCTGGAACTCAGTCTGCAGACCATGCTGGCCTCGAACTCACAGAGATCCACCTGCCTCTGCCTCCCAAGTTCTGGGATTAAAGGCGTGCACTGCCCCCCCCCAAAGCTTGGACACCCAATTTTTGATAAAGAAGCTATAAATACACACTGGAAAGAAGACTTCATCTTCAAATGCTGGTCAAACTGGATGGCTACATGTAGAATAATTCAAATAGATCCATACTTATCAGCCTGTACAAAACTCAACTCCAAGTGGATCAAAGACCTTAACCTAAAACCAGATACACTGGACCTAATAGAAGAGAAAATGGGGAATAGTTTTGAACTTATTGGTACAGGGAAAGACTTTCTGAGCAGAACACTGTTAGCACAGGAACTAATGTCAACAATTAATAAATGGAAAGCTTCTGTATGGCAAAGGACACTGTTATTTGGACAAAGTGGCAGCCTACAGAATGAGAAAAGATACTTATCAACTACACATCTGATAGGAGGCTAATATTCAAAATATATAAAGAACTCAAGAAAATAGATATCAAGAAAACAACCTAATTAAGAATGGGATACAGCTCTAAACAGAGAATTCTCAACAGAGGAAACTCAAATGACTGAGAAACACTTAAAGAAATGTTCAACGTGATTAGCCATCATGGAAATGCAAATCAAAACTACTTTGAGATTTCATCTTACACCTGTCAGAATGGCCAATATTAATTAAACAAGTGACAGCTCATGCTGGGGAGGATGTGGAGTAAGAGGAACTCATCCCCTGCTGATGAGAATGCAACTTGTACAGTCACTATGGAAATCAATTTGGTGGTTCCTCAGGGAGATGGGAATTGATCCACTTCAAGTTCCAGCTATACCACTCTTGGGCATATACCCAAACGACACTCCATCCTACCACAGAGACATTTGCTCAACCATGTTCATTGCTGCTCTATTCATAGTAGACAGAAAATGGAAACAACCTAGATGTGCCTCAACAGAAGAATGGATAAAGAAAAATGTGGTAGATTTACACAATGGTGTATTACTCAACCTTTGAAAAACTACATCATGCAGCTAGGCAGTGGTGGTGCACACCTTTAATCCCAGCATTTAGGAAGCAGAGGCAGATGGATATGTGAGTTCAACACCAGCTTGGTCTACAGAGCCAGTGCCAGGGCAGGCTCCAAAGCTACACAGAGAAACCCTCTCTTGAACCTCTCCCCTCCCCCCCCCCAAAAAGAAAAAACCAACAACAAAAAACTACATCATGCAATTTACAGGCAAATAGATGGAACTAGAAAAAAAATCATCCTTAGGTATCCCAGACTCAGAAAGATGACTATGGTATACATTTGCTTATATGTGGATATTAGCTGTGAAGCCATTGATAACCAAGCTACAATACATAGAACCACAGAGGGTAGGTACAGAGTAAGGGACTAGAAGTAACAGATAGACCTCCTTAGGAAAGGGAAATAGAATAGATAGTTATGGATGGATGGGAAGGGCTGGAATAGGAGGATCAATAGGGGGGAGGGGAGAGAGGATTGTGGGAAGGAATACAGGGAGAGACAACTAAAAATAAGGGGCATTGGATGGGTAGTGTGGAAACCTAATACAGTAGAAACTTCCTAAAATATATATGTATATGAAGACAATTTAAATAAAATCACCAAATAATGGGGAAGACAGTACCAAACAGCCATCTCTTGTCACCAAACAAAGCTTCCAGTATTGGAATGGTTACATGTAATTGAGTTGTTGGCCAGAGGGTCTGATGGGGGGGAATGTCCTTCTGTGTATATGTTTCTCTCATTGGTTGATGAATAAAACACTGTGGCCAATAGAGGCAGGGAGATAGGTGGGACTAGGAGATGAGGAGAATTCTGGGAAACGTAGGCAGTGGGAGTTACCATGTGGAGACCAGGAGAATAGGATGCACCAGACCCTTCTCTGGCAAGATAAGACCATGTGGAAATCTTAGATTAATAGAAATAGGCTAATAATTGAAACAGAGCTAGACAACATAAAGCCCAAGCCACCAGCCAACAGTTTTATAATTAGTATAAGTCTCGTGTGTTCATTTGGGGCTCAAGGGCGGCAGGACTTGCCGGGCCAAGAACCTCTTGTAACAATAGTCCCCATGGGAATCCTCAAACAACCAAGCTGTTGCCAAGATTATAAATTGCTTTCTACAAACTGACAGCAAAGCTCCATTGCTGCCGACAACACCTACTTAACTCATTGAAGATGGAGATGTCAAGCTGGTATCTACATAGAGCCTGAACTCTATGACAGTCCCAGTGTCTTTGGTATAGGAACATACTCTGCATGCTCTCAAAGGAGGAATGTAAAAACAAAGCCAGCCACAAATCCTTTATCTACATTGGTCTATTGCCTGCAAGATATGCCAGGGCAATGGTGGCTCAAAGTTTGTGGGAGTAACCAACCAATAACTGGCTTGCCTTAAGGCTCACTCTATAAGAACCTGAGAATAGATAGCCCAGAGACCTAGTGTAAAATCAAATAATACTGGTTTAAAAAAAGAAAAAGAAAATAGTGGTAAAATAATTCCTAATGATGTTCTGCTACACTCATAGATGTGTTTTGTTTTGCTATCATCCAAGAGGCTTCCTCCTGCATCAGATGAGCACAAGTATAAGACCCACAGCAGGACATTACACAGAGAGTGGGAAACCTTGGAACACTCATCCCTAAAAGGGAGGTCTCCATCAAATCCCTCCCCTCAGAGCTCAGAGAACCCCAAGGAAGAGGAGGCAGAAAGAGTGTGAGACCAAGAGGGGATGGGGATACCAAGGAAACAAGGCCCCCTAAATCAATATATGCAAAGTTAATATGAACTCACAGAGACTGAAGCAGCATGGACAGGGGCCGCACAGGTCTGCACCAGGTCCTCTGTGTATATATTATGTCTTTCAGATTAGCTTTGTGTTTGTTTTTGAGACAGGATTTCTCTGTGGAACAGTCCTGGCTGTCCTGGAACTGGCTTTTGTAGAACAGCTTGGCTTTGAGCTCAGAGAGATCTGCCTGCCTCTGTCTCCTGAGTGTTGGGATTAAAGGCTTGCGCCACCACCACCCAGCTGATTAAATATTTTTATACTGCATCACAAAATGTGATTCTCTGCATACAGCACAAAACATACACAATTTGGATTTCAGATTTAGAAAAAGTTTATTACATGTATTTAGTGTGTGTACACACGTGCACGTGGAAGTCAGGTGATAGCTTGCAGGAACTGATATTCTCTCTCCATCATGTGGGACCCAGAGATTAAACTCAGTTTGTCAGGCTTGGTGATAAGAACACTCTCTTCGGTTTGGTTCTAGATGTATAAATAGTGTCAAGTCTAGTTGGTTGATGTTGGGCTCTGGGTGGATATGTAGGGCAGCAGCTTTATGTCTAGTCACAAATTTAAAATATTTACTTATATATTTGTATATTTGTGTAGAGATTTGTGTTTGGAGGCCAGAGGTCAGTTTACAGGTGTTAATTCTCTCCTTCCACCTTGGTTATGAGATAAGGTCTCACTTGTTTCTGTTGCCATGATACGTATTCAAACTTCTGGCTTGTCTGCTTACCTGTAGTAGTATTAGGATTACAGACAAGAGCTATTGCATTGGGCCAGGAAAGAAAAGAAAGAAAGAAAGAAAGAAAGAAAGAAAGAAAGAAAGAAAGAGGGAGGGAAGGAAGGAAGGAAGGAAGGAAGGAAAGGTCCTAGAACCAAACTCAGCCACCAGGCTTGTGTGGCCAACAATTTTACCTGCTGAGCCATCTCACCATCCTGAGGTCTCGGCTAGTTTTAATTAGCCATGGCATTCTTACAGTGACACTTGGGTGTGTCTGTTTCCCCAACGCCATCCTGGTCTTCTACTTTTAAGTTAAAGATCAGGAAGGACATCAAGAAACAGAGCAGGAGCTGAGCTGTGGTCTCCATTCTGAGGTACTTTTGAGAAGGTCAACTTCAGAGGCTGGTCTGAGTTGATTCGCATGGTCCACTTCCGTCTTGGGTCCATGGCAGCCTTGGTGGGTGTGAGGCATCCACAGCTTGACACCTGTAACTTTAAGGGATGAGGGATTTGGCACATTTGGTGAGGACTTGTCATATTTTGTGTTGTCCAACCATATATATATATATATATATATATATATATATATATATTATATATATATATATTATTTGGCTTTGGAGGCTGTGCTGGAACTACCTTTTGTAGACCAGGCTAATATCGAACTCACAGAGATCCACCTGCCTCTGCCTCCCGAGTGCTGGGATTAAAAGCATGCTCCACCACTGCCCGGCTCCAGCCTACTCTTTTAATAGCTGCTGGAGTCAGGAGAGTGTCCATACTCTTGGAGATCCTCTAAGTTCTTTTGGAACAGTGGATCCAAAAGTGGACAGCCAAACACGATCTCAAAGCTATCCTGCCCACCAGCCTTTTAATATTCTGCTCTTGTTGTTTGTGTGAGCCAGAGTCTCAGTAGCCCAGGCTGGACTTGAATTCACTATGTAGCCAAAAATGACCCTGTATTCTTATTCTTTCTGCACCCAGCTCATTGGTGTTTCCATCATAGGCATGTGCCACTATATTTAACCTCATCTTCTCCTTTTTAATTTATTTATTTAGATTTTTTTTGAGACAAGGTCTAGCCCAGGCTCAACTCACACTCATAGAGACCCTCTTGCCTCTGTCCTCAGAGTGCTGGGGTTAGAGTTGTATGCTACTATGCCCCATTGTTCCCTTTTAAAAACACAATTATTTTATTTTACTTTATTTTATTCCAATATCCCAAGTTGCTAGTGTGACAGGGTGACTTTTTATATGTTTATTGGTCCTTTGTGCCTCTCTAGACCCCTCCTGGGCCCTTATTTACTCCCAAAACCCTGATGGAGTTATCTGTGGTGTGGTTTACACTTTGGAGGAAGATGGATGTTAAGAAAATAATTAGAGAGATGTGTTTGGGGGCAATGGCAGAAGGAAAAAGGGGAAAAGAGATCAAGCCTGCGGCAGATCACCTAGTAGGAACCAAGGCTTCAGCCTGCCAAGGCGTCAGCTTGGCACAGAGCAAGTATGGCAGGGAAGCTGGCCAGTTGATGGCCAGGGAAACATGTTTGACGTCACACTTTGCAAGACCCTGTTGAGAAATCAGCACTGTATCCGGCGTCCTTTTCTCTGGGAAGGTATCTTGTACAGAGTTGCTGGGGGAAGGGCCTTGAGTTGAGGACGTGATTGCTTCTCCTTACCACTGCTCCTTCCTTGACCACTCCAGCAGCTCTTCCTTGAACAGCTGGAGTGGTTAGGGAAGTTGCCAGTGCCAGGCCATTTTTCATTGTCTAGAGCCAGTAGGAGTTGGGGGTGTAGAGACTGGAGATTGCAATGAGAGAGGGTATAGGATTCATCCTGAAAGTGAAAGTGATACATTCTAAGAGGACATTTCTCATTGGTTGCAGAGGATAGCCTTTAGGCCAAACTGCTACCATTATCATCTGATCATCTGTGTTCACTTGCAAAAGATCATTATTGCTGTATTTGTTGACTGTTGACCTTCCTTCACAGAAGGAATGGACAGGAGGGTCGTGGGTCCCCTCCTAATAGGTTGTATGCAATTCTGCCCTAATTGAACACAGTCCCAGAGAAGGGGAGGACCAGGAGAGGGGGCTCCATTTACACAGTCATAGGGGAATCTTCACCCATGCTGGTATAGACCTTCCAATATGGTTGCTTTAAGGTCACCTATGGTCCTGTCCATAACCTCTCACCCACTGCTGTGTAAATAATGAACTCATTGCTTCCGCAGAGTGAACTTTGGTGGAATTTACCTCTGTTTATCACTAAAAACCCTAGAAGAAGGGCTAGAGACTGCTTATGTCTCCCTCAGGGAAGAATTTTGGCAACAGTAGTTCTTTCTCCTTTGCTTTTGGTCCATTAGTTTTAAACTTGAGTCTAGATCCTAGAGCTTCAGGATCCTTTGTATTACATTTTTACTCATCTATTTGTTTTGTTATGTGTGTGCATACCCACGAGTGCCCAGCCGGTGTGTCCAGGTTGTGTTGAACATGTGGAGTCAGAGGACAACTGCAGCAGTTAATTCTCTCCTTCTACCATGTAGGTTCTGGGGATCAATCTCAGGACATCAGGTGGGGTGGTGAGTCGTTTTACCCATGAGATGGGTGATTAACCTGTGATGGTCAATGCTGTCAACTTTACAGGACAGAGAATCACTAGAAGACAAACCTCTGGGCATGCTGTGAAGATTGTGCTGATTGGGTTAACTGAGATGGGAAGACTCACTATAAAAGTTGGCAGTACCATTCCCTGGGCTTGGATTCTAGACCTCAAACAAAGGAAAAAGCTAGCTGAGCAGGAACATTCATCGGCTGTTTGCTTTCTAGCTGTGGATGCAATGTGACCAACTCCTTCGAGTTCCTATTGTCATGACTTCCTCATCATGGTGGCTGTGCCATCATACTTCAAGCTAAAATAATCCTTTTCTCTTCCAAGTTGCTTTATTCAGGGCATTTTAACACCAGAAAAGTAATTCTAATAGGTTTGTTTCTCAGCACCACAAAAAAGAAGAAAAAAGACTCCTTATTTGTGTTTGCAGTCAATCTTGTTCCAGTATCCTGCCTCCTGTCACAGGCAGACTCCATGTATTTTCTGTTCCATAGATTTGCCTTCACTGGACTTTTTTTTTTGTTTGTTTTTTTGAGACAGGGTTTCTCTGTGTAGCTTTGGAGCCTATTCTGGCACTCGCTCTGGTGACCAGGATGGCCTCGAATTCACAGAGATCTGCCTGCCTCTGCCTCCCGAGTGCTGGGGTTAAAGACGTGTGCCACCAACGCCCGGCTGGACATTTTATTTTTTTAAAAAAGAATCACACAGTATGTTATCTTCTGTTCTAGAGTCTTTCATTTTAGCATACCCTCCCCCCAGCCCAGGCTAACCTAGAACTCCCTATGTAAGTCAAGATGGCTTGAAACTCCTGAGAGTTAGGACTGTAAGGTATGTGCCACCAACTGGTTGCATGTTGTTTTCAGTCTTGTTCATAAGCTACCACATTCAAGGCATCCTACAGTGTGGATACACTTTCATAGTTTTTCTAACCATGTCCCTAGTTATGAATGTTTTGGTTGTTTCCAAGCTGGGACAAACCCTCTTCATGGGAGCTATGTGATCATGACTGTTGGACAGACTTCTAAAAGTCTGAATCCTGAATTAGAGAGGGTATGCATTAAAATAGAAATAATCAGTTATTGTCCAGCTCTGGAAATTTACAGCGGCTATCCCAGCGCTCAAGAGGCTGAGGTAGCAAATCAGAAGTTTAAGATTGGCCTGGTTTACACAATGAGACCAGAGGCTGTCTTGATGAGGAGGCCTATCTTGCAGGGACTGCTAATGTATGTGGAGAGGCATCGTCAACCCAGAGGGAGACTGACCAGGGTCAGGACAGAAGATGTCTACAGTAGTAGAAACCTACAATACTATTAGAATAGTAGGTAGAGGAACCTAATTCAGAAGCCAGAAAAGCCGGCTCAGAGCAGACAGATCTAAGCAGAGAAGGATGGGCCCTTAGACAGCTGAGACTGGAGTGTGGCAAGATAGAGAAGAATTAACAACTCAAAGGCAGCTCTGGATCTGCCCTTTTCCTGGTGGTGTTCTGACTGGTAAAGAATTTGTGCCAAGACTGTTCACACGGGGTGGGGATGGATGAACAGCAGTCATGTCAATCCGATTCAATCTCGGCTTCTTCTGTGCTGGGGTTTGTAGCCTCCTATTTTCTGTGCACAATGGCATTCCCAGGTCTTGTTGGAGGAGCAGAGAGCAGAGACCTGGAGCAAAGGTGAGCCTTCACTTGGCCTCCTCTCTCTGACAGTCATCTTGAGGAGTCATCTGGCCAGACACTGTGTTCAGACAGAACCGCACCAGTCCCCTCTGGCAACTCTACGTGTTCTTCAGCATTTCCAGCCTGCTGAATCAGAGGCAAAGCTGAGTCACACTTGTTCCCCATTCTGTGTTCAGCGCAGGGCCTGGCACTGGAGTAGGACTGTGATGCTGACTTAGTAACTATTGGCTGAACATTTTCATGAATTGTGAGTGAACGCTGTCTACTCTGAAACCTCATTCTGCCCTCCTGCTCAACCTTGCTGAGCTAGAGGGTTCAGTCTCTCTTGCTTTCCGATGCCCTTAGCAGGCTGCTCAGAGCCAGGCCCCTCCCGACAAAGACCCTTCAGAGACAAACGCTGTTTGTTTGGTGTGCTGCTGTGTTCCAACCTCCCTTGCAAATCTGTCAGTCAAGGTATACTGGTGAAAGAATGGTCCAGGGGCTGGGGATACAGCTCAGTTGGTAGTGTGTTTGCCAAGCTTGTACTAAGTCCTGGGTTCAACCCCAACACCATCTAAACCAGGCACAGTGGTGCACAATAATCCTAGCACTTGGGAGGTGGAGGCAGGAGAATCTTTTGATCAAGTTCATCCCCAGTTATATAGGGAGTTTCAGGCCAGCCTGGGCTATGTGAGACTATCAAAAAACCCAACCCATCCCAAGCTCACACTCACCCCTCCCTGAAAAAAAATCAAGAATGATTCAAACTCCTTGTCTCCCCTGACAGGTAACAAGTCACTTCTCCACTCTGAACCAGTGCCTGCTTGTCACACCTTGAATGAGGGTGGGTGTTGGAAAGGGGAGGAGAACTCTGTGAGATCTACTTCTGGTGCTCCTGTGCTCTCCTGTCCTCCCTGTTTCTCCAAGGAGCTAAGCTGATGAACTTCCAGACCTCTGTGTCTTCTAAGCCCGTTCCTGATGCTTTCAAGGGCTGTTCCATCCAGGGACCTACCTAGGAACACTGGAGAAATCCAACACACGTTTCCTCCAGTGATCCATGTTCAGCCAAAGCAGGCTTGGGCTGGGCATGAAGGGGCAGACAGGCAGGGACAGGCAGGGTTCTGTCTTCATCTTCTAACTCAGGGGACAGTGAGATGGACCGTTGCTGCCAAGGCTGATGACCTGAGTTTGATACTCAGTAGCCATATGGTGGAAGGAGAACAGATTCTGACAAGTTGTCCTCTGACCTACACACATGTGCTATCACACACACACACACACACACACACACACACACACACACACACACACACGTGCTATCACACAGAGAAAGAGAGGGGGAGAGGGAGAGGAAGAGAGAGGGAGGGAGAGAGGTAGAGAGGGAGGGAGAGGGAGAGGGAGGGGAAGGGAGGAAGAGAGGGAGGGAGAGGGGAAGAGACAAAGAGAGAGGGAGGGAGAAAGGAGAGAGAGAGGGAGAGAGAAGAGAGAGAGGGAGAGAGAAGAGAGAGAGGGAGAGAGAGAAGAGAGAGGGGAAGAGAAAGACAGATAATGTAAAAAAATAAGTTAAAACAACACAAATTCTCAGACCTTCTGCTCAACGTTGTCCAGCCTGAAAAAAAGTACTGAAATAAATACCCAACTACAAGTGATTTATATAGTTTTAAAAAGACATTTAATGGTCACACTTTACAAGAAATTACAAGGTAGTTCTGCATTGGTTCAGTGGTTAAAGTATCTTTTTTAGACCTTTTTTTGTAAACTGAGGTAAAACATACATAACAAAAGTTGCCATTTTAGCTTTCATTTTTCATTAGTTGAGGTACTAGGGTTTGAGCCTGAGTTCTCAGAAATGTTAAGTAAACAATGTCTAGCCCTTATTTTATTTTTTTAATGCAATGGCAATGAACACTTTCACACTACTGCACAGTAGTCAGGGTCTACCTTTGGGACTCTTCCGTTATCCCAAACTAGAGCTGTACCATTAAACATTGATGACTTGCCCTCCATTGTCCAGTCTTTAGTCACCACTACCTGGTTATTCTTGGTACTTCCCAAGTGTGAGCGTACGAGGTTTGTCTTTGGGGCCTTGCCTATTCCACTTGGAATCACGCTTTCAAGGCTCATTCATGTGGCCATGGGTCAGCTTCTTATTCCTTCTCATTGTAGGGTGGTCTCCTGTTATGTGCATACCCCATGTTTAACTTACCTATTCATTTGTTAGCCATTATTTTCATTCTTTTGACCTTTGACTCTTATGAATAATGCTGCTGTTAACATCAGCCTACAAATGTCCGAGCCCTTACTTCCAATTCTTCTGGGTATCTACTTAGGGGTGGACTTGCGGGGTTATGTGGTAGTTCTATATTTAATGTTGTAAGGATAATGATATGCTGTGTCTTACTGTGCCTGGGGTATGGGACAGGTCTACCACTAAGGTGAAAACTTTCCCTTTCTCTACGTCCTTATGACACTTGCTATTTTCTGTCCCCTTCCTCTACCTCTTTCTTTTACTGATGAGGATTCTGATGGGTAGGAGGAAGTATCTCACCATAATTTTGATTTATGCTTTTTAGAAAAAAGAGTGTTTGGGGTCCAGTGTTAGGATAGACCAACTTTATCAGTAGGCATACCTATATGGAAGGGAGTGAACAGCCAGGGTAAGGTTTCTAAACTCTGCAGTGGGGGGTCTGGTAAGAATGTGGCCTCTGTCTCCCTGTAACTGCAGCAGGGGCTGCATCAATTCAGATACCACAATCTGTGGACATGAGCCACGCGGAAGGACAAGAATGAACTCTGAGGGGCCATAGTTTAGGTGGACAGTCTTAGAGGGTAGTGGAGGTGTTCCCTGAAGAAGAGCCAACAAAGGAAGGCCTGCCTTGCTTGGCTAAGAACTCCTTGCTGACAAGGCCATAAGTAGCCATGATCTTGAGGAGTCCATAGCGAAACTTCTGGCCAATAAATGCATAGATGATAGGGTTAAGGCAGCTGTGGAGGAAGCCAAGAATCTCAGTAGCTTGCAAGGCCCTGTCAATGTCATTACGGCGCTTGCAGGTCTCCTGGATCTTTTTGGTCCTCATAAGGGTGTCTGAGAACAGGACCAGGTTGTAGGGCAGCCAGCAGAGCAGGAAGACAAGCACAACAGCAAAGATGACCCGCATGGCCCGGTGCTTCTGCCCCATGTGGGCCTTAAAGAGTGTGCGCAGTGTGGACCCATAGCAGAACAGCATGATCAGCAGCGGCAGGAGGAAGCCGATGGTCTGAGGCAGGAAGCGTAATACCATCCTCCACTTGGTTGTGTTATTACCTGCGTCCTCATAGCAGACTAGGGTAAAGGAGTTTGCCTTGACGATATTACGTAGAATTAGGATGGGCAGGGACACCAACACTGACAGTACCCACATGGTTATGCATACAAATTTGACCAAGTGTCTCTTCTGGATCAGTGTGCTTGTGGCATGGACGATGGCCAGGTAGCGGTCCATACTGATGCAGGCCAGTAGCAGGACACTACTGTAGAAGGTAACTTCCTTCACGAATGAGAATATCTTGCACATGGCTGTACCAAAAATCCAGCCGTTTACCTTGGATGCAGCCCAGACAGGCAAGGTCAGGGCAAACAATAGGTCGGCAATGGCTAGGTTCAGCAGGTAGACGTCAGTGACAGAGCAGGTGCTCCGGTTGTATAAAATGACCAGCATCACCAGGGAGTTTCCCAGAAGGCTCAGCAGGGTTACCAGGACATATATTATAACCACAGCATATCTGTTGATTTCTAGGTTCTCTGGGTGGCATGGGGCAGCATCTGGTAGAGTAGGAGGCAGGTCAGAGCTATAATTGTAACTATCAATATCTCCACTGAAGAAATAGTCAATGCTGAAATTATCCACTCTGATTTCTCCCATTTTTGAGGTAAACTTAATCCTGTCAATAGAGGAGAGATGATGGTTACTACAAAGCAAAGTTATCCTGATTCTTGTTTATCCACCCAAGGAACTAGATATAAGGATTTGTTGTATTGGCTTGCATATTACAAGGAAGACATTTTTCCCTTCAAATTTGAAAATGATAGCAGTAAGCATTTGAGACAAAATAGTAGGCATTTTGATGTGTGTGCGGAAGATTAAGACTACAGTTCCTGTCAAGAGATTTTTTTTCTTTGAAGTAGGATTTTGGTTGGCCTCAAATCTGCTGTACAGCCAAGGATGTACAAACACATTATAAATATGTGTGAAAATGTTATAATTAAACTCATTATTATACATAACTAAAATATTCTAATAAGACATTAAAAAATAAAAAGGTTAATTGGAGATCACATGGTCTTACAAAATAAATACAAATATTAAAGCAATAATAATAAGAATAACAAAAAATGGGGCTGGAGAGGCTGCTTAGTGGTTAAGAGCACTGGCTGCTCTTGCAGAGGACTCGGGTTTGGGTTTCAGCATACACCTGGTAGCCGACAACCACCTGTAACTTGAGTTCCAAGGGATCAGATAATCTCTTCTGGCTTCCTTGGGTACCAGGCACACACATGGTACACATGCATACTTGCAGTTGAAACACTTATACACATGAAAAATTTTAAAAAATTAATTTAAAAAATAATAACAAATATGGGTTGAAGGTGGAGCTTAGTGGATAGAATGCTTGCCTTGCATGTACATAGTCCTAGGTTGAATTCCCAGAACTGAATAAACTAAATAAACTGTGTGATGGAACATGCCTATAATCCCAGCACTCAGCATACAGGGGATAGAGGAAGGAATCTCAGGACTTTAACGTTGTCTTCAGCCACAAAGTTCAAGGCTAGCCTAGACCATATGAAACCCAGCCCAAAACAAAGACAACAGTATCAACCAAACAAACAACAAAGATCAATACCAAAACGGTCAGTTTGGGGAAGTGGCTTATTGGGTAAAAGTGCTTGCTCCCCAACTTGACCACCATAGTTTGGCAGGTAGATAGATCTTAGTAAAATGTAGGGCTGTGAGCAGCTCCCACTCCCAGGCAGTAAGGGCAGGCTCAGGGTTCCATAAGGAGACCATGAAGGCCAGGATGGAAGGCAGACACTCAGAGGAGAGTACCGTGAAGGATTGGCAATGTGCTGTTTGCATCTTAATGCACTAATCTCTAAAAGGGAAGGGTTAGTGGCTGAAGGGACAAAGGAAAGGATGGAAGATAACAGTTGAGATCTGCTTTGTGCAAGATTACCCTTGGTCATCATAAGTGGTATGATTAGCTTCTGTTTGCTGGGGAGAAGATAAGGCTCAGAGAGGCTCAGTAACCAGCCTGTGACCAGAGGGCCGTCCTGGTGTTGCCCGAATTCAACTCTACAACTCTGCTTACATGTCATTAGTTTATCAATTCCACTTACTGTCTTTAGTTTATCGTTGGAAGATCATACCTCTTGTGTTAGGTATGTTCAATTTAGATTCATCATTCCCCATGAGGGGTGGCCCATGAGGGGTAGCACACATTTTACCTTAGAGCTACGACCCCATATATCTAAGTTCTTGGATTATCTTTCAGTCAATGTGGGCACAGTCCCCTCTTACTGCTTGGGAACTTGGGCATCACCATCTTTTGCCACCCCTTAGGTTGCCAATTAATGAAATAGCTATTGCTGGAATGGTAAACCGAACATCTTCAGTTGAGTGCCCTGTGGTGGCCTCTGGGATGCAGCAGGTGCTCCTGGCTTGAATGACGTGCTAGCTGCTTGAAACTCACATTAGCCCAGAAACTCCATGGATGGGATGAATTAGTGAGGTGTAGGAAAAGCTCAAGCATGTAAGTTTCCAGGTCCCAAACCTTCCAGGGAATCTTTCCAGTGACAGATATACCAGTCATTTTACTGCGACTACAATCCTCATGCTCTTTAGAAATACAGTTCATGAATGCGGCAGGGCTATGGGAGTCCTCAGTGCCTGGTGCATCGCCAGACCCAGCTATAGCCCAGGAAAGAACGGTAGGCAGGCTTGGGAAGACTGCAGGTAGGGGCTGGGCTGCAAGTAGTTCTAAGTAGTTTTTGGAGGGTACAAGAAGGGGGTCAAGAGTTCTTCCTCTATGGTAAGAAGGCCTAATGTTTATGGGTCCAGGGATGGGGGACATACCCAGGGTCAGGCTAGGTGTAGAGGGACAAAGAGAAATTCTAGATAGTGGTACGGGGTATTCCAGACTCATCAAGATGCTAGTTTTTCACCCATGGGACACCTAAGCTAGGCATCTGTGACCCACAAAGAGCAGTGACAGTGAGAATTATCTAGAGGAAGTGACGAGTGGATTAGGTTGGTCAAGCAGGGGAGGAACTCCTGAGGGTGTGGGATGTGTTCCATGTTTTGAATATCAATTCCCAGCTGGGCCCTCAGATGGAGTCATATTATGGATTTAGAGGGCTCATATTGGGAAGTGATCCAGTGAGGTTTTCTAGCCTGTCTTTCCAGGTTTCAGTGGGGAGGAAACAGGCCCAGATAAATGAAGGGATTTGCCCAGGACCACTCGTCCCTCATCTTTGCTATGATCTCAGAGTCACGGGCTCCTGCACCTGGGCTCTGACGCTCCCTACTCCAGCTGCCCCAAGTCTACCTTGCCATTCAGCTGTGTTGTTTCTCTTTCTGGTTTAAGTGGGGTAAGTCAACCAGGCAGCAGAGCTGGACACTGAGGTACTGGCACTTGCAGCCACGCCCCTCTCTAGACTAGATGCTGCTTGTTTTCTCTCTCCCCTAAACTCTTCAAAAGCACCCAGACTCTTCCTCCTTGCTGTGTACTGAGCGGCTTCAGCCCACAAGGGTCTCCAGCCCTTCCTCCCTTATCTTTTGCTTTTCTCCCAGCCACAGGTGCTGACCATGGACCCAGTTTTGGGTGTTGCTGTACTTTCTTGGCTCACATACTTGTCAGCTCCATGGCATTGATGACCCACCCTGGGATCCTACACCCTCTCCTTTGAAAACAGCCTTTTGATAAAAGTGAAAATCCCAGCCCAGTATTGACTGTTGTGAAATATTACTTTAACTACGTAAAGGTGTGTTACATTTGTTTATGCTGCATTTGTTTAACTATGTAAAGATGCATTGCTTTGCCTGCCTAAGGCACCTGATTGGTCTAATAAAGAGCTGAATGGTTAGGCAGTAGAGGGCTAAGTGGGCCTGGCAGGCAGAGAGAACAAGTAGGAGGAGGAATCTAGGCTTGAGAGGTAAGAGGGGGAGAGAACCAGGGAGAAAAAGTGGGAGATGCCCAGGGATCCAGTCAGGCAGCTGCCAACCAGACATGGAGTAGGACATACAGAATTTCTATTTCTTTAGAAAGGTAAAAAGCCCCGAGGCAAAATGTAGATGAAGAGAAACAGGTTAAATTAAATTATAAGAGCTAGCTGGACAAGCCTAAAATAAAGCTGAACATTTATAACTCATAATAATTCTCTGTGTCATGATTTGGTGGCCCCAAAGAAACTTGCTACAATTGACACATTTTGAACACTTGACACCAGGGACCTATCTTGTCCCCTTTGCTAGTGATTACAAGTGAAAGGGTTACTAAAGGTAGAGTCATGGACATCCATTATCTGCATGCCCAGGGGACAGTGTGGGAATTCCACCCCCTTTGTTAGCCTGTGTCCCAGAGTCCAAAGCACACACACTGAAGTGGTCTTTGCATCCAGCTTCAGCAAACACTCCTCAGTATTTGTTTGGTTTCTTTCCCCCTCTGGGGAAGAATGAAATGATATTGGGTCAATGGACGATAAAACCTGGTAGTGAAAGGATGGTTACCTATAGGTGAGTGACAGATGTGTGTGATACTCGCACACACACACATACACGCACACACACATACACATGACAGGCACAGACATGCATATATGCACACACAACACAGCACTTGCTTGTACTGTAGCTCTTAGAATTGAGACAGTTTATCTACAGATGACTGTTCTTTCCTATAACATCCTCGGTCATGGTCAGGGAGAGTAGCAAGCCTACCTAGCTTTCAGGTAGTCCTGTGAGTATCTACATGTGCTCTGACCTGGATAACAGCCGTCATACTAGTTGTAGTCTGGAGGGCTGACTGGCTTGCAGCCTCACAGGCAAAGGGCTTTTCACCATTTACTTTATCTTTCGGTTCTCATTAGTCTATGCAGTCAGCACTTCTGAATGAGGAAACCAGGTCTCAGGAGGTGAAGCAACTCACCTAGAGTGACACAGCTGAACTGGCCTGTAAATGTTTTTTAAATGGATTTCAAAATCTGCTCTTCAATGTTCTTTTGTCAAATGCCACAAGGAGCAGGATCCCAGCCTCAGTCAGCCTCAGGTTTCTTAGGTCCATAGGTACTGCTTTGTCCCAGACAATCCAATACCATTGGTGTGGGAAAAGAGCCCAGATTGGACATTTCTCAACTGCCCACTTCCTTTTTTTTCTTTCTCCAATGTAGCCTAGGCTGGGCTACCTGAGAGCCTGTATCAAGTTTTATTGATTTTTTTTTTAGTGTGGAAAGTTTATTGGGAGAAGGGAGGGAGGGAGGGAGGGAGGAAGAGAGAGAGAGAGAGAGAGAGAGAGAGAGAGAGAGAGAGAGAGAGAGAGAGAGAGAATATGACCTGCCTCCTTGGAGAAGCAGCAGAAAGAGCTATGTTTTGTTTTTTAAAAAAGAGTTCTAATCTTGGTCTAACCTGCTCTCAAAGGTCAGGGGAAGAGCATAGTCTCCTGGAAGACACTAGTTGTTCCAAGTGTTCTCTGCCCAGAATTGTAGCTATAGCCCATTTAGTTCTCTAAATGAAAAGTAGCTAAAATAGAGTAGAATTTACTTCACTGGGAGCTGGGGAGATGTTTCTGTCAGCAAAAGCACTTCAGACGATCTGGCTTGGACCTCTAGAAGCCATGTGAAGAACTGATTTCACAAAGGTGCCCTCTGACCTCCACACGTATTCCATGGCACACACACATACACACAACTTAGAAAAAAATTACTTAATTGGTGACTGTAGCTACATTTCAAGGGCTCAGTGGTCACAGGTGACCAGTGGCTTCCGTATTAGACAGTGCTAGCTATGGAGTGTGCCAACTGTAAAGTGTGCTTTGATATAGCCCCAGCTAACTGAAGATGCAGATTCCATCTCTAAGGTCATACAATGCAGGATCCCACTTCCCAGGACTCCAGGAACGGCAGACCTCCCAGGTCCCTTCTACCAGAAAGACATTCCCAGTCAGTGACTAACCAGCTCTCCTACCTGTAGTCTCTCCACAACGCTGCTGTGAGTGGAGTGGCCCCGGACTCCCTGTGACTCAAGGCTTGGAAGCAGTCAGGGACTGGAAGAAAGTGAGGTAGCTGCGATGGGGAAGCTTCTGACCTGGGCTACCGATGGGGAAGTCCTGGAGGCCCTTGGGACCAAATGTCCCACCCCCAAGGGAGGGAGGTGTCCTATAGAGGAGCGGCTAGTCTACCCTGCGACTCTGACTTCAGGCTCAGGTTCCACCTGATGATCCTACGGTGAGCTCTTGGGATTTTCATGCCTTCTGATGACTTCTGGAGGAACCTGCCAATCTGAAGGCAGAAGACGGATTCCTTCCCAGCCTATGCCTCTTTTTTTTAACAAGGAAGACGTGGGCTCCCCAGATCCTGCTGAAGGACTTGTCCAAACTTGCACTCATACTTCCTTCCTTCCTCTCAGGGTCAGCAAGAAAAC
The DNA here is from genome assembly GCF_003668045.3 of Cricetulus griseus. Classification (NCBI taxonomy): domain Eukaryota; kingdom Metazoa; phylum Chordata; class Mammalia; order Rodentia; family Cricetidae; genus Cricetulus; species Cricetulus griseus. Next base: position 427,404,591 of record NC_048595.1, on the reverse strand, counting down.
GGGCACTTCTGTTTCTTGTGAGCCCCTGCCCTGGTGGGGGGACCGGCCGTCTCCTCTCCCCCTTGAGGATCTGCCTTCTGTTACCACAGTTGGCTCTTCCTCTTCAGCCTGAACTTAGACCTTCTCACTCTGTCTCAGAAACCTTTGCCTCTGTTCGGCCACATCTTCCTTTCCACAGTTGCTCTCTGCAATTCCTCGCCTCTCATTTGTTGCCCCCACCCCCAGCTACAAAGGGCTTCTTTTCCTGCTCTTGGAGGATGACCAGTAACACATGGACTATGGGGGAAGGGTGCGTGTGTCTGGCAACCTTTTTCTTCCTTCAGTTAAATTATTTTTGTATTAGCAAAATAGCATCTCAGGACAAGCAGACTGGAAATGAGACAAGCAACACAAAAGCACACACGTGGAACCTGGAAGTTTCTCCTCACTCATATCTTTCACCATGATAACCACCACTCACATTGTCGAGATCTGGCTATGCCCTGTTCTAAGCTACTTCATATTGTGCAAAGAAAACATAGATGTAAGTATTTTGCATATATGCATGCAAAATATCACATGCATGCCTTCCTGATGCCCTTGGAAGTAAGAAAAGGATGTTGGACCTCTGGGAACTGGAGTACAGATAGTTGTGAGCCATCATGTAGGTGCTGGGAATTGAACCCAGATTCTTTCCAAGAGTAAGTGTTCTTCACTGCTGCTAAGCCCCATGACACATATCTTTGTGTGTACATCTCTCCAGATTTTTCCCATGCAAATACAAGTGTGTTGCTTTCTTTCTTCCTTTTCTCAATAAAGAAGCCATTTTCTTAGTTGTGTTGCCTTGCATCTTCACCATAGGTCATGGACATGTCCTACGCCGGTATGTACGGGCTCAATTTATCATCCTTGATTTCTATATCACTTGAGTCCTGCTGACTTACCCCTACTTGCTCTGGTCATTTTCTGCTTAAAGTTGGTCACAGATGGCTGTTCCTGGGCCTTCTTGTCTTTCTCGACCAGCTCTCTGTGGTGAGTCCACCTGCCTCTGTGGCTTTGTCTTTCTCTACCAGCTCTCTGTGGTGAGTCCACCTGCTTCCGTGGCTTTGGCTAGTGCCACCAGTGAATGTCTTTAGCACCTATGTTCCCAGCGTCTCTCCTAAGCTCCAACATTGTATATAATGATTGTTAGGAATAAAGCACGAGGTGAACCTTGGTGGATTCCATGGCAGGCGAAGTTGACCGAGGCGGGGGAGGGACAAACATGTCAGGCAGACAGAGCTTAAATGAGAAGTTTTATTAGAAAGGGAGGGGGAGAGAAAAGAGGTAAAGAAACACAGAGACACAGAGAGAGAGAGAGGACAGAAGAGAAGAGAGAGAGAGAGAGGAAAGGTACTGTTTGCCCCAGGGAAACAGCAAGAAATCGGGAAAGAGAGCATAAGTGGGCGGGGGAATCTTTCTTTTAATGGGGTCCTTTGCACCTTGACTGACCAGGGTACTGCCTGAATGCAATCCGCCAGGTGACGGGGCAGGTCAGCATAATGCCTGAATTTTTAAAATGATCACCTGCAGTCTTCCTTAAGCTCTCCGGATGCTGCAAATTCAACATGTACAACACTCTAAATCAGTGGTTCTCAACCTTCCTAATGTTTCGACCCTTTAATATAGTTCTTCGTGTTGTGGTGACCCCAACCATAAAATTACAGTGTTGCTACTTCATAACTGTAGTTTTGCTACTGTTATGAATATAATGTAAATATCTAATGTGCCAGATATCTGATAGTTGGCCCCTGTGAAAGAGTCATTCGACCCCCCCCCGGGGGGGGTTGTGACCCACAGGGTGAGAACTGCTCTATAGATCCACCAGACTCTCCTGTGTTTTGCCTCCTGCCTGTTCCGTCGCCTGCTCCTCTGGCCCAGCTGGAGACATGTTTGCCCTCACCTCACATTCCCCCCGCTCTTTCTCTTCTTCACTCTTGCCTGTCTTCTCTACACCACCTTCTCTGACAGTGTTAGGTAACACTTGATCCTCTCTCCTGAACTACATCAGTAGTTACACAACAATTGTGGGTTCCAGAGCTGGGCAGGCTGAGTTAGAATCCACTAACTGGTTAGAAACCTACAGCAAGCAGTTTGATCCCACTGGGTCTTAGTTTCACCATTCATATAACGGGCACAATGAGAACACCTGCTGCACATGGTTGTTACAGGGAACAAACGAGTCTCTGTGAAGCATTTAGAGTGTTCAGCTCCTCCTCCTTTGTCTCCTTGCTTCAACCCACCATACATTTTGCTGCCAGGAAGATTTTCCTAAAATGTGAACATGCTCACTTCATATGTCTCTTAGAAACCTTTAAGGACCCTCAACAGCCTTAGATGAAGTCAGTTCTGAGGTGGACACTTGATACCCTTGTGGCTGACCCATATTACTTCTGGCCATACCTTGAACTAGAACCTTGGAGAACCCTGTGCAGCTCCCTAGGGGTTATTCTATTTCTATGGGGGCCTTGGTGTGTACTCCCTTTCCTTGGATACTCTTCAAGCTCTCTGATAGGATTCTCTTTGTTTCCATGTTTGGTCTAGGTTTTACGACCAATCATCTGGCTGTTCATCCCTCTGCATCTTGAAAGTAGGCCTTTGTGAGCTTGCCTCTGCCTTCCCAAATCAATCACAGCGTGATGAGTGTCATGAATGCTTCGTTCATTTTTGGTGGACACTGCTAAATTGGTAGTTTGAGGAGAACTGATGGACACGAGAACATTCCTCTGGTTGAAGAACTATGTGATGTGGTCCAAACCTTTCAGAGCCTCTCCAGCCTGGCAGCACAAATGAAGTCACATCAAGAGTGACAATGCTGATCCCATTTGCTCAGAAATTATGTGTTCAGGCAGGGCTCTGGAAGAGATATGAAAGACTCACCGGAGGTCCCTCCTATGTGCCCCTGTGGGTGTGACTGTGGCTGGGCATGGTCCTTAAAGCCTGGAGGACTGCTATCCTTGCAGGGCCAGGCTCTTGGGGTGGCCTGTGGAAACTTTCTAGTTTCTCTTCAGCAAGTTTGCTGAAGAGATTGGTGGGCTGTTCAGAAACAGTGTTGACCTGGAGGCGGGAACTCAGCATTGTCCTTCCTTTGCCCAAACAAGGGAGCTGAGGCTCAAGCTCCCCATTCCTTGCCTTTGAATCCTTCCTGGGGAGTTCTTTTCCAGACTATTCCCCATTCTCTTAAAAACTGGCTTCTACTGTTACCTCAACTTCCATTTGCTTATGAGGAAGGCCAGAATCCATGCTGGAATTCCTGCTAATAGGCTAAAGACTCTGTTCTGATAAAAACCACATGGGTCAGGCCAATCCCCAGAAAGGGCCGCTCTCTGAGGATGATTCTAGTACCTCAGTTGTTTTCGGGAGCCTCCTCTGTCCATCACTTTGTGACTGCATCTGCCGAGGGCAAGTTCTTACCAGTGCACCGGGGCAGAAGTTCCTGTTGCTAAATTCTTACTCCATGCAAAGGCAATAGGATGCAATGCTAGTTCAGCCAAGACCTTCAGGCTGTCTCCAGGCTCTGGTCAGAGCCGCAGCCTTGGTCAAACATTGCAGAGGATCCAGCAGAGTGGACGGGAACAATGTGAACACTAGTCTAGGGTTCATAGTATTCTCTAGAAGTTGGGGAGGGCAGCTAATTTCTTCTACAACAGGTTTCTCAGAAGTGCCCCAGTTAGCACCTAGTGAATGAACAACACAGTTTGCATAAGCTTTCTCAGAGACTTCCGGGGAAATGATGTTACTCAAGATCAGCTCATCTAAGGTCTTTATCAGAGTCTAACTAAGTGAGCTCCAATTCTGAGTCACCAGGACCAAGCCACTCCTTCCAAGTACTCCCAGTGTGGGGCCCATCAAATCACCATAACAACTGAAAGGGAAGGACAGAGAGCCCCATACCTATACCTCTTCTGCCCAACAAACCCAGATGCCCTGGAGAGCAGCTGGAATTCTCACAAGTAGCTGGGGGAATAGTACAGTACAAACAAACCTCTTGGTAAAATACAGGAAGAGCCCCCTAACCCCCCCATGTCCGTGGGGTCTGAGTTCATAGTTTCCGCATTCACAGATTCAACTTACTTCAGGTTCAAAATATATATTTGAAAAATTATGTCTACACTGGACATGTTCAGGCAATTTCTTGTCATCGTTCCCCACACAACACAGTAGGACTGTGTTGTAAGGCTTAGGCACTTTCAGTAATCTGGGATTGGCTCAAAGTATGTGTGACATTGGTTTGCATTGGTTCTATGTCTATGGGACTTGAGTGTCTGGGAGATTGCTACCTGCAGAGATTTTGGTACCTGCAGGGATTTTTAGAGCTGATTCCCTGAAGACGCAGAGAGATGTCTGCTAATGTATCAGCTCTTTGAAAACTGAACTTACTACAATTTGAGCACTTCCAGATGCATTTCACCTCCAAATGCCTCAGGTACCAGGCATTGCATCCTAGGTATTTTGCTAGGAGAAATAAAAGTATGGATCTGCCAAGGACTGTGCATGAAGCTCACAGGAACCTCCAGGTACTAACTGCCAACAGGAAACCACTCAAATCTGAAGAAACAGGTAAATGTGTAAATAAATCCTGACAGTAGAATAATAGAAAAGACCCATGAGGGCTGGTGAGAAGGCTCAGAGGGTAAAGGCACTTACTACTGAATTTGATGCAAATTTGGTTCTGGGGACCCACATGGCTGAAGAAAAAAAATCATCTCCAAGTTGTCCTCTGGCCTCTATATAAATCATGAATGCTGCATGCATTACACACACACACACACACACACACACACACACACACACACACACACACACACATGCAGGCATGCAAGCACCCATGCATACACACGCTGTAGGTATATGCAACACCTAGACAAATCTCAAACCAATTATGCTGAGTGGAGGTAGCAATAAAGAGGGAACTGTACAATTTTATTTCTGCAAATTTCTAGAAAGAGCCTATGCTTCTTGGTGACATGAGGCAGGGCCAGCGGTTGCCTGGGCCTGGAGGCAGGGGTTGGGAGAAGGTGAGGAAACTTTGGAGCAGATGCCTGTGATGGAGATGCAAATTTATACAATGTTTATTATAAGTCAGCGGCACCCCCGTGAAAAATGAGACAATCCAATGATACCTGAAGTAGATTAGAGGGGGAGATTGAAGGGCCCAGTGTAGTTGGTTCCTGTGAGTGGTGGGGCTGAAGGGGAGTGTGGCTAGGAAAGAGCTGGGCCTGGGCTGTTCTTATTGATGGTTACAGTAAAGACTTACTGTGCCTCTAAGGACTTTACACAGAGTTCACAGCTTGTCTTCCTCACATCAGACACAAAGCTGTAAGAGCTAAGGCAATGTTTCACTCAGGCCCTTCGACGGGAAAGGCAGAGTTAGGTCTATCTTTGGACTGCCAGCTGTTCCCTCTACCCTTCACAGTAATGCTGGTGCCTCGGCTCACCAGCCTTCCAGAAAAAAAAAGTGGTCAGACTTCAGGGAGGAAGTGAAGTGGGGAGGGGGCTGGCAGCTGGTCTTTGGCTCCTCTTGCCATCTTGGTCAGGTGATCTGGATTTCTTCCCGCTGGACACAGGCTGGGCAGCAGTGTTCCCTCTTCTTGTAGTCTGCAGAGCAGGCATGGCAAACCAAGCCTCCACAGAGCCTGGGGAGCAGAGACAGGGAAGCCTGGGTTGGCTTCTAGGGGAGCATCTGCTGTTCCTGTGGTCCATCAGGGCAGCCTTGGCTAGCTCAGGATGCTTCCCCTTTCCCACAGGCTGTCTTGATGTCCAACTCCAGAGCATCTAACTCAGGTAGCTGCTTCGGCTGCTTTTTTCCTCCTCCTGCTAGTCCTCCCCTAGAAGTCAGTGGGGAGGCGGAGGGGAGTGTTCTTTCTCTGTACAGAGGCACTGGGACCCTCTCCCTAGACAGAAGCCCAGCAGGGCATTCTGGGAGGTTACTGGCCTCATCTTCTAGGACCTTTCCTTCTTCGTGGCCCTGCTCACTGTTCTCTTTCAGGAGTCTGCTTAGCAGCAGTAGCCACAGGGGGTGACACACGTGGACAGCTCAAGTGGGTCTTTATAAACAACCATTTCCCCATGCCCTAGCACAGTGGTGAACATCTGTAATGTCATCGAGCTGGAGTGACTGAGTCAGGAGGATCATATGTTTGAGTTCCTTCTGAGTCACATAATGAGTTACAGGCTAGCCTGGGGTACATCATGAGACCCTGTCTCAAAATAGCCAACTAAACCAAGACTGTTCAGATAGCTCAGTGGGTAAAGGCACTTGCCACCGAATGGGATGACCTGAGATGGATCCCTAAAACCATATGGTAGGAGAGAACCAACTTCTGCAAGTTGTCCTCTGACCTCCACACACGTGGTGTGGCTCATGTGTGCACGTATATGCGTGTGAGTGTACACACACACACACACACACACACACACTAAAATAAATGTTAAAAAAGAAAGTTCTTAAAAACCAAACAAACCAAACAAAATCAGGCATTTCCCGTGGTCCTTCCTTCCCTGGGTAGACAAAGGATTGAGGGCTGTTCCAGACTCTGGGCCTTCCCGTTACCTGCAAGGATACCGCCGAGACAGACGCCTGAAGGCCTTGTTACAGTCCACGCAGTGCCCAGGGGCCACAGTAGACAGATGTTGGAGCCTCTGCCACTGGTGGTCCTTCTCACTGATGAAGGGGTGGAGGGGGAGACATAGAGAAAGGAAGAGAAAGAGAGAGAGGGGGAAGTGGTGATGGAGGAGATAGGGTCTCACATTGGCTTGAAGCTTGCCAAGTAGGTGGTGCTGGCTAGCCAGTGAGTCTCATAGATCTGTCTGTCTTTGCTTCCTTAGCACTGAGATTGATTATATGGGTTTAGGGGATTGAATTCTAGTCTTCATGTTTACATGTCAAGCACTTTACTGACTGACCAAGCTCTCTAGCCCTTATCAGTGGTGTGTGTGTGTGTGTGTGTGTGTGTGTGTGTGTGTGTTGTTTGTATGCAGACATGCAGACAAAACACTCATATACATAAATAGATATTTAAAAGCGTAAACAGGGGCTTGTGAGATGGCTCAGAGGGTAAAAGTACTTGCTGCACAAGCCTGGCAACCTTAGTCTGATTGCTGGAATCCTCACAAAAGTGGAAAGGAGAGGATGGACTGCACAAAGCTGCCCTCTGACACATGTGTCCCCATGATGCACACACAAACACACAACAACAAACAAAAAGTGTTTAAGTAAAAATCAAGCTGTACAAAGGGGTTAACATAAAAAGCCTAGCCACCTTCCTAGCCTTCCCTTTCCAGTGATAAACCACTTCTCCTTGGCATTCCTTCCACATTTAAGTAACAGGTCCGCATACTTCCTTTGGTAGAAAATGTTCTCTGTGGAGCTCCATCCCTTGATTTTGGAGGAGTCCTCCCAATGTGGTCGGGTCCCTAGCTTGGGTTCCTCTGTCAGTTACTCTTGTCAAGTCACAGGATATCATTCTATATTCTCCTTCTGCTAGCCATGAGCAGTTCCTTGTGGCTTCCATTCCATCCTACAAACCTCCCTTCCCTTCAGCCCCCCACCCCCAACTTGTCACCCACTAAAGCGACCAGTGTGGAAGCCACTAGCCATGAGTTTGCTTTCATGTAAATCAAATAAGAGGAGAACTTCAGTTGCACCAGCTCAGTATCTCAAGCTTGCAGCTTCTTCCCAGGCTTAGCCACCATCACAATCAAAGCACAGACACGGAACAGGCTCATCCTCACAGAACACGCGAGCTGAATCTTTTCTATTATTTAATACTACATCCGCATTCCGTGTGTGTGTGTGTGTGTGTGTGTGTGTGTGTGTGTGTGTGTGTGTGTGTGCGCGTGTATCTTCAGCTGTGTTTGATATGTACATATATGTCTGTGTATGTGCACATGCATGTGTGTGAAGGCCAGAAGTTGCCCTCCACCCTTTTTGAAACAAGTCTGGAGCTCACTGATTGGGCTACAATGGCTGGCTAATGAGCTCTGGGGTTTCTGTGTATGCCTTCCCCAGTGCTGAGGTTTCAGGTGCACACTGCCATGCCTAGCTTTAATTCTGGGTGCTAGGGGATCTCAACTTAGGTCCCCATGCTTTTGTGGCAAATACTTCACTAACTGGCCATCGCCCCAGGTTCCACATTCTGTTTTGTCATTCCAATTGTTGTTTTTTCCTCTTTCTTTCTTTCTTTCTTTCTTTCTTTCTTTCTTTCTTTCTTCCTTCCTTCCTTCCTTCCCTCCTTCCTTCCTTCCTTCCTTCCTTCCTCCTTCCCTCCCTCCCTCCTTCCCTCCCTCCCTTCCTCCCTCCCTCCTCTCTCTCTCTCTCTCTCTCTCTCTCTCTCTCTCTCTCTCTCTGAGATAGGATCTCTCTGTGTAGCTCTGGCTGTCCTAGAACTCACTGTAGACCAGGCTGACCTTGAACTCAGAGACCCTCCTGCCTCTCCCTCCAGAGGGCTGGGATTAAAGATGTGTGCCACCACTGCCCTTTTCTGCATTATCGTCAATATTCTAGCGCACTGAAGAAGACCGGAGGCTGAGGTTACAGTCAACAGTGGAGGGCTTGTCTAGCACTGATACTGGATTAAGTCTCCAGCATCGCAAAAACAGACAAAATGAACATGACAAATGAGTAGCATCTATGTTATTAGATAATATATACGTTTTCTAAATAAGTTGTGTTCTTAAATTTATATTGCTTTATTTGTTTATTATGCTGTGTGTGTGTGTGTGTGTGTGTGTGTGTGTGTGTGTGTGTGTGTGTGTGTGTGCAGACACACTACCATGTACACAAGGAGATCAGAAGACTCACTGGACTTGGTTCTCTACTCCCACCATGTAGGTCTCAGGAACTGAACTTGGCAGATGAGCCATCTTGCCAGCTCTATTGTTCCTTTCTTAAAAGTCAGGGAGGTGGGATCTCTGAGTATCACCTGGGGCTGTCCTTGAATGTCCTTGAACCAGTGGCAGTCCTCCTTTTCAGTCTCCTGAGTACTAGAGTTACAGGTGTGAGCCATACTCCCGGTCTTTCTGGAAGTTCCTAATTGTCTTTCTTTTCATTTTATTTGTATTATTATTTTATGTGTGTGGGTGTTGTGCCTGCACGAATGTCTGTGCATACATTCATTCAGGGCCCACGGAGGCTAGAAGAAGGTGGCTAATACTCTGGGACAGGACTTACAGACAGTTGTGAGCTACCTTTTGGGTGCTGGGAATCAAATCTGAGTCCTCTAGAAGAGCAGCCAGTGCTCTTAACCGCTGAGCCAGCTCTTCAGCCCTCTAAGTGTCTTTCTTGACTCATTGCATCACCTGCCTTTAACATACTATTTTCCCTCTCATCATCATCATCATCATCATCATCATCATCATCATCATCATCACTGCTACCACTACCATCACTATTGCTGTTCACGGGTCATTTCTATATAGCCCAGGCTGGCCTTGAACATGCGATTTTCCTTCCCCAGTTTTCCTTGTACTGGTAATTCAGGCATGTACCTCTTACTACTGTGTCTGATTTGTGCCCGACTTGCCCGAATCCTTCATCACAGCAAGTATTCTCCCGACTCTTCTGTGCATGCACCACCGTGGTGATTCCCTTTTCTTTCTCCTAGGTGGAACGGTTGCTCCCTGAATTACATCTTCTCCTTTCTTGGCTTATTTCCTTTTTTGTTTGTGGAGCACATCCTCTATGAACTTCTTAAGAAAGGCTGTGTAGGAGTTGAATTTTCTGAGACCTGTCTGATTAATGCCTTTGGCCATCACCTTTGTCATTTAGTTTATCTGACATGGAATTCTACTTCAAGAGTAGGCTTTTCAGAGAACTTGAGAGTCACTACATCACAGACACTGACACATGTTGAGTCTTCCTATCCTTATGTGTTTTGTGCCTTCCTCCAGATGATTTAAAAATAATGCTTCTCTTTGCTTCTGTGAAACTTCACAGTGCCGTATCTAGATATGAAGAGCAAATTTCCCCTTTTGTTTATTGTGCTTAGCATTCAGTGAGATTTAAGGACCGGTGTCCATCAGGGCCTGAAAATGCATATTTTTAATCTTTGTAATATTTGATTTGATAACCTACTTAATTTTAGTTTCTTCTTTTGAAACCTCTGCCAGTTGGAGAGGGTATTAGGACTCCTAGACTGGTGTGTGTGTGTGTGTGTGTTGTGCATGCATGTGAAGGCCAGAGGTTGATATTGGGGCATCTTCCTCAATTACATTCCACCTTGTTTTTTGAGACAGCCTCTTTGACTGAACCTAGAGCCCACCTATTTGGCTAGATTAGGTGGCCAACCAGCCCTGGGATCCTCTTGCTCTCTCTAGCACTGGGTTTATATGCATGCTACTCCTGGTTCTTAACATTAATGCTAGGGATCTTAACTCTGGTCCTCATGATTACATGGCAAGCATTTACTCACTGAACCGTCTTCCTGCCCCCCACCCACTGATTTCTATTTCTCCATTTCTCTAATTACTTACACCTGCTTTTATCCCGTTTCTGGGAGCCTGCTTTTATCTAACTAATTAATTAATTTAGTTAGTTAGTTTTGTTTTTTGAGACTGGGGTTTCTTAGCGTAACAGCCCCGGCTGTCCTGGAACTCTGTAGACACCAGGCTGGCCTCAAACTCACATAGCTCCGCCTACCTCTGTACCCCCCTCCCCCTCCCACCCCCAGTGCTGGGACTAAAGGTGTACACCTTCACATCTGGCTTATCTTTATTTTCTAACCCTTTTGGTGAATTGGACGAATCAATAATCTTTTTTTTTTTTTTTTTTTTTTTCTGAGACAGGGTCTCACTAAAGCCCAGGCTGCTAATCCTTTTGGAGAATTGAATCAACAATCGTCTATCTATCTATCTATCTATCTATCTATCTATCTATCTATCTATCTCTATCTACCTACCTACCTACCTATCTTTTCTGAGACAGGGTCTCACTACAGCCCAGGCTGCTAATCCTTTTGGAGAATTGAATCAACAATCGTCTATCTATCTATCTATCTATCTATCTATCTATCTATCTCTATCTATCTACCTACCTACCTACCTATCTTTTGAGACAGGGTCTCACTACAGCCCAGGCAGCTCTAGAACACACAATCCTGCTGCCTCCACCGCCTCAGTGCTAGGATGACAGGGCTGACTGTGTGCACACACGTGTGGTCAGAGGACAGCTTTCAGGAGCTGGTTCTTTCCTTCCACTTTGGGCTCTGGGACTCTATTTCAGGTCATCAGGCTTGTGCTGCAAGTGCCTTTATCTGTCCACCTTAAATTATTTGTTAGTTTCCTCCAAGCTGACCTTGGTCTCTTTTCATTTTTAATGTGTGAGTTCTACGCACAAGAATTTAGTTGTGGATGACTCACCACTGGAACCTGAGACCAGTGGTGTCGGTCCCCTGAGCTGCATGGAAGGAGTGCACATGTGTGTGAGTGTCCATGTCTGTGGAGGCACACAGGTGTCTGTTATCTCCCTACCTGACTGAACGGGTAGTGTGCTTTACATGTCTCCCCCATCTCAGTGGGCTTGGAAGTTCGAAATAAACCCTGGTGAGTGTGGCCTCTGGCACCTAGAACAGCGGCTTCAGGCTGGACCCATAGGCCCAGAGGCCTAAGGAAGTCAGTAGGCAGGTAGGTGTAGGCATGTGGCCATTTCTCTACATTTCTCCCTCCTTTCAGTTCCTTCTAAACTCGTGAGTTGGAAGAGACTGGGAACTCTTCTAACCATAATGGGAGACCGAGGGCAGTTCTGGAGGCGAGAGCATGCATTATTGTCAGAGGACTCTGTGGTTTACATGCTGTCTGTCTTTAGTGGCCACATCAGCACTGACCCTCAGTTTCTGCCTCTGTAACATGTGGCATGTAATTAGTGACAGGATGAGGTCACTCACAGAAGGAAACAAATTCACACACGAAAGGTCTAGAACCCGAGAGTTGTTAGCGGCATGGTCTTCAAGCCTGGCCTCCACAGTTCTTACCTTTCCTTCTTTCCACCCCAGTCCCAGCTCCCAGTCTCCCATTCTTACTGAATCAGTTCCAACACTCTCCTTTTCATGGCCTGGACCAGGTCCCTCTGCCCTTCAAGTTCCTTCTCATACATGGCATTTCTCCTCTCAGCCTCCCGCTGCTTCTGTTCCAGTATCACTTGCAAATGGGCTCTTTCTGCCTGACACCTGGGAACAGGAGACTCAGTTTTAGGAGAAAGGCTCAGAACCTGCGATGGGAACCCCTGGAGAAGCCGGTCTACATAGAGGTACAGCATCTACATATACAAACATACAGAGGCATGTCACACACATACATTATACGCCATGTGCACACATTACAAATACCCATCATCTCTCTGCAGCACCTGTGCACGCGTGCGCGCACACACACACACACACACACACACACACACACACACACACGCACACACAGAGAGAGAGACACACGCACAATAAATGTGTATACCACACACCAAACTGAGCACCTATAGACAGATTCAGCAATTGTAGAGAAATAGAAACAGGGCCTAACCTTGAGTGTTCCTGTAGAGGGCACTACTGAACATTTCCTTCCCTCCTTTCTACCTTCTCTCTTCCCTTCCTCCTTCTCTCCCTCCTTCTTTCCTTCCTTCTTTCCCTCTCTCCCTTTTAACATTTCCACTTTAAAATGTAACTCTCTGGAATGGTATACTTATGGGAGACGTGTCTGAAAGGAGGGTGAATGCCTAGCAATCTAGGCTGGGACCACTATGACCAGCTGGGGACAACTGCATGTGGAGGGGAGAGGTGGAGACCTTGGGGTGATTCTCCTGCTTTCAAGTATTTTTAGAAGGTATGTTATATTGTCTTTTCAATTTAAAATGCAATAGGAAAAATATGGCTTTCCTAAATTTCTGTCTTGGTTTTGGGTTTGGAACTGCCGCAGTTTTATTCTTGCCTTTTCTTGTTGTTGTTAGTGGTTTTCTAGAAGGTTCCAAGAAGTTGACTAAATTGAAAATAGAATAGTCCAAGCTTCTCACTCCATGATCTGGCTGGGAGTGTACACCAGCCAGTGGTGGGTAGATGCTAGCGAGTCCAGGAATCAAATTTAGGGCCTTGTGCATGCCAGGCAGGCACTCTGCCAATTGAACTATACCCCCGGCCCTTGAACTATTGACTTTTAAAGTACAGCTGGTTAGCGGGTCCCAAGTTGGGTGCACCTTCAAATCTTACCAAGAACCGGACTTCCAAAAGGCCCATGAGAGCAGGCCTTGTCTGGACTTTTCTTAATTGCTGATATCTAGACTCCTGTAGGGGGCGCTAATCAGCATTTTTTTTTCCTCCTCTGGTTCTCTTGCTTGGTGTGCCTAGGTTCTATGTGACCACTATGGGGTGTGTGTTGGTTAGGTGGGAGGGAAACCTATCAGGCCCCTACTATGTGCTGGTGACTATTTTAGGTGCCAGTAAGAGGGTTACACCCATGACTCCCTCGGGACTTAAGGTAATTAAGCCAAGTTTAGTGACAGACCCCACCAGAGGCCAAGATGGAGACTATAGAAGGTGCTGGGGGCATTGAGACAATATGGCATTGAAGTCAGCCTTGCAAATCTGTGAGTTGGAGTGGTCTGTCTGCCTGAGTGACTGGAAGAGGTTACTAGGCAGGGACCCCAGGAAGAGGTCAAGAAAGGAAGAGATGCGGGGAGGTCAGCAGGGCCCCAGAGGAAGCCACTGAAATATTTCAAGCAGGGATGATGGGAGTGGATGTGGGAGGGACAAAGGTGTCTTGAGCCCCTAGTATATGCCAGGTATTGAACACCATAGCCTTGCTTCATTCTGTTTTCACAATGCCGTCAGATGGGCTGTATAAGCCTCATTTTACAAGATAGAAAAGTAGACTCTCAAACAGGGTATCATTCTTGCCTCGGGTCACACAGCGCGGTGAGAGGATCAGAAGTCTGGACATGGTCTTGTCTACCAGCTCTTAATTCGTCTTTTCCACACTTTCAGCCACCTGGGACCCTGGTCACCAGTGCTGCGTGGGCAGTGGGTGGGCAGAGCAAATGGCTTCCTGTCAAGCCTCTCTGTCTTTCAGGATGGACTTCCTGGTTTTGTTTACCGTGGTACACCTGTCTCCTACTCCCTCATCATCACCCAGGTACAACAAACACAGCTGGTAGAGAGAATATGCTGGTAGAACTTGGACTGGCTGGTGGTGAACCCTTGTCACCAGCTGGATGCCCATGTTCCCTTTGCACAGTGGTGGGCTCAATGCGTGGCTTCTGGGTCTGGGAAGTGCTTGCTTTCTAGGCTTGGGAGTTGCTACTCCATCTACAGTCTGGAATGATTCTCCACAAACTCTCCGGCCACCTTCTCTCCAGCATGTCACATCTGACTTCTTGCCCAACAGCCCTCACTTGGAGGTCTGATGGTGTCCCAGGCTTTACAGGTTCCAAGCTCTGCTCTGGGCTTTCTATACGAGTCCATCTGTCCCAATTTTCCCCACTTCTGAGAAAAGTTGTTCTTGACTCTTTCTCTGAGACCTACAGCCAGTCTCTCAGGAAGCCCTGCTTCAAAATTTACCCACAAATCAACAGCTGTATGCCCTCTGTCACCAGCCCAGGCTAAATACCTCTGCTCTCCTCCTGTTGTGCTGGCTAGTTTCTGTCAGGTTGACACAAGCCAGGGACAACATCTTAATTGAGAAAATGCCTCCATAAGACTGGCCTGTAGGCGAGTTTGTAGGGTCATTTTCTTGATTGATAATATATTTGGGAGGGCCCAGATCATGGTGGGTGTGGCCACCCCTGAGCAGGTGGTCCTGGATGGTATAAGAAAGCAGGTGGAACAAGCCTGGAGTGAGCAAGCCAATAATCAGCACATCTCCATGGCCTCTGCATCAGCTCCTGCCTCCAGTTCCTGCTCTGACTTCTCTTAGTTCCACCGTTCTGTGGAAGTGTAAGCTGAAATAAATCCTTTCCTCCCCAAGTCACTTTTGGTCATGGTGTTTTATCACAGCAGTAGAAGCCCCAACTAAGACACTGGTTTACCAAGAAGCTTTCTGGAAAGAAGGCCTTCTGGGAGCTGCTGATGCTTGCATGAAGAGGAAAGGAAGAGCACACAGAGGGAAGAGCAGGGGCGCCAGTCTAAGGTGGGACTGAGCATAGCAGGTTCCAAGAACATGACGAAGGCCATTTTGGCCCCAATTGGGTGAGGAAAGAACCCTGTTCCATAGGGTCAGTCTGGACAAGTCCAGTCTATGAACTGGAAGAAAGTTGGAGAATGACTGCTAATGTGCACAGGAATGCTTTAGGGAGTGACAGACACCAGTGCTGTAAAATTGACGGCACTGATGGTTGTACAACTCTGCCACTATACTAAAAACTTCTGAATTGTTGAAGAATTTATAAAGCACGCACGCATGCACGCACGCACACACACACACTTTCCAGACAGGTGTTGCTTTTAGAGCCTGTCCTGGAACTTACTTTGTAGACCAGACTGGCCTCAAACTCACAGAGATCTGCCTGCCTCTGCCTCCCAAGTGCTGGGATTAAAGGTGTGTACAACCACCACCCATCTTAAAGCATATACATACATACATACATACATACATACATACATACATACATACACACACACACCCAATCAGATCATGCCCTTCCTCTACTTGGACTCTATAATGGCTCTCGTCCAACTTTGATTTAAAACCAAGGTTATTTTAATAACTTCTCAGGCTCTTTTTAAGCTGGCCCTCATTGTCCAACAGACCTTTCCTCCTTGAACCTGCTGTGCCTGTTCTGCTCCCTGATACAGGAAGTTTGATGCTGCAACATCTCTCTGGAGCCTCTTAGCTGCTCCCACCAGTTTTTCTTGAAGCCACAGAAACTCTTGCATGGCTAAGACCCCCCCCCATACACACACTTTTACTTAGGATCTGAGTCAGGGGAGTATTTGCTGGTCACAGCAGCAGCTCGGGTGGTGAGCATTGGTTGGGTCCACGGGGCTTTGGGTTGGACTCAGGGCTCTCAGGTCTGCCCCAGTTGTTCAACACATAGACGGCAAACTTCCCAGTGATTCAGTATGAGTCATAGACACTCAGCTTGTGACGAGGGTGGGACTGTTCCCTGACCTTGCTTGGAGAAAGTGCTATGTTGTCCTCTAGAGACAGGCAACATGCCGACCCTTGAAGACCAGATGCAGAGTCAGGAAGATCTTTGCATGGAGTAGACTTTTAAAACAGGAAGATAATGATTTTGGGGCCTAGAGATAAGTCAAAGAAGGGAACATGGAGCTACTTGGTAGAGGCAGACAAGGAGGGTGGAATATAATCAGTTCTCTGTATCTGTGTTTCTGGTTTTAACCAACCACGAACTAAAAATGTTCAGGGACAAAAAAAAAAAAAAGATAAAAATAAAAATTAAAAACCTAAAATGTGTGTCTTGAATATGTCTGATTTTCTTTCTTCCCATGGTTCCTTATACAATGTAGTTGTACAACTCTTTTCACAGCATTCAAACCAAGTTAGGGAGGTTCCTATAGTACAGGGGAGGGTGCTTGGTAGTTCTCTGTAGACCCTACACTATCTTTATGCAAAGCACTTGAATGACCATGGGTTTCAGTTTCTCTTGGGGTCCTGGAACCACTCCTGTTGATATGGAGGACTGTGCTAAAAACAAAAACAGCAAAAACAAACAAGCAAACAAAACCCCCCAAACAAACAAATAACTGGGCTGGGGATGTAGCTGGCTTGGTAGAGGGCTTGCCCTGTAGACACAGAGTCTTAAGTTTGATCCCTAGTACCATATAAACTGGGCACAGAGGTCCATGCCAGGAGGATCCTCAGTTAAATAGCAAGTTAGTTTCAGGGCAGCTTGAGCTATATAACAAAACAAAATTGGCTGAGGGAGTCAGGCATGGGGGACCAGGACTGCTCCATCTCAGCACTGAGAGACTGAGACAAGGCTTGCAGATTGGAAGTGAGTCTTAGCTACAGGAAATGATTAAATAACAACACAAAACAGCAGGAAAGCCTGCTGCTGTGGAGTCAGTCGCAGGGCTTGCTTGGCTCTCAGGTTCTCTCTGCTAACAAGCTGACATTGGGTGAATTATGTAAGTTCTGGGTGAATAACAGCCACTGTTATGGTTATCGGGAGATCAAAAAGGTTGAAAAGGTTGTATAACAGAGAACAACAATAATAACAACAACAACAAACTGAGGGACACTTTAAAATGAAGACAAAGCCAGGCATAGCAGTTTATGCCTGTAATCCCAGCACCCAGGAGGCAGGAGAATTGCCATAAATTCTAGGACAACCTGGACTTCAGAGTGGAATCCTATCTTTAAATACTATGTGAGGGAGATAGGTTTGGAGGCATGGTGGAGTCAGAGCAGATTAAAAAGGCAGAGGTGCACCCAGAAGAGACCGCAGGAGTGGAGGACAAACATGGAGGAGCACCGGGACCAGGAGCCGGAATGTCTCCTGGGGTTCTTGGGGAGGCTGGGGACGAGAGGAACCAGGAGCCTTATAGGATCAGGATTGATGCCTAGGATGGTACTGGCCTCAGTGTCCTGGAGTCGTGCCCAGTACATTGAGATACTTAGGAGTTCTGGCATCCCAGCCATGCTGGTGTTGCCAAGGTTACCTGCTGAGCTGCTCCTGGAGCGCCTGCAGCTCTTCTCCCTGTGTCCTCAGCAGCTGCTCCTGGCACTGGGCCTGTTCCTTTGCCAGCTGGAGCTCATACCTGGGGTCCTGGGGACGAGATGGGAAAGGAAGAGTTGAAAGACAACAACCCCAGCTTGGGGCCCACCTGATGAACTAGCCATGCCTCTAGGAGCTGGGTGAGTCTGGGGTTGCCACTTCTTTTCCAGAAATTGCCAAGTTCTTGGACCTGGAAGTCTGGCTAGCAAGGAGGCTGAAGGACATCTTGGGAGAAGCATGTCAAAGCTTTTTGGGAAAAGCGTGTCAAAACGTGACTAGTCCAGAGTACATTAAAAGAGCTTAGACACTGGGAGACCTCTGCCCTCGCAAAGGAGCCTGACTTTTGTGACCCAAAAGACTTGCTGGGATGTGGTCCCTAACTCAGTGTTGTCATGGCTAGGCAGGAAGTACTGAGGAGTGAAGTAGGCCTCACGGGAAGCAATCATGAGAAGGTACACCATTTGAGCTGAAGAATGTGGGACATTCCCAGATAGTGACTCCAAGAAGGCAAGCTAAAATTGGATGTAGAGCTCTGTGTGGTTGCATAAACCCATAACCCCAGCATTTGGGAAGTCAAAGGCAAGAAGATCAGGAATTCAGGGGCATCCTGGTTTTATAGGAAATTTGAGGCCAGCCTGAGTTACAGAAGGTCTTTTCACAAAGAACCCCTTATACTGATCTGTGGGCTGCAATGGCCTCAGGCTATCATTGTAGATCCCTTAGCTGCAAACCAGGTTAAGAGAGGAAACAATAGATAGGTACCTTGACCACCTCTGGCATGGGCACTTCTGCTTGATCCTCCTGCCTGGTCACACTGGTCACTGCTGTCCACTCTTGTGGCTTCTCTGTGGTAGAGTCTTTCTTTATTCCTAGGTCTTGCAGGACCCAGGGCTGCCCCAGAACACTACGCTGATCCCACTCCTGCCTGTTCCCCAATGCTGTGTCTTCTACCCTTTCTGGAAGGCTGGGGGCCAGCATCCCTTGGTCATGGTCCCAATCTGCTGCCTTTCCCTGGGTCCCTTCTGTTATTCCCTGACCTTTAGTCACGGGCAGACTTCCTTTGCCATCATCTTCCATTCCCGTCGCCTCCTTTTGAGCCCCCTTAGCCCCTTCCCTCTGTTGCTGGCTGCCGGCTGCCGAATTCTCCAGGGATTTACTGTTCTTTGTATCTCCCCCCTTCAGGTCTAATGGAATTTCCCCCCCTTCTCTTTCCCAAATGCTCTGGGGACAAGTGAGGCTCTTGGAATCCCCTTTCTTCTTTTCCAAAAAGGGGGGAAGACGGCCATGCTGCAAGGGGGTAGGGAGGTCAGGCTGGCGCTCTTCTCTGGGTGCATCTTGCAGACAGCTGGTTCCGTGGGCGTCTCGTCCCTGTAGCTGTCCTCTGGAGCATCTCACCTATAGAGAAGTCCCATCTCAGCATCTGGTCACTGATCTGGGATATAGCCCTGGGCCAAATGGTTTGCTTCTTAGTGGCTTCAGAGGCCTCCTACTTGGAAAGTCACCAGAGATAATCTCAGGAGACCCACAGATCTGAGCTAAAGAACAGCAGGTGTCTCAGTTCCTCTCTTCCCTGCCTCCAGCCAGTGACATGGCCATCTTCCGCCTGGGTTGATCTTGCCCCCCCCCCCCAGTTCTTCCTCCATCTTCTCCTTTCACCTTTCCTGCTGTGCTTGGTTTTGTGTTTCTGCATTCTCATCTCTAAAAGGGGAACAAGAATTCCTAGTTTATAAAATGGTGATAGAATCTTAAGCAGACAAGTGACTACTCTCAAGAAATCTCTCCCAGTAGGGATGTATGTCAGTGGTAGAACACCTGTCTAATGTGTGTGGCCCTGGATTCGATCCCCAGCATAGCAGGGGCAGGGGCAGGGGCAGGGGCAGGGGCAGGGCAGGGGCAGGGGCAGGGGCAGGGGCAGGGGCAGGGGAGTCTTCTCTGTGATCCTATTTTCCCTCGGCCATATCTGCACCTTATAATCATCCCTTGATACCAGGGGAGTTGGCTCCAGGACCTGAAGCTGGTGCTCAAATGCCTGGACACCCAAGACTCTTCTTTAGCATGGTGTCAGGTTTGCCAATAACCAATGCACATCCTCCAATAAGCTGAAGTCCTTTTTTGTGTGGGGGACTCTGAGGGAAAAATAATCCACAATGTTCAAACCAACGCAATCATTTTTTTTCTAAATATTTTGTATGTGCGGTTGGTTGAGTCTACGGATGCACAGCCCACGGATGTGGAAGGGTGACTGCACACTTAGCATAGGTTGCAATGTGTTCCTGATCTGTCTCCATTAACACCCCTTGAACTCTTTCAAGGTCTGAGACTGAGTCCTTAATGGTGCCACATCTGGTGTCTGGAAGCTCGTGGAATGATGACAGCCTTAAGCTGCCACATGAGAACAGAGCCGGAGCTTTGTGCTGAACTGCATGGGGTTGTGTCAAGCCGTCTACACAACTCCCCTAGGAAGTAGGACAGGAACTCACCCAAGGACCTTTAGCTGAGTTTAGGAAAGGGCAGAGCTGGGTTGTGAATTGGGAAATCAGGCTCTTTAGTCACTCCCCTAACTGACGGGCAAATTTGAACACCCAGCTCAGGGGTTTCAGTAGAAGTGGGCTCCGTGGTCTGTTTCCTGCAAGCTTCCAGCCACCCCTATTGCCCTCTCCTCATGAGAGCCCCAGTGGCTTCTACAGCTCCTAGAGCTCCCTTGTTCTCCTTATTCCACCCCCCAAGAACAAGACTGCTCCCTGCTCCCTGCTCTCCTATTGATTGCTTCACACACTGCTTCCACCTCTGTTCTCTTTAGCTCTCTGAACACCCACAGGAGGCCCTGCTCAACTCAGGAGTTCCAGTAGATAGATGACCAAAAAGCAAGTCAGGGAGATGGCAGGCAAGGTCACCTCCTTTGGGAAAGCTTCGGGCTTTCTGGATCTTCTTTCCTGGGTCCGGCTGGGATTGGAGCAGCGGGACCTGAAACCAAGAGGCAGAACATCTGGCGTCTTTAGTGGAGGCTACCCCAGCTTCAGAGCCACTCATTCAGATCGCTACCTAAAGCTGAATGCAATGTGGAGCCAGATCTAGATTGAATAACAGGTAGTTTATTAAGAAATAGTACTCACGCAAGTCCGCTTAGCCAGACGGCAGGGAGCGAGAGAAGGGGCCCGGCGAGCGTACCCCTAACTATTTAAATCTTTCCAACGTCACTCTGATGGGCAGTGGTCAGCGACATCTGTGTCCCAGCCCCAAGCGGACGTGGTTAGCATTACCTGTGTCAGCGGTACCTCTATTCATGCTTTCTCCCTAGAGCTACCCTTTCTGTTTTCCACCTTTCCCCTGCGTGGTTCCCTTTCCCCATGTAGCCAATCATTCCATGATCCATCTGTACATCCATTGCATCCTAGCTTCCTGTCACCTATCCATCCTTCTCACTTTCCAGCCAGCATAATCCCTAGCTACATTCTAAATATTTGTCCTTATATACATAGATCAGAGTAGTCCTTACCCCTCATCAAGGAAATTTCTCTTTGCAACGGATGGAAATCATTACAGAAAACAACAACCAATACATACACAATACAGCTACATGTAAGGCTCAGGGATCATTGCAGAAGAGGGGGTTGAAAGATGAGCCAGAGGGTCAGGGAGTTGGCTTCGGGGCTGTATCTTTCAGGAATGTCAGAATCTACACCAATAAAATTTCATCAACATGACTGCCTAAACATGAGCCAATAGCAATAGACAAGTAAACATGAATGAGAGAAAGTTCATGAGGACTCAACCCTACAAAAAGAACCACAGGCAAGTAAGGAATGCTGAGAGCAGGAGAAACAGTCTTCCCACCCATTGATTACCCAATACCAAATGGTTATCCCTAAAACACACATACAAATAACATTGTTGTGTGTGTGTATGTGTGTGTGTGTGTGTGTGTGTGTGTATCTCACAACAATTAATGAAAAAGGAGCCCATTAATTTGAAATAGGGCAAGGAAGAGTATATGGGAGGGTTTGGAGGGAGACAAGGGGAGGGGGAAACAATATAATTATGATCTCAAAAAAGTTTTTTAAGGGAAAGAAAGAATGGCTTAGGTTGGAGGCCGAGAGCCCACTCACTCTGAGAACATGGGCCAGGCTTCATCCAGGTCTGGGCGCTGAAGATCCAGGTTGAAGGTAACTCCATTGAGGGCATAGAGAGAGTCCAAGATGTCTTCCTGGAGCTCAGGGCACAACAGAGGGCTCCGGGGGCCATACCATTCCCTGTGTGAAGAGGGACCAGCACATTTGGCCATTGTCACTCTTGACTTCTGAGGATCAGCACACCACAGTGGACCTTCCTGGGCAGGTGTGGCTGAGCTCAGCCTTGGAGAGCAGAGGTCCAAGGCAAACTGAGGAGCCTTAAGCCCTTTGTCTTTTCTGATGCCCATTCCCTTATCCCAAATGGCTAGTCATCCATTTAGGAGTGAAGGAGGGTAGTGGGCTCAAGTGTCACTAAGGGATGATGGCCTGGCAGTCCTACCTAGTGAGATCTGGGCTCAGGAGGCACAGCTGCATTGACTCAGCCAGCTGTCCACGGGCGAGGCAGAGTCGGATAAAGGCGCGACCCTTTCCCAGAGAGGTCTTCAGCTGCGGGGTGTGGTGAAGACCAAAGAGAGGGCGAAATCAGGATGGGGAGCTGGGCCAAATCAAAGGGAGCACAGACGGGAACAAGAGTGAAGCAGGAGAAAGGGTGGAGGAGAAATGTGTGGCTGGAGGTGAGGCTAGGGGGTCCAGTGAGAGGTGAGAACAGGTGAGAAGCCTTCTGTCAACGGAGCAGGTTAGAGCGATGGTATGAGTAACAAGGAACCTAGGGAAGGGCTGTATGCCTGCCTCTAGTCATTCTCTGTCCAGTGCTGGTACCAGAGCTTCCTTGTGCTTCCAAGGTCCATCCCCTTCCTTATCTCCTGCTCCTGTTACCTTGTTCTGTGAGCACACAAAGCTGGTCTGCTCTGTGTATCCCCGGTGCTGCCGCAGAGCGGTGATCAGGAAGTCCCAGTAATCCTTCCGAGCCCCCAGGAAGCTCCTCTGCTCTTTCTGGTCAAACTAGGATCAAGGTGAGGGAAAGGAATGTGTGCCAGGGGTTCCTTCTGGAACCTACCTAGCACCCCAGCTTGCTGGGAAGGCACTGGGGAGAAGAAAGGGCTCCTATAGACAGGCTTGTTTTTTTTGGGGGGGCACAGATCTGGCTCTGCCCTTACTGGCTATGCGATATTTGCTCTCTCTGAGCCCAAGTTCACACTCATTCATTCACAAACACTAAGTATATTACTCTGTGCAGGCCCCGTTCTAAGATCTGTGAACAATGAACAAAACAACCTCAGACAGCAT